>NC_137790.1:108753502-109121002 GCF_963383645.1 Muscardinus avellanarius | reverse complement strand
CTCCCAAGTGCAGGGATTATAAGAGTGCGCTGCAGGAAGAATATTTTTAGAAAAAAAATTAAAACTTAAGAAAAGTTTTTCATTTTCTTAGATTTCCACAAAATCTAAGAAATGATCAGGACAAATTTGAAGAAAAGACTTAGAAAAATTAGATAATTAAAATGAGGCAGGAGCCCTGTTATGTCCTTGAAGAAGGATATTGGCTAAAAGCCTAGGGTCCAGATAAAAATAAAGCTTTCTTTAGAGGCCCCCCTCTGAGGTAAACAAAGAAGGGCCTCTCTCAGTAGCTAAGACCCCTAAGGAAACTAAGCTCAGTAAAATGGCGCCACCCAGTCCTGGCCACTTGGAAGCTAATACAGGAAATCTACTCAGGAAGTAGAAATAAAACCTGACCTGAGCCCTGTATTGGTACCATGTCTGTTATTGATCCAATCAAAACCTGTGTCTCTGGGGCGATATAATCTGTGTGATAACTCCATTTGGACTCAGATCTGGGGCTTTGCTCACCAGACCTCCCCCTATGAAGAAAGAGACCAGTTTTATCATACTCTGAGCTCTCTCTCTTGTTCTCCACAGACCAAGCTTCCTGTAACAAAAATAGGGATATACTGTCTACTCTTAAAGGTTTATACTTTTGTTTTGTGTGTTTGTGATACTAGGGCTTGAACTCAGGGGCATTCTACCATTGAGTTATACTCCCATCCCTTTTTATTTTATTTTTTGTTTTGAAATGGTTTGGCTAATTTACTGTCTCCTGGCCTCAGATTTCTCTGTCTCAGCCTCCTAAGTACTGGTATTAAAGGTATGTGCTACTATGCCCAGTTCTTTTTGTTTTTCAATAGCAGGTATATAGCATTCAAATTGTATCACCATATTTTATTTTACTCTTAAAAATCATACAAGAAAATTTTTTCATTGAAGTATTTTATTGTGTCTATCATAAACTTGGAATTTATCATAAACTTGGAATTTATTCATTGGCATAATTTGTTAGTGTGTGTGTGTGTGTGTGTGTGTGTGTGTGTGTGTGTGTTTTGCGGTACTGGGAATGGAACCCAAGGGCATTCAACCTCCGAGCTATGCCCCCAGCTGTATTTTTTATTCTTTATTTGGAAGCAGGGTCTCACTGAATTGCAAAGGGCCACACTAAGTAGTAGCTGAGGCTGTTTGCACACTGTAATCCTCCTGTCTCAGCCTCCCAAATGCGTGTGTGTGTGTGTGTGTGTGTGTGTGTGTGTATATATATATATATATATATATATATATATATATATATATATATGTATATATTTGTACCAGGGTTGGAAACCATGGGCTTTTCTACCTCTGGGCTATACTCCCAGACCTATTTTATATTTTATTTGGAAACAGGGTCTCACTAAGTTGTTAAGAGCCTCACTAAGTAGCTGAGGCTGGCTTCAAACCTGTGTGATCCTCCTGTCAGCCTCCCAAGTGCTGGGATTACAAGCGTGCACCACCACGCCCAGCTGTACTATACTTTTGATCCAAACTTTATCTAATTATCAGAAAAAATTCTGTGCTCTTTTTGTCATGCTTAAAACCTAAAGTTTCTGCAAATTACTCTGTCATCTATTAGATATTTATAAATGTTTAGGCAGTGCATATTTATTATCTTTTTAAATGCACACTCTCAGCTTCCTGCCAAAGTCTGTTGGAAGTCTTTTTAGATATTCTCAGATGACTTTATTACACTCACAGGACTTGCTTTCCTGCTTTGATTTTTGTCTCTTCCACTTTGCCATCCCTCTGCTACTGTGTTCTTCTACCTTTAGCGAGCACTGTTTCATCTAGTGGGTGTCTCAGTAGAGACCACTGTCTGCCATTAATCCTTCTTTTGGGGAAGGATAGGGCTCTCCTGTAGATAAATGTAGTTTTATGACCAGCCTTTGACCAAATGGGAAAGTAAAAAACACTGATTTCTGGAAATGTCTTAAATAGCAAAACCAAAACAAGATGCTGCATACCTCAAATATTGTTCTTACTCTTCACACTTTTAGGAGCACTCTGGTCTTCTGCCAGATAAGAGATGGCAGAACCATGGGGAAGAATGAGACTGAGTCTTCAATGACCTCATGGAACAAAACAATTCTTCAACTGGGGACCCGACAGGATCAAACCTTTGTGATAAGCAAATCTATCTTCCTGAAGCTGCAAATTATAGTACTTGAACCAATGTCTTATGCCATTTCCACTTTCAGAGCCATCTCCTGATGCCTGCTATCTCTGGATAATCACTGACCAAGAACTTGTTCTGGGCACTGTTCCTACCTCTCCTGAGATCTGTGAGCATCACTGTCCCTGTAGGGGCCGCTATCCAAGCTTCTGAACACCATTCCTAATTATGAACAAATGTCTTTCTTATGAATTTCCCCACTGTCTGCCATTTGGGTGGGATCACTGATGTCCTGGGACCTTCTGTTTCCTGAAACACATTAGTAGTAAAATAAATAGAATGTCCCCCTCTATTTTACTTATAATATTACAGTTTATCAAAAAACACCCCTTGCTTGCCAGATTTTTATAGGAATTTACAATTAATTAAATAGTGGTTCCAGACTTTATTTACTGTACTTGCTTGCTGAACATCCAAACATGAAATTTTGAAAAGTAGTCACAAATCTGAAAAAAAACAAACTAAGGTATATTTGAATTATCCCTTTCTTCTGCCAAATGGCATGTCATGATTGATTCCCTCTTTGAATGTAATGGGCTGTATCACAACATATGTATACACTGCTGGTGGATACAACACAACAGTCAGATATTACTAGAGAAATCTCAACATGAGTGCCAGGTGCAATTCGAGAGTCAAGATCACCACTAACATTTCCTTAAAAAATTTAGGCCTAATGATGATTCCTTACTAAATGGCTTTTACTCCACAGGTCAAATAACCACTTGAGAGTTTTGCCAGCTGATAAATAATGCTTTGCTCAAATTTTGCATTCAAAATAAGGAAAGTGACCACTAATCAGATCTGTGAATACATTAGAGCTATGTGAGATGGGATTATGTCACCCACCGCAGATATATGGCTTCCTAAGCCTCAGTTCTAACAAGAAACATGATGGGGCTTTGGAGCTCCTGCACCAATGTCAGCAGGAACATTTCATTTTATAGCCCTGGATATCTGGATATGACTTTCTCCCTTTGAATTTTTATTCACCTGTGGCCACAAGTCACTTTGTTTAGGAAGGGGCCAGAGGAATCATTCCTGTATATGTTCATGACAGCTTGGTGGAATAGCTTCTTAAGATGACCCAGCATTTTATTCAGTTAGTGGGATGTGAGTCTGTGAACCGATTTGTATCTAGAAGAAAACGAACTTTCTTCATGACGTCATTTCATCTAATGCCAGATGTCTGCCCTTCAAATGTAAGGTTATTTTTTATGCTACTCAAATAATTCTTTCTTTGTTTTGTTTTTACATCTTGCCCACTTTGTCTCTATAAGTACCACATATTTTTAGAATCAAAGCACTTGATTAACCTTTAATACTTGCTGCATATTAGTGTAATTGCTTATTTTTCCTCTGACAGCTAAGTGCCCCCACCTAGTTTCTGTCTTTCTTGCAGATCATTGAGGCTGGATGCACTGGTTTAAGAACAGCATCATCTCCTATCAATTCCAGCTTGCAGAGGTCAAGTGACATTACCACTCCTTTTGTTGATGCTTCCTCTTCACCAGTGCATTACTTATTCCTAAAGCGATAAAATCAATCAGAGAATTTAGCAAGATTTTTAGGATCTAAGAGCACTATCCCCAAATCCATAACATTTATGCATAATTAAATAAAATAAGTAGGGTACAAAGATTTAAAAATGTCATGGATAGGAAGGAAGGAAGGAAGGATTCAGCTAAATGTTAAGGAAGTAAAATACCATTAGATTGAAATTAGATTATAGCAATTTGCTGCTAACATTGACTCGGATGATCAGAGGAACCAAATGGGAAACCTTAGCCTTCAAAATGTTTAAAGAATGTACAATAGGCAGGTGTGGCGGCACACAGCTGTAATAATAACACTTGGGAGACTGAGACAGGAGTATCATAATTTCAAAACAAGCTTCAGTAACACAGCAAAATTCTCAACAACCTAGCAAGACTGATTCAAAACAACAACAAAAAAATGAAAACTTCTGGGGGTGTAGTTCAGAGCTAGAATGCCCCTGGATCAGCCCCCAGTACCACACATACACACAAAAGAATATACCTAAGAGATTCAGAAAATAAAATCTAAGAGGTTTTAGGCAATAAGGTGATATGACATAAATAGAACAGGAATCAACTTAAAGGACAACTTGAGGCAATGATGGTCAAGGCGATGTAGGAGAAAGAAAACAGAGTACTCAGCCTACAATAAATAGTGTAGAAAAATTTAAAAACCTTCAAATTATGATAAGTTGCAAGAAAATTCACAAAATTCTAATTTTCGCTTGTTTTAGAAATGTAAGTAAGTACTTTCCAGACTTATAATATTCTTGAGCAGTTATTCTCTTCCTTGGATTTCTATTTAATGCTTCTATATTGATAGTTTATTTAGTTTATTTGGTGGAATGTGACATATATATATATATATATATATATATATATATATATATATATGTATGTATATATGAGTCTTCTACCTATTGCTTCTTTCATTTGAATTATCTAGTGTCCAGTGTAAAGTAATGACTTGCTTCTTGAGGAAACACAATATTGATAGAAATAAAAATTACTCACTTTGGGAAGACTGGAATTTAGTTTAATGCTATTCCATTTATTTATGTTGGGATGTTGGGCCTATTCCCTCCTAGAGTAATTTAAGTTTTTGGTCAAATTTCCAGGTCTTTGATTCATTTTAGGCTGACTCTGGTGCAGGGTGAGAGATAAGGGTTTGGTTTCATTTTTCTACAAACACCTCGATATTTGTAGCATTTATACAGAATATAAGAGCTTTTAGTATCAGAACAAGTAACCAAGTACATTTCTAAGGGCTTCATTCCTCCCAAAGGGCTCATGTTTGCACAGAAGTTTTGGACAGGACTTTCTGTGATTGGCTACTCTCACTTAAAATAATGAACTATAGGTCCTTTCATCTTCTTGCAAAGATATAATTTTGTTCTTCTTTACTACTGAGTAGAATTTTACTTTGCATATATCCCATAATTTTGTGATCCATGCATCTGTTGATAGAGGCCTAGGTTGATTCCATAATTTGGCCATTGTAAACTGTGCTGCTATAAACATGAGTATGCATATATTACAGTAGTTCTATTATTTCAGCCCCTTTGGAAAGATACCTAGGAGTGATAACCAGATCATATGGTGGATCCATTTCTAGTTTTCTGAGGAATCTTCAAATTAATCTCCATAGCAACTGAACTAATTTGCATTACCACCAACAGTGTAGGAGAATTCCAGTTTCACCACATCCTTGCCAGCCTTTATTGTTTTTAACTTCATGATGATTGCCATTGTGATTGGAGTCAAATGGAATCTCAGTGTACTTTTGATTTGCATCTTTCTGATTGCTAATTATTTTGAACATTTTTTCATATATTGACTGGCCATTTGTATCTCTTGTGAATTATTTAATTAAATTGTCCATTTCTTGATTTGGTTTTTCTTTTTAAAAATGTAAGTTCTTTTTATAGTCTAGATATGAGTACTCTATTAGGAATGGCTGACAAAGGTCTTTTCCTATTCTGTAGGCTTTTTCTGTAGACTTTTTCATTTTTTTATTATTATTATTTTTTTTTGCGGGTCTGAGGATGGAACCCAGAGGCATTCAACCTCCAAGCTACACCCTCTGCCCTATTTTTTATTCTTTATTTTGAAACCAGGTCTCACTAAGTTGCAGAGGGCCTCACTAAGTAGCTGAGGCAGTCCGCGAACCACGATCCTCAGGTCTCAGCCTCCCGAATACTGGAGTTACAAGCGTGTGCCATCACACCTGGCTTTCTTTGGACTCTTGATGGTTTTCTTTGATGAGCAGAAACATTACAATCCCACTCATTATTTCTTGTTTTAATTTCCTAAGATTTGGGATTATTGTTAAGGAAGCTTTTACCTGTGCCTATATACTGGACTGCTCCACAGTCTCTGACTAACTTCAAGGTCTTGATCTATCTCAATTTGACTTATGTGCAGGGTGAGAGGTGAGTATGTAGTTCTATTTTTCTTTAACTGGATAACCAGTTTTCCCAATACTATTTGGAAAGGCTGTCTTTTCTCCAGCATATGTGCCCAGTACTTTTGTCAGAAATCAATTGGCTATAAATGTGTGGATTTGTTTCTGTTCCTTCTATTCTTTTCTATTGGTCTATGTGCCTATTTTTATACAGCACATTTTTAGTGACTAAAATTCTGTGAAATCTCCATTATTTTGCAGATTTTGAATTATGATCAAATGCGATAAATGTAATCTATAAAACAAGGTGCACATTTCACACACAGAAATACATTTATAGGAGTTGACAATATTAAATTTCTAACAGGTTAAATCATATTTCACATTATTTCCTACATTGAGCTGTTTAAAAATTTTGGTTAGTGAGTAGGAAAATCTTTTGGTTCTTGAGTAACATAGTGACTGAGAAAGTAAAAATTCATAACTATGTAAATATTCAGAGTTTCTGTGGAATTACTGAAACATTAAATAGAAAAAAAAATGAAATCACTTGGGCTGGCACTACACACCTATTTTAATTCTAGTTCTTGAGAAAATAAGACAGGAACATCACAGGGTTGAGGCCAACTTAAGGAGACTCTCATCACTTTAGTGAGAATCTGTTTCAAAATAAAACAAAGACTTCCGGGAAGATGGCGACGGAGGAAAGCGGCACTTACAAGTACCGCTAACAATCGAACTCTATTACCACAAAACCAGCACCTTTCAGAGCCAGAAAATACCACCAGCAAAGAAATAAAAATGGTAAATACAAGGGACAGAGAAAAAGGGCTGGAAAAATAAGACACCAGATAAAAACCAGCCCGAAGTGCCCCACCCACCATGGGGCAGAGCGCTGGAGCAGCCGGAGCGGCCAGAGCCGCAGTGCGGATTGGCCGGAGCCGGAGCTGCGAAGCAGCCGGAGCGGCAGGAGCAGCCGGAGTGGAGCGGCCAGAGCAGCCGAGCAAAGCAGCCAGAGCAGCCGAGTGGAGTGGCCAGAGAAGCCGGAGCAGCCAGAGCCGTGTCGCGGAGCGGCAGAGAGGCTGGAGTGGCCAGATCCGCGGTGCAGAGCAGCCGGAGTGGCCAGAGTGGCCAGAGCCATGGTGCGAAGCAGCTGGAGTTGCGCCCGGAGTGGCGCAGCCTACATCTCCCCTAGCAGCACCAGGCTCCAGAGAGGAGGGAGATTCAAAACAGAGCTCAAATACAGAGAAAAAGTACTCTGGCCTCGCGGCCTAGGATGCAGAAGCAGCATCTTACTGCTGGCGGCAGCGGCGAGTTCACCGGACGGCCCTAGACCAATCCACTCAACCAGCCACCAGGAGCCTGAGAGGAGGGGTGGACAGCGAGCCGAGGTGAGCCGCTGCTGAACAGCTGGATGGCAGTCAGTAGTTTCTCTGGTGCAAGGAGTGTCTAAAGCTCCCAAGGGCTGGGATCAGCACACCCCGCAGGGACTCAGCGGAGCTCAAAACCAGAGAAGAACTACACCAACCTCACAGCCGAGGACGCAACAGCAGTGTCTTACTGCCAGCAGCAGTGGCGAGTTCACCAGACAGCTGAAGACCAACGCACTCAACCAGCCACCAGGCTCCAGAGAGGAGGGGTGGACAGTGAGCCAGGTGGGCAGGTGCTGAACAGCTGAGCAGCAGTCAGCAGTTTTGTTGGCACGGGGAACATCTAAAGCTCCCAAGGGCCGGGCACAGCACACCTGGCAGGGACCCAGAGCAGAGCTCAAAACCAGATAGAAATACGCTGCATCACGGCTGAGGGTGTGGCAGTGGCGCCATATTGCCAGTGGCGGCAGCAGCGAATCCACCGAGTTCTCTACAGCTCCATCAGCGCACTCAACAACCGTGAGTCAAATTGCGGCCCCTAGGGGAGAAATCCCAGTACTGCACTCCCAGGGACTTGCGCAAATAGTCTCCCTGGGTTGGAGATTTTAGCAGTGCAGCCCAGTGGGGGAGTGGCAGTGGCAGAGATATCATATCATAGTCACAACTCCCCACTGGAGAACGCCCAACTTGGCACCCCCCATGGTCGAAGCAGCCTCAATTGACTCCCTGGGTCTGAGATTTTGTGATACAACCCAGTAAAGGAGTAGTGGTGACTGAGATACCACAGACTCGAGATCCAGAGCATCTTAAGTGAACTCGTAGTGACTCAGGGAAGAACCCAGAGAAGGCACAAACTTCCAAAATCATGGGAAAGAGAAATAACAATGGAGCAGTGAATGCCCACAACCCCACAACATCAGAATCTGATAACACAGAAATCCAAAGATCTCTAGAAGATCAAATTAGGAAAATAACTTTAGAAATAATAGAGGACTTTCGAAAAGAATTTAGGGAGAGTCAAAAAGAGATAAAGGATGCAATTAATGAAGTAAAGGCCTCAATTCAAAGTATAAACAACAGATTAGACCACATGGAGAATAGAATCTCGCTTCTTGAAGATGATCATTCCAAAAATGAATGCATAGTTTCTAATTTAGAAAAAAAAACCCAGCAGCAGGAAACTGACATTGAAGAAATATGGGCCCATTTCAAGAGAGCTAACCTAAGAATAATTGGAATAGAGGAGGGAAAAGAAGGTGAAACCAAAGGGATCAACAATCTCTTCAAGGAAGTAATAGCAGAAAATTTTCCAAACATAGAACAAGAGGTCGATACACAGGTCCAGGAAACTTATAGAACTCCCTTTAGACAGGATCAGAGAAGAGGATCCCCATGCCACATAATTGTCAAAATGACTAATGTGGAAACCAAGGAGAGAATCTTAAAGGCAACAAAAACAAAAGGCCACGTGACATACAGAGGCAAACCAATTAGAATCACTCCAGACTTCCCAAACCAAGTTATGAAAGCCAGAAGGGCTTGGAGTAACATATTCCAAACTCTGAAAGAAAACAACTTCCAGCCAAAAATTTCCTACCCAGCAAAATTATCCATCAAATTAGATGGGGAAATAAGAAGCTTCCATGACAAACAGCAACTGAAGGAATTTATGTCTTCAAAACCAGCGCTAGAGAAAATACTCAAGGAGATTAACTGCAAAGAGGAAATGGGTAATACACACCAGAACCAAAGAAACAAGAATTCCCATCCAGCAGACAACTAAGCAAAGAAGAATAAACAGTATCTCAAATAGAAAGAAGATCTTAATATGTTGGGAATTAAAAATTATCTCTCTATAATAACACCGAATGTAAGCGGCCTCAACTCCCCAATAAAAAGACATAAAGTGGAAAAATGGATTAAAAGCCAGAATCCATCCATCTGCTGCTTACAAGAAACACACCTTACAAGTAAAGATAGGAACAAACTCAAGGTAAAGGTCTGAAGCAAGGTAATCCATGCTAATGGTACTAGAAGACAAGCAGGAGTAGCAACTATGGTATCAGACAAGTTAGACTTCAAACCCAAACTTATTAGAAGAGACAAAGAAGGTCACATTTTACTGGTAAAAGGAATAGTCCAGCAAGAGGAAATAACAATAATCAACATCTATGCCCCAAACATAGGGGCAGCTACTTTCATAAATCAAACTCTATGTGACATGAAGTCACACATAAATCCCAACACAATAATACTGGGAGACTTCAACACACCTCTCACAATACTAGACTGATCTTCCAGACAAAGGGTCAGTAAAGGTGTCTCAGAACTAAAGAACACCATTAACCAAATGGACCTGTTGGACACATATAGAATATTTCACCCAACTACAGCAGAGTTTACATTTTTCTCAGCTGCTCACGGAACCTTCTCCAAAATAGATCACATCCTGGGACACAAAATGAGCACTAGCAAATTTAAAAGATATTACATACTTCCCTGTGTCATTTCAGACCATAATGGAATGAAACTAGAAATCAACTATAAGAAGACCCAGAGAAACAACATAAACATGTGGAGACTGAACACCACCCTTCTGAATGAAGAATGGGTCATAGAAGATGTAAAAGGTGAAATCAAGAAATTTCTAGAAACAAATGAAAATAAAGAAACAACATATCAAAACCTCTGGGACACTTTGAAGGCAGTATTAAGAGGAAAATTTGTAGCACTGAGTGCTCACATAAGAAAAACAGAAAATCTTCAAATAAATAGCCTTATGACACACCTCAAAGCCCTTGAAAAGCAGGAACAATTGAACCCCAAAGCCAGCAGAAGATGGGAAATTATTAAAATTAGAGCAGAAAATAATGAAATATAGAATAAGAAAACAATACAGAAAATCAACAAAACCAAAAGCTGGTTTCTTGAAAAAATTAACAAGATTGATAAACCACTAGCCAACCTAACTAAAAAAAAAGAGAGAATCAACCAAAATTATGAAGATAAGGGATGAAAAAGGAGACATTATTACTGACAGCATAGAAATCCAGAGGATTATCAGAAACTACTTTGAAAAACTATACTCCAACAAAATGGAAAATCTGGAGGAAATCGACAACTTCCTAGATAAATACAACCTTCCAAAACTGAGTCAAGAAGATATAGAACACTTAAACCAACCAATAACAATCAAAGAGATTGAAACAGCAATAAAGAGCTTACCATCAAAGAAAAGCCCAGGACCAAGTGAATTCTATAAAACCTTTATAGAAGAGCTAATCCCAATACTACTCAAACTATTTCATGAAATATAAAAAACCGGGACTCTCCCAAATACATTTTATGAAGCCAACATCACACTAATACACAAACCAAATAAAGACAGTTCAAGGAAGGAAAACTACAGGCCTATATCTCTGATGAACATGGATGCAAAACTATTAAAAAAAAATACTAGCAACACGCATTCAAAACCACATCAAGAAAATCATTCACCATGACCAGGTAGGGTTCATCCCAGGGATGCAAGGCTGGTTCAATATACGAAAATCAATCCATGTAATTCATCATATAAACAGAATCAAAGACAAAAACCATATGATCATCTCAATAGATGCTGAAAAAGCATTTGATAAAATTCAACATCCATTTATGATAAAAACACTGCAGAGAATTGGAATAGAAGGAACATATCTCAACATTATTAAGGCAATCTATAATAAGCCCACTGCCAACATCATATTAAATGGGGAAAAACTTCAAGAATTCCCCTAAAAACTGGAACAAGACAAGGATGTCCACTATCACCACTTCTCTTCAATATAGTACTAGAGACTCTAGCCAGAGCAATAAGGCAAGAAAAGGAAATCAAAGGAGTACAAATAGGAAAAGAAGAACTTAAGCTTTCACTATTTGCAGATGACATGATACTATATTTAGAAAACCCAACAAACTCAACCAAATGGCTTATAGAACTGATCAACAAATTCAGCAAGGTATCTGGATACAAAATCAATCTTAAAAAATCAGAAGCTTTCCTGTACACCAACCATAAATCCACTGAAAAAGAAATTCAGAAAACAATTCCACTCAGGATCTCCCACAAAAAAAGAAAATACCTAGGAATAAACTTGACCAAGGAGGTAAAAGATCTCTACAAAGAAAATTATAAAACAATGAAAAAAGAAATCGAAGAAGATCTTAGAAGATGGAAAGATCTTCCATGTTCATGGATTGGCAGAATAAATATCATTAAAATGGCCATCCTCCCAAAAGTGATCTACAGATTTAATGCAATGCCCATTAAACTACCAAGATCATTCCTCACAGACATAGAAAAATCAGTCCTTAAATTTATCTGGAATAACAAAAAGCCCAGAATAGCCAAGGTAATTCTCAGCAACAAAAACCACGCAGGAGGAATCACAATACCTGATTTTAAACTATACTACAAAACCATTGTAATAAAAACAGCATGGTACTGGCAAAAGAACAGATATATAGACCAAGGAAGCAGAATAGAAGACCCAGAAACAAGTCCACACACTTTCAGCCAATTGATTTTTGACAAAGGGGCCAAAATCATACACTGGAAAAAAGATAGCCTCTTCAACAAATGGTGTTGGCAAAACTGGTTAACCATATGCAGAAAATTGGATGTTAATCCCACTTTTTCACCCTGTACAAAAGTCAACTCACGATGGATCAAAGACTTGGAAATTAAACCAGAGACCTTGAAGCTCCTTCAAGATGGCATAGGTCCAACACTACAACACATAGGCACAGACAAACATTTCCTCAACAAGACCCCAAAGGCACAACAAATTAAAAGGAGAATCAATACATGGGATTGCATGAAACTGAAGAGCTTCTGTTCAGCAAAGGAAACTATCAAGAACCTCAATCGAGATCCAACAGAATGGGAGAAGATTTTTGCCACCTACACCACCGATAGAGGACTAATATCTAGAATATACATAGAACTCAAGAAACTCAACACTAAGAAAACAAAGCATCCAATAACAAAATGGGCAAATGAACTAAATAGACACTTCACAAAAGAAGAAATTCAAATGGCCAATAAATACATGAAAAAATGCTCAACATCACTGGCAATCAGAGAGATGCAAATCAAAACTACCCTGAGATTTCACCTAACTCCAACTAGAATGGTCATCATTCAAAACACAAACAACAGATGCTGGCGAGGATGTGGAGAAGTGGGAACTCTAAGACATTGTTGGTGGGATTGCAAATTAGTGCAACCACTTTGGAAAACAGTATGGAGAATCCTCAGAAGAATTGGAAAAAATCTACCATTTGATCCAGCAATACCACTGTTGGGTATCTACCCAAAAGAAATGAAACCAAACTACCAAACTAATGCATGTGTATCTATGTTCATAGCTATACAATTCACCATAGCCAAACTATGGAATCAGCCAAGATGTCCATCAACAGATGAATGGATTACAAAACTGTGGGATATGTACACAATGGAATTTTACTCAGCCATCAAAAAAAATCTCAATTACATCATTTTCAGGGAAATGGATGGAACTGGAGGACATTATGCTAAGTGAGATTAGTCAGGCACAAAAAATTAGAAATCAGATGCTTTCCCTAATATGTGAGAGTTAGGGAGAAAAGAGGAGCAAACAAGACAACCTAAAGGAAGAGAAAGGAGGGGGGAAGAGGAAAATCTCTAAAGCATACAATGTACTTAAACATATCTAAGTCAGTCACTAAGCCAAGCAAGGGAGGGAGGGACGGGGAGGGAATGGGGTGGGATTTGGGTAGGGGTTAATTCAGCGATGAGTACATGTTTGTACACACAAGTTTTTACCCCAATAATTTGTATGAATATAATGCACCAATAAAAAGAATTAAAATAGTTGAAAAAAAATAAAACAAAACAAATTATATATATATGATTGGACTGTGATTCAGAGTTAGAAAGCCCCTAGGTTTGATATTCAGTGTCAAAAAAAAAAATCATCCAGGCATGGTGGTACACACTTATAATCCCAGCATTTGGGAGACTGAGACAGGAGGATCAGTGTTCAAGGCCAGCGTCAGCTATTTAGTGAGGCCCTTTGCAACTCAACAAGACCTTATTTAAAAATAAAGAATAAAAAAATAGGGCTGGAAGTATAGCTCCAAGGTAGAATGCCCCTGAGTTCCATCCCCAGTAATACACACACACACACACACACACACACACACACACACACAAACACACACATGCAAATATCATATGAAACTTCTTAACTCTGCTGAAGACTTTTGATGTTATTAACACTAATTCATTGACATGGTGCTACAGACAATAACTAGAATGATTAGCCAGTCAAAAATGCAGCATATCTAAAATGCACTTGCTATAACGAGGCAATACTTGAAATATGAGACCCATTGACATTGAAAGCTGTGAGAACAGGCTTGAACTTCCCTATAAAAAAAACGCCTTTCTCTAACATACTTTCCCATTTAAAGTTGTTGGCAGGGGCTAAAATGCAGATTGATCCAAGCTCACAGGAGAAGTTGAATAAATTTTTAGGTTTCCAAATATTAGACAAAGTATTTTTTATATTAATGATCATATTTGAGTTTCTTCATCATTATATTTACTTTATAATAAGTGCAGCAGATATCACATCACCTGTGTGAATTTGATTTTATAAATATATAAATATGATATAGAAAAGGAAAAAGAATTAATAAATATCATACAGTAAAATCTATTGAGAAAGATATACTTTCCACCTTTACTTTGACACAATTGTTCGGGTGATAAAGCATCTCTTTCTAATACTTCTTCTAAACATATTTAATTTACTAACAGTATATCATAGTTCAGAATAATTCATTTATTTCATCATTTAATTTCTGGTATGTGTCTGGCATCATTAGACAAATCAGGTAAAAAATTATGATAGTGTAGTGCTGACACTTTGGTAGATAAGAAAAATAATAAGCATTAAATTTAGCAATAAACTTAGTTCTACAATTTATCAAAGGTCACTAGTGTTAAAGAAGAAAAGAATATTGCAAGTAATGATGGGTATCATTACACATTCAAGTGGCGATATCAATGAATGAATTTCCTATAAAATCTAAAGTTGGGAAGTTCTGTAAAAATGCAAATTATAACCCTATCCATAATAATTAAATTCATGAATATTGGATGATTTTTACCAGGGGAATTAGCATTACATAAGAGGAGAGACATGAGGACTGAGAACTTCTATGTCTGCTAGAAAAAGAAGGCAGTATAAACTACTCAGAAATATACTCCAATAAGATGAAAGAAACCAGAATATGCAATGGGAGAAAAAGAAAAGAATTTTACAAGTAGGAGAAGGTGTTCATCTTCATCAAAGTTATACACTTTGAATACTGTAAAGAATAAAATTGGCTATTGGATTTTGCAACCTGGAAGTCATTATTTCAAAGGTTGGCATTAACTCATGTTTGCTTCTCATAGCCAGTGTGACAAGTGCTTCCATATTTTATGCTTCAATGAGTCCTCATCACAGCCCTGATGCTGAGGAGAACCTAAGTAAATAATAATATCATTCAAACATTACTACTCCTGCCACTTCACTACATTACAATGGTTCTCTATAGTGATAAAAAAAAAAAACTGGATTGAAAATAAATACAACTGTGTTGTGGCTCAGAGAATGCTTACCCTCAAATACAACACTTCTAAGCCTACTTACAATTTGATCTAAAGGAAATTAAAGTACTTTAGAACCTACCCTCAGAAGCAAAGGTCCTTCTGACCTTCTTCTGTTTCTTCTTTTCCCAGTGTAGGGAGAAGCTTTCTGCAAATTTTCCTTATCCATCTGCTCACATCACCAAGAGGGACCTAAGTGCCTTCAATCTTACTGAAATGTTATTATAAAAGACTAAGCTTAAATTGCAGGATGACTGAAATCCTTCAACACACCCAGACAATCTTTTGTCACATTATTTTCAATTCTCCTAAAAACTGTTCATGTTCCTCCATTATCCCTATCTCCAATAGAAAAAATTAAAAAAAGGATATATAAGTTAAGCCAGTAAGTAACCAAACTCCTATTTCCCCTTGTGCTGAGATTTCCCCCTTTTCATTTTAGTAAATTTATATGCCTTTTATCCTACTTAATCTTTCTTTGTCAGTGTATTCCAGGGAAACTTCAGAGTGTAGAGGTGCAATTTTCCTGGACTTCTACCTCTTATTTTTTATTATTTCAAGTCCAGCTGCCAAATCAAAACTCTCTCTATATATTTTTATATATTTGTGTTCATATGTATACACAGACACATATATTTGTGAATAATATGTATATATTCATTATAAAATACATTTCCATCTCCTCTTAGGATTTCAATTTTCTAAAATATGATTTTAAGATATATATTATAAGCTGAACTATCAACTAATACTCATTTTAACCTTCTTTTATTTTTGCAACTCCTAAACTCATGCAGAATCATGATTATCCATCTGTAAAGTGCCTCTCACATCCTCCATTGTGCCTAGCGGTGGCCATGGAGCAGATGCAAGCCCAGTGAGACTAGAGCAGAAGTAGCGGGTGCTAAACTAGGATCATGAACTTGAAAGGAACATGCTCCCCACCTACACTTCTAATTTTGCTGGCTTATACACAGATGTGATAGCTATTACCAGAGATACGAGCAAAAGAAAAGACTTCCTGTTAGGAGTGGGAAAAGGAAATTAAACAAATGAGATACTTCTAGTAATTATTATGAAAGAAAAAGACGATTTTGGTTTATCAAATTCAATAAATTTAAATTGTGCTATTGCCACTGTCATCAATATTCATTTATATTACATCTTTTTTTTTTTTTTGGTGGTACTGGGGTTCCTGGAAGCCCTTCTACCTCCGGGCTACACTCCCAGACCTATTTTATATTTTTGAAACAGGGTCTCTTACGCCAGAGCGGCTGGCTTTGAACCTGCGCAATCCTCCTGTCTCCGCCTCCCAAGCGCGGGGATTACAAGCGTGCGCCACCATGCCCGGCTATATTACATCAATTTTAATTAAAAATACTATAAGCCCTTAATATTTCAGATCTCTTAAACACTCTAGTCAACTAGGATATCTAAACTTTCATAATAGTTAAAATAACTCGCTAATCTGAAGGTAATAATGACATAGTGAGTATATAATTGGAAAGCCTAGATATTTGAAAGAAAATAAAGTTACCTTCTCATTTCAGTGTAGATACAGCATTAAATAAATGATTAGTACAATGTTTGAATTTTCATTCTAGGTATCATCCAAGGCAAATAAACACTGATGTTCACACAAAGATATGTGCCCACAGTTGTATACCCTCTTTATATAAAACAAGTGGTTATTAACTGGTCAATTTTATATGCAGATACATATCAACTAGTAACATTTGGGACCGTAATACTACTGGATGCTTGAAGTAAATATACTAATGTAAAGTCTGGTAACTTGTCCTTGTCAGCTGGTATGAGTCTGGCCGACTCCAAAGAATCTGTGCTGATAAAAGGAGACATGAAAGCCAAGTCTAGTTAAATCTTGGCAAAGAGATTAATTTTTTTATAAAGATAAGTACTGTCATTTCTTAAAAGAAATGCGATTTTATTCTTTATTTCAAGAACTCTTTTAATGTTCCTGTGGGTATAGCAAAGAAGTTTCTTAATTAATATTCTGACAGTGATAATGAGAAGATCAAAGTTTGGAATGCAGAAACAGAATATACCAAACCTGCAGATGCATCCGTGACACCAGCACTGGGGATGACAACAAGGCTTAGCTGCTCTTTTGAGCACATTCTACTGCGCAACACAAACAAACTCTCATGCTTCTAGGTGCCCTGCACCTGCTGAGCCTGGAACAGATGGTTTTATGTTTTCTTAATAATTAGCATAGAATCCAGCAGCACTAATTGAGTCTTTTACAAGTGACATGGTGCCTATGTAGATTTCACATGCTTTCACAATGTCCCCAACCTTTTGTATTTAAAATTGTAAAGTGAATGAGTAAAAAGAAAAAAAAATAATAAGAGAAAAAATAAAATGATTAAGTTAAATATTTGACAGCTTTGATATTTGAGTCGATTTCTTTTGGCTATACTGCTGGATTAAAATAAAATACAAATTCTTGTCCTACAGAGTGTAATATGTGGTTTAAAATAAACTGAAAATGTTTTTTATTATTGTAAAACAAAAACTTTATCTTAAATATCCAAAGAACTCTTAAAAGCCCACAATAATAAAACATTCCAAACTAAAAGAAAGTCACCTGGCTAGGATAACTTTTTCAAAAAGTATATCTTAGACAATTTGTAGTTCTGATATTGCTATAACTAAAGATATTGAAGTTTTTTAATTTTAAAAAATGTATTGAAAGCTGGGTGTGGTGGTCTATGTATGTAATTCCAATGCTTGAGAGGGTGAGACAGGATGACCACAGGTTTGAGGCCAGCATGCAGTAATTTAGAGAGACCTTGCTTTAAATTACATATAAAATAGGGCTGCGGATAAAAACTCAGAGATAGAATGTCCTTGAGTCCAATGGTATTCAATACTACATTTTTTGTAATAATTTTCAGAAGTATTAAATCTTGTGTTGTTTTTTTTTCTTGGAATTAAATCCAGAGCCTCACATTTGCAAGACAAGTGCTGTACTGCTGAGATACATAATGTTTCTAAGATTAAAGTGGTAGTGATCTAGGGAGTCTTTAGTAATTGCAGTTTATAATTGAAACTCTAACCCTATGACTAAATCTTGTTTGCATATTCCAAAACTTCAGTAAGAAGCTAATATGACAAAATCTGCATGCGATTTAGTGTTCCAAACTTGCTTGAAGCATGGAATCAGAATATGCTAGTTTCTGTAAATTTAATTAAACTTACTTAATGAAAAGTATCAGGAAAGCTACATAGGGTTGCTTTCAACCCTGCTACACATAAGCACTGAAAAATCATCCTAAACTAAGGACCTTTTACTTATTCATTATAATCATATGATTAACAGTTAATAACATTTTTAGTTACTCATATAACTACAATATGTAATTTTTCCTAGAATATGCTATTTCTAGGCTTAAATTTCATAAACATTCATTCTAAAAAATATTGAGTCTTCATAGGTTGCTACTGAATAAACATATTCTAGGTCATTTTCTTATTGAAATATTTGGTATACATACTCTGACAATTTTATGACTACAGAAAAATTAAAAGAGGGGAGATATATCAACCAGGAAACACAATGCTCTTTATACATAGGTTAATTTTGTATCAAAAATTTGATTTTATCCAAAAGCAATAATCAACTGTCAAAATTTTTGTTTATTTTAGCATTTTATAAATATCTTTTAGATGTATTATATAATTCATAAATATATATATTTATAATTTTATTTTGATATCTTGATATTTGTTTTGATATGTGTATACATTGTACAATTACTTAAACTAAATAATGGGTCCATAACCTCATATAATTATCATTTCTTTATGATGAGAATATGTCAGATCTATTCTAACAGTAATTTTTAAATATGTAATATTTAATTATTAAATACAATAATAATTATTACATTTAAAATATTGTACAATAGACCTATTAATAATCTTAAATATATAATATTTAATTATTAACTACAATAATAATTGTGATAATTGCAATACTTTACAATAGACCTATTAATCATTTTCAAATATGCAATATTTTATTAATAACTACAATAATAATTATAATAATAATAATTACTATACAATAGCCCTCAAGAACTTTTTTCTTTTATCTAATTGAAATTTTGTGCCCTTTGACCAACATTCATTCACCTTTCCACCTCCTACCAGCCCCTGGCTAACTTCTTACTTCTATGAGTTCAATATTTATAAGTTTGCATATATTAGCGAACTCAGGACTACTTGTCTGTTTCTGACTAACTTCACTTAAAACAATATCCTTTATGTTTACCTATGTTGTTGTTGCTGTTATTTTCATTTATTCATGGTACTGGAGATAGAACCCCAGGGTGTTCTCTATCCCAAATGAAGATACGCCTCGTCAAATTTTTCTCTTAAAACAGGGTCTTCCTACATCTCTGGGAGTCTTATTATGTTGATGAGGTGGGTCTCAAACCTGCTATCCTCCTGACTCAGCTTCTCAAGTGCTGGGATTATAGGTATGCACCACCATGCAAGGTTTAGCATTTTATTTTGTACAGGTCATATTTTCTCTGTCTAATCATCTATTAATAGACACATAGGTTGATTTTATATGTTGCTATTGTGAATAATGTCATAATTATGGGAATGTATATATGTTCTTGACAAACTGACTTTATTTTCTTTTAATATGTACCCAGATGTGAGATTGTTAGATCATAAAGCCATTCAATAAAACATCAATTAAATTATTATACTTTGCATTAATGATACTAATAAAAACTTTGTTATGCCGGGCGTGGTGGCGCACGCTTGTAATCCCCGCGCTTGGGAGGCGGAGACAGGAGGATCGCGCAGGTTCGAAGCCAGCCGTGCTGGCGTAAGAGACCCTGTTTCAAAAATATAAAATAGGTCTGGGAGTGTAGCCCGGAGGAAGAAGGGCTTCCAGGAACCCCAGTACCACCAAAAAAAAAAAAAACAAAAAAAACAAAAAAAACAACAACAACAAAAAAACTTTGTTATATCTCTTCACATTTAATGTGTTTCATTTTAATTTTTTTCATATATACTATTATTGGTGCATTATTGTCTCACATCAGTTATTAATGCAGTTAATAGTGATAGTGACATCCATGCACATAGCTACTTGGTGGACTTTCCCCTAACACCTTACCCACTCCCCTCTTCCCCACATAGGATATTGAAATTGACATTGGTATTCCACATATAAACATAATATCAGGGGAAATAATTCCTTTATTGGTCCTCCCTCTTCCTCTCTCCTTCATCTAGACCAGTTCTCAGCCCCCACTGGAGTTTTTCTTCCATTATCTGAAGTCCTTCTGGTATCCCAATGACTCCCTAGCTTTCTTTCGCATATGAGAGAAAACATATGACCCTTCACATTCTGTGACTGGCTAATCTCATTTAATATAATGTTCTCCAAATCAATTTATTTTTCTGCAAATGACATTATTTTATTTTTCATTCTTGAGTAGAATTCTATTGTATATATATTCCATAATTTTGTAATCCATTTATCTGATGGATACCTGGGTTGGTTCCATAATTTGTATATTGTGAATTGTTCTGCTATGAAAATATATATGCATATATTACTGTAATGATGTGATTTTAATCTTTTTGAAAATACACCCAGGAGTAGTAGAGCTGTATTAATTTAATTTTTGTATAAAGTAATGATACATGTAGTAAAAAATTATTAGAAAAATATCTTTTGGGGAGAAAAAATATAGTTTACATATCATCTGTGTTTCCTTGGTTTGTAATCACTAGAGACCAGCCTTTGTTTTGTTTGATGATAAGATTCCAAACACACTCTTTTGCACTTTTATTTTATTTATTTATTTATTTATTTATTTATTTTTGCTGTACTGAGGATGAAACCCAGGGACAACTGGGGATGGAATCTGGAGACATTCTACCTCCAAGAAATACCCTGAGTTTTGATTTTTGTATTTTATTTTGAAACAAGGTCTCACTAAGTTGCAGAGGGCCTCACTATGTAGCTAAGGCTGTCCAGAAACTGTGATCCTCCTGTTTCAGCCTCCCAAGTACTGGAATTACAATCATGCGCCACCACACCTGGCCTCTTTCTCTTTTATCTTTTTAAGTACATATGAAAATTGTCTCATATAAATATTTTTAAATCTGCCTTATTTTCTAAATCACAATAGTATTTCATTGTATGAATGTACTGTAATTTATACAATTTCCTACAGAAATATTTTTAAAACTTTAAAGTGATATATTTTAATATCTTTTTGTTACTTCCATGGATTACATGTGATTCAATTCAGAAAATCCTCAAGTTTTTGGAAAATTATGCATTTCAAAATACTTCTTTTATTTAAAGTAAATCATTTTAAGTCTTCTGTTGATAATTATGCTTTCATTTACCTGATAAATCATGCTTCATCTACCTGAGTAGATAGATTGAAATTACAGAATTATAACAGAGTTTTGAGATACTATCTCTAACCTAAAAGTCCCTAAAATGTATCTTAAAAAAATTTAGGATGTTGATGAATTAAGAAAAAGAAACTGGGTATGATGGTGCCTGCCTGCAATTCCAATATTTGAGAGGCTGAGAGAGAAGGTATGCAGCGTCCAAGCCAGCCTCAGCAATTCAGCAAGACCCTGTTTCAAATTAAAAAATAAAAAGCGGGGAATGTAATTTGGAGGTAGAATGCTTCTGGGTTCAATTCCTAGTTTAAGAAAGAAAAAGTAGAAGAGAGAAAGTAAGAAATTTCTATTTTTGGCTGTTCCAAAACCAATAACATGTCGGGCGTGGTGGCGCACGCTTGTAATCCCAGCGCTTGGGAGGCGGAGACAGGAGGATCACGCTGGTTCAGAGCCAGCCACGCTGGCTTAAGAGACTCTGTTTCCACATAAAACTTAAAAAAAAAAAATAGGTCTGGGAGTGTAGCCCGTGGTAGTGTATACCGGATGTAGAAGGGCTTCTAGGAACCCCAGTACCACCAAAATAAATAAATAAATAAATAAATAAATAAATAAATAAATACCAATAACATTCTAGTTGCAGAGGAAAGAAGTAAATTTATCACCCACAATAATGACTTGATCAGAAAAGTTGAATTCCCACTAAACTTTTCAGGGGAAAGCCACTGTTTAAGAGAGGCTAGCAATACTCTCTTTTTTGTATGGACTAGCCAAATCAGAAATCCACTATAAAATACATACATAAATATAAATCGTTTGAAGAGAGAAAGTGGATAATAAGCTTTCTTTTTCTATGGATGTCTTCTGAAATATATTTAACTCCCATAAAAATAATTTAGAACAGAAACCTGAGAACATGAAAGATAAAAACAAATAACTCAAATTTGACTGATATTAATTTTAATATCATAAACTTACTGAATTACTATTTTTGAGTAAAAATGTTTATTAATGACAATTAATTTCATGTCCTATACCAATCAATCAAACCCAGGCCAACATGATCCACATTTATTTTAAATTCCACCAGTGAAGAATCATCACTATCTTTGTATCAGTTTTCTAGCTTGTGAAGAGGGTTATTATATCACATTAATGATACTAAATAAATTCAGAAATCCACTACCTAAAAACACATCCAGAAAACATCCTGGTTTGATTTCTTTCCATTGTTGTTTTTTTTTTTTTTTAAATTGGTGCACTATAGTCTCAAATCATAATGTGGGTCATGTGGACAATGGCGTATATTTACACAGGACTAGGTGCCTATCCCCTCCCCCACTTCCCCTTTTCCTTACCTCCCAATAAGGAGTATCCATGTTAACTATGTTTTATTTACATGTATACACATATTTTAATGTAGCTTTTCCATTAATTAACTTTAGCCTTCTTCCTCCCCACCTCTTCTTTCTTGCTTTGCTGAGGTTTCCCCTCCATTATCTGGAGACCCTCTAGTATCCCTAATGCTCCCTAGCTTGAGCATATTAGAGACAATTTATGTCCTTTCTCTTTCTGTACTTAGGTAATCTCACTTAACATAATATTCTCCAGGTCTTTTCATCATTTTGTGAATGAAATGATTTTGTGTTTTCTTTATTGCTAGATAGAATTCCATTGTATGTATTTCCCATAATTTTGCAATCCATTCATCTCTTGATGGAGACCTAGGTTGGTTCCATATTTTGGCTATTTCAAATTGTGCCGTATGAATATGGGTATGTATATGCTTCTGTAGTTCTCTTTTTTCAACCCCTTTGGAAAGATAACTAGGAGTGGTATAGCTGGGTCATATGGTGGATCCATTCCTAGTTTTCTAAGGAATCTTCACACTGATTTCCATAGCAATTCAACTATTTTGCACTCCCACCAACAGTATAAAAGAGTTTCTATTTCCCCACATTCTTGCCAGCATTTGTTGTTATTTGACTTCTTTATGCTTGCCACTCTGGTGTTAGATGGAATCTCAATGTAGTTGTTGTTGTTGTTGTTGTTGTTGTTGTTGTTGTTTGAGGGTTTGGAGATGGAACCCAGGGGCATTCACCTCCGAGATGCACCCCCTGCCCTATTTATTTTTTATTCTTTATATATTTTTATTTATTTATTTATTTATTTATTTATTTAAGATTTAAAGAAGTTTATTAAAAAGATAGAAATACAGAAGATAGTTACAGCCCCATGCCATTCTTGAATGGCATGGGTTGGGGGGGTGTTTCAAGTGAATGCCCCACCAAAGATACAACATGTGAACCAGACATTTTTGTACCCATGACCTCCTTCTTGTTTAAGTAATTCTCCCTTTAAGCTTCCTCGCCGCCAAGGTATCTCCTTTCAAGAAGGTCAATCCCTCCTCCCATCTTAGCTAGATTATCCAATTATTACGTAAATCTGTCTTTAGAATGAGGATGAGGAAGTCCTAGTTCCCCCTCTCCTATATACTTGCTAATTACCTTTAGCTAGGTTACTTTAAGTTTCAATAGCTGTTTGCTTCCTGGCTGACCAATGCCAACCAAGTCTTTCTTTCCCCAGGTCTTGCCATAATTATTTTTTAAATACATCTATTAATAATTAGAGCTTTCTCAAATCTTCCCAAGCCATTCCCAATACTGTCACATTCTCCCCTCTGTCTAGTAACTTCCTGACACCTGTCAGGCCAAAGGTAGATACAGAAAATACATTTTGACTTTTACAATTTTACAAACATTTAACATGAGCTAATTTTACATCAATTCTCTCCCATTATCATTACATACATGTACCCATAGCAAAGGAATAAGGATGATGACTCATCAAGCTTCTTCAAGCTGAACAGGGGTGACATAAGGGGCCCCAGCTAAGGGTACAGGTGTAATTGGCATGGGGGTGGGGTCCGTGTCATGTCCCTCTATGACCATCCAAAGGGCTCTGATGGATGTCTTTGTCAGGTTCTGTCTGTAACACCATCTGATGTCTGAAAGCTTCCAGCCTATGAGAAGACACTCACCATACAAGTTAACCATGAAAACCTAAACATAGCACTTAAATGAGAAATAAAAACCTGTTTTTCTAAATTGAGCTGAAACACACAAAGGGGGGATGTATTTAGTTTATTTTGCACCATGTGAATCCAGAAATCAGTACTGTGGAGACCTGAAAGAGGCTTGGGGTAATCTGAATAAAGAATTTAGAAGATCCCTTATATGGTATATCCTTAGGGTGCTATTTTTGAATTTTAATGCACTTATAGGTGCCAGTATCTAGTATATTGGCTTGAGGTAGAATAATAGAAAAATTGGTCTTAGAAGGCTTTGATTGATCCATTAAATTTTTAAATCTTGATTGTTGAGCTACATGAGAAAATATTGTTTTTGAATGTTTTACCCATATTACCAGTCCGATGGGAGAACTATGATTTTCCCAACACTGTAATATTAAGGAATTTCCTATTGCCACTGTGTCACTGATGTAGCATAAGGCTACAAGATAGCATCTTCTAGCAATTGAACACATAACAATTGGAAAAAGACCAAAAATGAACTGCCTCATTGTTTAATTAATCCTGAAAAATGAGTAAGATTAAGAAAAGTGAAAAGACACAAATTTGAGTGCCAGTATAATCCTGGAACTTAATGGTATTAACTCTGTTGAAGACAAACTTAACCACATAATTTAGAAACTATGGACCAAACATAAGTTTAAATAAAATGGCTTACAGAGGTCTAAAAGGAAGGAGACTTACTAGAAACCTACTTCCTTTTAATAATTTGTCTTTATCACATATGCAAAGAAGCATTCCACAAACACTCTGCAACTTGATTTAACCCTCTGATTTTTCTATCCTGGTCCTTTCTTTCCCATTTAGAACAATCTCAGGATAATAACTTACAAACAAACAAACGTTCCACCAATGCTTTACAACTTACTTTAACCCTCTGACTTTTCTATCCTGGTCCTTTCTTTCCCATATGGGACAATCTTGGGATAAACCGTATAATATGCTTTCTTAATCTCACAAATTTTCTTCTGTTACCAAAAAAACTTTATACCGGCACATGCCTTATATCTGTCTATTGTTACATACAAGCTAAACCAATAAATAAATAAATAAATAAATAAATAAATAAATAAATAAATAAAAACATACCATGTAATAATGTTGTTTAGATACCAGCAATTAAAAAGACAATGTATATCACATTTGGTCATATAACTTAGTAAATGTATAATAGATTACCACAGAAATCCACATCATAAAAGCATCCCTAGTGTCTTAAAAATTAATTTTGTCAAAGAAAATAACTTTATTTAATCACATCTTAGAAGTCTAATTGGACAGCTTTTCTGAAGTTACCCTTTTAGCTAAGACTGATTGAGATTTAAAAAAAAAAAAACCAAAAACTTTGAGCAATAACTTTTAGTGATGCCAGCAAAAAGAAAAAAAAAAGTTGATTTCCTGAGAAGAGCTGAAATTGCTAGTTAAACTGAGAATGGGAGAATTGGAGGTCCTCCTGGATGCCACAGGCTGAGTATTGGGTACAAAATAGTTTGGGATTTGCTTTGATGGCAGAATTTGTATTACTGTTTTTATTTCTTTGCTTGCTTTTGTTGGTTTAGGCTTGCTATAACCTCTTGGTTCAATATATTTTATTAGAATCTATTAATTTTTCCATATTTTCCAGTCTATTGGAGTATAAATTTTCAAAGTAATTTCATATAATCCTTTGAATTTACCCATTGTCTGTGGTGATGTCTTCTTTTTAGTTATGATATTAATAATTTGAGTTGATTCTCTTTCTTTTGGTTAGGTTGACCAGGGGTTTCTCAATCTTATTAATTTTTTCAAAGAACAAGCTTATTTATTGTTTTTTAGATCCTCTGTATTGTTTTTTAATTCTCTATTTTATTTATTTCTGCTCTGATTTTAATTATTTCATTTCTTCTTCTGGCTTTGAGATTAGACTGTTGCTGTTTTTCTACGTCCTTGTGATGTGTTATTATGTTATTTAATTCACAACTTTCTGTTTTTTTTATGTGGGCATTCAATGTGATAAATTTTCATCTTAGCATCACCTTCAAAGTGTCCTGTTGATTTTAGTATGCTGTGTCTCTATTTTCATTTAATTCCAGAAATTAAACTCCAGAAATTATTTTTTCCTTATTTCTGATATTACCCACTATCATTATTTCTTCTTCTTGTTTCTTTTAATAAAACGAAGTGCCCTGCTTTCTCTCTTCTGATGTTTTAGCTTAAATTTTGTTTTATTAGAAATCATTGTTGCTGCCCCTGCTCAATTTTTATCTTCATTAGCATTATATGTCTTTTTCTATCCTTTAACTTTTAGTATAAATATCTTTGGCTGTAGGGTGAGTTTTTTGCAAGCAGTATATATTTGGCTTATATTTTTTAATCCACATTGCCCGTCTATCTGTTTTAATTGATGAGTTAAGTCTTTTGACATTCAATGTTATTATTGATAATTTTTCTGTTATTTTGTGTTCTATATTCTGTTTGATATAATGTTGTTTCTTCTTTACTTAGTTGCCCTGATTATCAAATTCATTTTTTCTATAATTCTGAAATTTGCTCTTTTAGTCTTCTTTATGGTTTATTTCATTAAGTATTTTCTCTAGCGCTGTCTTAGAACTCATAAATTGTTTGAGATTCTGCTTATATTGAAACACTTGTATTTCTCTATGAATTTTGAATAATAACCTTGCTGGATATAGCAGTTTTCATTGGAAGTTGTTTTTTTTTCCAGGGTCTGGATTACATCATACTAGTCTCTCTTGGCATTCATGACTTGGGTTGTAAAGTCTGGAGTGATTTTTATTGTTTTGCCCCTGAATGTCATCTGTTTTTTTGTTCTCACTGCTTTTAAAAGTCTTTCCTTAGACTCTAGGATGATCATTTTGATTACTTGATGCCATGAGAAGGTCCTTCTCTGATCCTGTCCTTAAAGGCGTTCTATATGTCTCTTGTACATGGATGTCCAAGTCTCTTTCTATGTTTGGAAAATTCTCTGAAATTATTTCTCTGAAGAAATTATTGAATCCCTTGGTCTGGGCCTATATTGCTTCTTCAATTCCTTTTATTTGTAAGTTAGGATGTTTCATATTGTCCCGTAGTTGTTGCATGTTTAGGTTCTGTTGTTGTAATGTCTTCTGTATACTGCTGACTGTGCTTTCAGTTTTTAATAAACTGTCTTCTAATAGTGGTATTCTGGGTTTTATTTCATCTAATCTTTCAGAATTTCTTTCTATTGCTGTTTTTATTTTATTTATTGACTCTTTCATTTAATTCCAGGTCTCTTTCTGATTCTTTCTTAACATTTCACTTTACTCTTTCATTTTTTGTACACTTACTGTGAGCCTTTTATCATATTGAAAATGTTTGGAATTCTCCTTCTTGCCATTCTTGTAGGTCAGTATTCATGGTTTTCATTATTTCTTCACTGTTCTTCATTCTTATATTTTCAGAATTCTCAGGTTTGTTCTTCTGTTGTTTTGGCATCTTTCTTTTTATGTGTGTATCTGTCTGATCCAATTTTAGCAGTAGGGATTTAGAGGTGTAAGCAGGTTTATGCATAGGTAAATCATGTTTTTTTTTTCCCCCAATGGTGAGAGTTAGGTGTAGGGGGAGGAGCTAGGGTGATAGGTACATGAGTAGGATAAAGTAGAAGATATGATAAGTTGAGTAAGAATTTAAGTATAATAAAGTAGTGTCTGGTTGAGAATGAGAAGTGGTGCAATAGGATATTGTAGTTAATAAAGTATTTAGATATGAAGATATGAAATAGCTTGAGTATAAAACAAGGAGATATGATAATGGAAAAAATGTTTTGAGAGGACAATAGATAGGATAGAGGGAGGAAGCTTTGGGGGAGGGAGCAAACATACATATAAAACAAAACAAGCAATAAAACCTAAAAATTGTAAAAAAAATGTCAAAGGCAAAAAATAATAAAAATGTACTGCTAATTACATATATAGGGCCCTTATAATGTCTGTTATCTGTAATAGCTTTGAGAGTATGTTCCAATATTTTTCATTTGCTCCAAAAATAATTATTAGCTTTTGGACCCATTTTATGTGTGTTTGTGCCTCTTACTACTTTATGTTCAGGTGTAAGGTTGGCAGTTATAATAGTAAATTAGTTCTGTGTAGGTGCTGGGCTCTGTGCTTTCCAGCCCTGGTCTATGCAGTCTCTGGCCCTGGGTTCTGCTCTCTCAGTGCCTTATGGCCCTGGGATCCATGCCATTTGGTCCTGGGGTCTGCACACTCTCTGCCCTGGGATCTGCAATCTCCATCCCTGGCCTCCGCATTCTTGGTCCTGTGCTCTGTTCTTTCAGGCCCTTGGCTTGATGCCTTTTGGCTCTGGGCTCTGTGCCCTCTGGACCTATGCTTTGCATCCTCCAGCCCTTGGCTTACACCTCCCTACCCACTCTGGTAGAGGGTGCCCAGTGTAATCTTGGAGCGACCCCCTGTGACTCTGTGCCAGTACTGCACCCTGGGCACTATGGGTCTTTCCTGTGTCTCTGTAAATTCTAATCCCAAGACCTTAAGTGTGAGCTGTCAGATTTTAGTCCACTGCTGCTATGGGTGGTTGTCCACCAAGGAACACAATGAGTTTACTTTGCTGTTTTGTTGCTGAGATTACTTCCTCTTCCTCGTCATTTGCATGAAGATTTCCCACGCAGGAAATTGGCTAAGCTTCAAGGAGGCGGAGCCCCGAGGGGAAGTGTTGTCTCTGGCCAAAGTATTCCCCCACTCTTAGATATTCTTTCATAACTATTATTCTTTTGATAATTATTCTTTTAACTTTCTACACGAATTGCTCTGGTGATGTAAGATCAGAACTGTGAGAGAAACTGAGTCTGTGGAAAATAAATTTTCTAGTAATTTGTCTAAGCCTCTAAACATCCTCAGCTTTGCTCAAATGGTAATAAAATCTAGTTAGAATTCAGATGCAGTGGAAGCATTCCAGTCACAGTAATTACAAACGCATATTTCCCCTCTATCTCTGACCTTCATTCTAATCATTAACTTACAGTAAAAGCATTGAGTAGGCTGAAACCATTAGCCCTAAAAGGGAGGCAATGGTGCCTCTGTTTACCCCCTCTCCTTGTGATCATACCTAGATACAGAGAAGATAAACTTTGTGTGTGACATCAAAGCAGCCTAGTTGATGAGCAGCTAATACTGCCCAATACAATAGAGCTGAAGGCTAGGAAGATTCTTGACCTTTACACACAGTATGTGTGCTTCCCGAAACAGGGAGGTGCCATGTGGCTAAGTAATGAATATGTCAGAACAAAGGACAGATATAATAAATGTGTAAGTGTGAAAGAAAGGAAATATGGTGAGAATAAGAAAGCATTTTTGTATGAAGAAGAGCTTATCCTAAGATTGTCCCAAATGGGAAAGAGAGAATCAGGGTAATCAGAAAAGAAAAGGAAGTTGCAGAGGGTCAGTGATAGGAATATTGATTATTAAAAGAGGAATAGGCTTCTAATAAGCCTCAGCAGCTAGAGAAGTACATCTGACAACTAAATCTAAAAACTTCATGTTATTTTTTGGTGTTTACCTGCTAAACTGTGTTGTGAGCTTGCTTAAGCTTTCAGACTTTAGAAGGTAATGCAGATGAAACCTGGGAGACCTCCATCGCATCCCCTTGGATCGCCATATCTCCCCATGCCTGCCATATGGACTAAGCCCTAGGAATGGAAAGTTCCAAAAAGTTAAAGAAGATTCCATGAGAGGCCGTATTCTCCAAGCCCTGGGCATGCCTGTGTCTTCTGGAATTTGCCCTTTGGAGCCGCCTGTCTGCAAGGGCAGGGGCTCAAGGACAGGGGGCTGGATTTGGTCACAGGATCTGGAGCTAATTGGAGCTAATCTTGAATGCCCGGACTAGTTTTTTTTTTTGTTTTTTTTTTTTTAACTTTGTTTACATGTCCTTCACTATTGATTTGTGCCTTTTTTTTTTTTTCTATTAATCTCACTGGTGAAGGATATAAATTTTCTGGGTTCTTGTAATAAAGTATCAATCGCACAAGAGGCTTTTGTCCATGTCAAATTCTTTCACTTTTAGCGCCATGAATAGGAACTTAAAGGAATTTATTTCATAAAAGGGAAAGAATTGCTGAAGATAAGTGGCTGCAGAACTACCACCTAAACCTTTGTCCACCTTTCTGAGATAATTCGGTCCTGAACGGACTCAGCAGCCATCCCGATTGAGCCAGTCTGTCTCATTTTGTGACTCAGGCCTCAGTAGGACACATTGCACCACGGCAGGTGCTGGCTTCTGGTGAGTGCACAAATTTGTGGATCTTTGTCTCCTTCCCTGCCACATGGTTCTGGTCACTTAAAATGTTGGAGCTGTGCCGCTGCTTTCTACACTTCAAGTTCTTGGTTTACTTTTGGGAATTTCTTGGGGCTACAGAGCCAGCAGTTGTGGTTTGGACAATGGCCCGAGATGGCGCTGGCAGCCACATCAGATCAGTTGCATGCTAGGGCTCTTTGCTGGGGTCCTCAAGATCTGAATTTTGAATACCATGGTTCCCATTTTTGTTTTTGTTCATAAGTATCTTTGTTGCTTTCTTTTTCTTGTCAAGGTAGTTGATTTTTGTTTGTTACAGCTACTGAGATGTGCTGTAATTCCACAGTCACCATTTTCTTCCTCCCCCAGAAATTGACATTTTTAACTTGAATTTTTACTAATGAGAAAAGTGAGATTAATACATATTTTCTTTATTGCATTCTTAGTGCCAAATCAAAGATTGCAGCTAAAATCTTTTTGTGTCTGATCTATATGCAAGAGCTTTAGGGTATGCTAGAATGATGAAAAGAAAACCAATGTGAGTTAGGTAATGGAAATGAGAGGAGCAAAGATTTCTATAACCCTAGTTCACATCTCAGTATTCTACAAGTTTAAAATTTTGAATTACATTTTACAACAAAGACATAGTTTTCACAAGTACATCTCTTTGCTAGAATCCAACTATGGCCAAATTTAACAGATCATAAGGATACCCAAATTATCATAAAATAGCACACATTAATAGAATTAATCAAAGAATAACCACTGTTATTTGATGAAAACCCAATTACATATCCAACTCTAGGTGTATTCTTGGGAATATGTATTTGATTGCATGATATCTATTTTCCATCTTCCTTTTAAGTCCTTTCTGTTCTTTAGCTTTCTGTTATCATTTTATCTAACAAACTATATTTCAGCTCATCAAATTTTTTCTTTATACATATGAATCAAAATTTAGCTTCCTTTAAATAATTTTCCCCTAGTTTTCAATTCTTAAATTGAGACTACAACTGAAATCCAAGAATACTTGGTTTCATGGTTGCTTGATTTCTCAGTCAGATATATTGTTTTCTATTCTGTTTTATTTAAACCTCTGAATATTTTTTTCTGTCAGACCCTTTGCTGAAATGAGGAGTCCAGGTTAATTTAAAATATAGTTTATGCCAGGCATGGTAGTATATGCTTGTAATCCCGGCATTTGGGAGGATGAGACAGGAGGTTAGCAGTTCGCTGCCAACCTCAGCTACTTAGTGAAGTCCCTTGTAACTCAGTGAGACCCTGTTTTAAAACACAGAATTAAGAAAAATCAGGCTGGGTGTGGTGGCACACACTTGTAATCTCTGCGCTTGGGATGCAGAGACAGGAGGATCACAGAGGTTCAAAGCTAGCCTCGCTGGCTTAAGAGACCCTGTTTCCAAATAAAAACAAATGTATATATAAAATAGGTCTGGGAGTGTAACCCGGAAGTAGAAGGGTTTCCAGGAACTCCAGTACCCCCCCCAAAAAAAAATCAGGCTGAGGGTTTACCTTGTAGGTAGAATGCCCCTGGGTTCCATCCCAAGTACCACACACACTCACACACACACACACACACACACACACACACACACACACACACATACAGACAAATATAGTTTATGCTTCCTTTCTGCTATAGTACTATCAAAGAAATCAGGTCCCATTGAGCCAGTTTGACTTATAGCTAGAAAATTTTGTTTTCATTTTTACTCTTAAAAATTGTAGTGTATTTTGCATAAATTAAATAGTTTTCATAGTGTTTTCAATTTTGCCTTATTAAAATAGGCGTATAAGAAATTAAAATTTCTGATATTTACCATACATGAAAATATGGCCTCATATGGAAAGATGTACCCATATTAATGAAAGCAGATATGTTGTGTCCTTTACTGCTCAAGATAATGCAAAGATTCAAATTATTCACTAAGGGTTTTGTAACTGAATATAAGTAATTGTTTTAAAAAATAAAATCTATAATGGAAGAGAACAGATGGGCATTTGCATATGAATTTAATAAAAATGGATTCTAAGTTCCCATGACAATATATTCAATATAAATTTAAAAGACAGGGGAAAATTGAATAATTTATAACAATAAAAAATAAATTGTGTATAACAGTGCTTTTAACATTTACTATTAAGTACCCAAAATCCCAGTATCTTCTATATGGCAATAACAAAATAATCTTGCTTAAAATCTGAATGGCACAAAATAAATTATGTTAATATTGCCAATCCCCATAAATGTTAGTTGAACCAGAATAACAATAAAATTGCAACATATTTTTGTCAACTGTATACAAATTTATTAAAGTTTTTTTTTTTAGAAACAAACATGGTATTTCAGGGTAGAATATGGGCAGACAATTATTAGTAGTGTAGAAATTTTTTCATAAGTTTATTAGTGCATTGAAATTTTATGTATAGTGAGAATCAATGTGATGGTGATGTAAACATACCTGCATATATATGATTGAGTGCATTTCCTTCTGCATCCCACCCAGATCTCTGCTTTTCCCATCCTGTATATGTTATTGAAATTGGTAGTAACATCTTCATGTTAGCATAGTATTTTTTTATTTGAAGCATTTTATTCTTCAATTCTCCTCTTTCCCTTCCCCAATTCCCTTTCAAACTGACTTCTTAGGTGGACTGGCCAAATAAGCAAGCCACTGTAACACCCAGTGCAGTCTTCATTTCACACTCTAAAGCTTAGAGTGAGGGTTGTCATGTCAAGTTTAGCATGCTGCTTAACAACTCTTCACAAGCCTGACTTCCAGGATGTGAAATAAGAATGGCAGAGTAATCAATCCATGAATCCATAATCTAGAAAACAAATTTCTTCTCTTTTGAGGGACACCAACTCAATGATGTTACCAGAAAGCCCAGATTGCCTGACATTCTGGTAAAACTGATTTAGGAGGGGCAAAATACCAACAGGCTTCTGGGCTCAGGGGAATTAAGTCTAGGCCAATGGAAGACAGGGAGAGGAGGACGCAAAGGTGAGTTTGACTTTTATCACATCACAGTGCAATTGTGCCAAAGTTGCCCTATGTGCGGATATAGGAGAGTGCCTGCACTGGGGGGCCAGGTCTCAAATGGACCAGAAAAAAAGGTACTTCCCTACAGCATTGGCAATCTAGCGTTGGAGACCTTCTATTTGTAAATGCTCTTTCCCCCTAAAGCACCAATGAAAGGATCTGTGTGTTCACAAAATATCTTTAAAAAAAGAACAGCAAAATTCTGCGCTTTCATAAACTGTGTAATCCTATTTCACACTGTATGTCACTAGATGTATACAGTTATCCACCAGGCATACACTTCCTTGGCACATCCAGCAACTGCAGCATTCTGTGCCTTGTGTTTTAGCATTTTTGTTTTCTGCAGAGTTATTCCCACTCTTGCCAACAACAGCTCTTCTCTTTTTACCTGCTGGGTACATGATCGTGCTTTTTGGCAGGGGCCTTTCAACCTTTTTTTAGCTCTGGTTTTGGAGAAGCAGGTTTAGCAGAGAACCTAATCTGTGGTTTGCCTTTTACCTTAACTGTATCTTCTGTATCTTCTTTAGCATCTTGTCCTGGCATGGAACAACAGAATGACATGGACACAGAGGGCAACATCACTGAATTAAATATAAAATTAGCTTAGCTAAAATTAATCTTTTTATGACATTTCCATTAAGTATATTTTTGTGTCTCTCATAAATGTTTTAATTTTTTCATATTGTACACACTTTTAAAAAGTACAGTTCTCTGCTTCAAATTGGTTTCTTGCTACTATAATTTTTACCATTAATCTAACTTGATATAAAAGTAGAAAGGCTTGAAATACTTTGTATTTCTCCATACAAAATTTAGAAAATGCTACCTACAGAACTATGTTGCTATTTGAGTAATTTTATCATCAACTCTCAACTCTTGAGTTCTTTTTTTTAACGGTTGTGAATTAAACCCAGGACCTTTTGCATGAGGGCAAGAGCTCTACTACTTGGCTACATCCTAGCCTAGGAAAAGAATTTTTAAAAAACCATCCAAAAATGTAAAATATTATATAAGTGGTAGAAGAAGAGACTCACCTAAAGATCTCAGGTATTTAATAGGAGCACAAAATTTACTAGCCATCTACATATATAAAATGGGCCTTGAAATTTCTGTATTACACATGTGTTTATGTTTGTGAGATACAAATAGAAATGTCAGTATAACATAAATCAGAGACTGATTCCTAATAAGAATCAAAATAACAAAAAATACAAAAAACACTCAATTATCTTAAGTTATATGTGTACAGAACTCTGTGACATATTATAGTTAGTGCTTGTAGAGAGAGAATAGTAGGTAAGAATGTATTTTCTATCATTCCAGAGATTTCTGGGTAACTGTAGAAAGAGCTTTAGCACAACAGTGATAACAACAACAACAAATAAAGGAGATAAGATGATGGGAAATGTGATTAAATGTAATGTTTAATACCATTTTACAAATTACATTACTGACCTTAACCGCTTGCCAAGAATGGGTACAAAGATAGGATTAAGAATTAGTTTTACCCTTGTGTAATGTCAGAAGTCCAGAGGCTTTGTTACAGAAATAAAAGCTTTTTTTTTTTTGATACCTCTCAATATGGTCCAGAAATAAAAAATCAAGAAACAAGAGATGTAATTGGAGAAAATGGTCATTACTTATGCTATAAATTAATTTCCACAAAGATGAGAGTTACATTTTATTTGACTTTAGTAAGACAACAATACTATAAAAAGAAAAACATTTACATAAATGACTACTTTTAAAGTTTGGTTTAAAATTCCAATAACTTATTATTTCCAAAAGAATGAAGTTATTTCCAACTGCAGAAAAGTCTTCACATTTAAGCTACAGCTGATTTATTTTTGATAAATGTGCCAAAAATGCTGAATAAGGAGAAGACAGGTCTCTTCAATAAATGGTGTTAAAAAACCAGAATTTCTGCATGGAGAAAAATGAAATTCAATCCAAATCTCTCAAAATATACCAAAGTCAGCTCAACATCAATAAAAGAATTAAATGTAAAACCTGCAGTCATAAAACTAGCTAGAAGAAAACATAGGAGTAGGCAATGACTGTTTGTATATAACTGAAAATACACAGGAAACTAAAGCAAATATAAACAAATGAGGTTACAACAATGTAGAAGGCTTATGTACAGCTGAGGAAATAACCAACAGAGTGAAGAGAAGAGCTATGTAGTGGAAGAAAAACAGATAAACTCTAGACTTGACATTTACTTAGTATACAGGATATGTAAGAAACTACAAAATATTGATCACAAAAGTAAAAAGGATTAAACATACCAATAGATTTAAGAAGATATTTACCAAAAGAGCACCTAAAAATGGCCAAAGATTATATAAAATTGTTCAGTGTCACTAATCATCATCTAAATGAAAATCAAAACTATACTGAGACACCACCTCAGTCCAAAAAGAATTATTATTACAAAGTGACAAAATATAACCAGTATTGACATAAATATGGAAAATGGAAACCCTGACACTCTGGTAGAGGAACTGTAAAGTCATACAGCCATATTGGAAACATTATGAAGATTCCTCAATTAAAACAGAGGGGCTATGGATGTCGTTTAGGTGGAATGCTTACTTAACAAATGTGAGGCCCAGGGTTGATCCCTAGCCCCACACAAAACAATTAAAAATAGAGCTACCATATGATTCAGGAATCTTGCCACTGGGTATATCTTACCTGTCAAAAAAGTATCTATACTCTCAGGTTTATTGCAACACTCATAAACACAGCCCCCAAATGAAAACACCCTAAGTCTATCAACTAATGAATGAAGAAAGAAAATGTGGTATATTTACATAATTGAATCATATCTAGCCATAAAAAATAAATTCTGTCATTTTCAGAAACATGGATAGGACATATAAACCTAGAGGACATAATGACAAATAAACTAAACCAGGCATTAAAATACAATTACCAAGTAATCTCATTCATATGTGGTATCTATTAGTTGACCTAATGGAAATAGAGAATAGAGGGATGACTGTCTGAGGCTAAGGTTGTTAGAGGGCATCTAGTTGCGAGTTGGTGTTGACCAAAAGACATATAGTCATAGGTAGAGAGAAGGCATAAATATAAGGGATTTCTTGTGCAACAATAAAACAGTAGTCTCTTCTTAGGTATTCCACTTTCTTCAATTTCCTCTTGCCCTCAGTTAACCATGGCCTGAAAATATTAAATGGAAATTTTCAGAAATAATTTACCAATTTTAAACATCACTTTGTTCTGATTATTGTGATGAAGACTTGCACCATTCCACTCTATCCCACTTCGGAAGGAATCATCCTTCTGCACAGCATATCTGTAAGGTATGCATTACCCGCCCGTTAGTTACTCAGTAGCCATCTCAGTCACCAGACTCTCTGTCACCCTAATGAAGTTCTTGTGGTAAAGTGAGAATGTCAGTGGTAATCTCAGGCTTCAGCACAGTGCTTTCGCCTCACTTCCTCTCAAACCATCACTGAGGGGGGAGTAATGTTAAGTAATAAGGCGTTTTGCTTAAGGCCCGTTCACCAAACTTTTTGTTATTAAAATATAGTGCTATAATTTTCTATTATATCATTACTGTTCTTTAACTTTGGTTATGACTAATAAATAAATTAAACTTTTTCACAGGTGTGCATATATGGGCCTCAGTATATCTAAACTCTGGGAATACTGAAGTATGTGCCCTGAAGGTAAAAGAGGGATACTATAGATGGTATTCTTGAAAAAGGCAGAGACAGTGGCTAATAGGTAAATTCGCCACTAGAATGATAATTATATAAATTAATGCAGTTGTTATATAGTTAGATATAACAAATTTACTATATATATATATATGGTATATGTATATCTTGTATATGGTAAATACCTACATTTTTTTTTTTTGGTGGTACTGGGAATGGAACCCTTCTACCTCTGGTCTACACTCCCAGACCTATTTTATAGTTTTTATTTGGAAACAGGCATCAAGCCTTTGAACCTGTGTGATCCTCCTGTCTCCACCTCCCAAGAGCAGGGATTACAAGCTTGAACCACCACGCCCGGCACCTACAAATTTTAATTTAAAAATTTTTAAAGGAATAGCAACATAAGATATAAGAGATAATTTATCAAGATAAAAAAACAAGAATTAAAAAAAATAAATGAAGGTAAATCATTTTATGGCACTTTGGAGACTAGCACACTTACTTTACAAAGCAGAAAGTAGAAAATTAAGATAAAGGAAGCTGAAAAATGTAGATTAAGTTTTATAGTATATAGCATATATTACACAATATTTGAAATAGTGTTATGAATAAATATGTATTTATATAAAAATGCTAAAGTCACTGAGGCAGTTTAAAAAGTGGTAACTGTAGTAGTCCAGTTTGTAGAAAATGAGAGACAGGAGATCAGGGAGGGATATGAAATCCTAGGTGTCCTTTTAGATGTGGAGTGGAGCACAATCAGGATGAGAGGATGAGGAGCAGACTGTATACTTGGGAGGTGGCGGTGAAACTATGGAAAAGTAAAGAATAGTAAACATTTAAGTCTATCACCTTAGAGTACTAGAAATATAAGCTTAGAGTTCTAAAATCTGGAAGATGGTGGGAGAATATTTGCAGGGAGAGACTTAAAGGAAGAAAATGATAATAAGCTGAGTCAATAAATATTTGCTAAGCTGACTTGAATTTATTCATTGTGGCATTTCACCGAGAATACCAGTGAATGCTTTATTGTCCCTCCCTCCAAGGAACTGGTGCTTTCACTGAGAAAATGACATTAATATTATAATAAACTCGTATGTTAGAAAGAGAAAGGTCAATAAATTTTCTTGTTATAAAGAAGCTATTTGTACTTGTGCTGAGATGAGATGGAAAAGTTAAACAATTTTAGAAGGGAGTTGATATTTGAACAAATCTACATGAAAGTTTTAAAATTTTATAATACTTAGACTTTGCAATCATTAAGACATCATTTACATAAATTCTAATTATGCTAATTTCCAGAACTCTGGATAATGCAGTGACAACACATACATTTGTATGTGAGATATACTAGTTTAGCTTAGTATTCTGTATTAACTGAAAATAATTTGAAGAAAGAAAACCATATACATTACAGAAGCAATTATATCTTGAGAATTTATAGAGCAAATTCTGCCTCAGCTTATTTATATACACTCATTAAAGCATTAGAATATTAACCATGGCATATAGATGAACTTGAATGAAAGCTAATGAACCAGTCAAGAATCACCAGCCCAAATGAGGTAAAATATTTCTTGCCTCCATGTTGCTGACAAGAAAAAGCAAATTGCTTAATGCCTTGGAAATCACTCTCCATCCAAAAATCAATTCTCCATAGCTCCTGATAACATATTTTTATCCAGTGAAACTAAAATGATTAAATTTGTTTCATAAAATAATTTCTTGATATTAATATTTAGGATAAAAAAACAGCTTCAAATTCAGAGGAAAATATGTATCTGAAATACCTGAAAAGGCTCTTTTATGAATTCCATTAAGCAAAGAAAATTATTTTTTTCTCATTAAATATCCTCATTCTAATTCTAATTTCTTCTTTCATGCGCACTCTCTCTCACACACATACACACACACACACACACACACACACACACACACACACACACCAACAAAGCCATGTACACATTTAGGACATACACACATTTGAGAAGTGGTCTTAAAATATACACGTGGTCTATTTTAGTTCAAGGAAAGTAGGTTTCAATATCACTTTATCAGGAATAAATAAAATGATGGCAATGACAGCAGATCATCTGCTTAGATTTAAAAAATACAAAGTATTATGAAATAAAGAAGCAAGAAACTACTTCTACACCATCAACTTTTTTTTCTGGGATCTACTTCGTGTGTGTGTGTGTGTGTGTGTGTGAGAGAGAGAGAGAGAGAGAGAGAGAGAGAGAGAGAGATCATTGAACCCAGGAGTATATCTTCTTATTTTGAAACAGGGTCTCACAAAATTACCAAACTGGACTTGAAGCCTTGACCTCCCTGTCTCAGCCTTCTAAGTACTGGGATTAGAGTTTGCTAGTGTCTGCATTATTTAATACACAAAGAAAATCAACTGGGGGTGGTGGCGCATGCCTGTAATCCCAGTACTTGGGAGGCTGAGACAGAAAGATCACAGGTTCAAGGATTCCTCACCAATGTAGTAAGACTCTCAGCAACCTATTGAAACTCTGATTCAAAAACAAACAAACAGGGCTGGGGATGTAAGCTTGAAGGTGGAATGCCCCTGGATTAAATCCCCAGGACTAAACACACAAAAAACATTACCCAGTTTGTCTATGCAGGACAAAGTCTGGCCTGTGGGGTCTGCTGGAGCCATGATTGCTGTGTTCTGTGTTCCCTTATTTAAAGCACAGAAATGAGAGCATGGCAAAGGAGTCTGAAGGAAGCAAAGCTCTCGACACCCTCACTCTAACTCTAGTCATGCCAGCCTTGGTTGAGGAGTTGGAGAACAAGGTTACTTACCCAGTGTACCCTAAAATTGCCATGGGGTATTGCTCTGATAAGCTCATTGTAACTTGAAAATATCATTAAGTAAACAAATAATTATAATGATTTTTATAACATCTATTACACATCCTTGCATCCTTGCTTAGCAACATAGGACATAGTAAAGTATCTGTCTTTCCTCCACAAGGCTGATCAGGAGCCTCAGCTCAGTGTCGCTAGCCAGCAGTGGGACAGAGAATCTCAACACATAAGTTAGCCTGGGAAAAGATCAAAGTTAACAATTCCAATTACGGTTTTTGCTGAATGCGTATCATTTTCAACACTAAGCCTAACCATTGCTTAAGTGAGGACTGTCCGTATCAGGAAGTATATTCAGATCATTAAGCCCAATCTCTACCCTCAAGACCCAAACACTTTTATTTAAGAACATGTGGAGGCCTCTATCACTTGGCATTTGGTCTTTATCAAAGCACACCTGAGCAAAGATTTCATTCTGAACACTATTCAGGCCATGGAGAACATGTTTCTATATTTCTGCCTTCTATTCTGTAAAGGAGATATGCTTAAGTACAGTTTTATGAAAACCCGTGGCTTCCATTTCTGCTGTCATATAAAGACTAATTCAAATAATTTGAACTAAATGGTGGATTTGAGTACTGAAGGAGTGGGAATACAGTGCATGTATAAGTATTTTAATATACTTTCTGTTGCATTGTAATTATGCATCATAGAGAGGTTCAAGGTTCGGATCTGGTATCATTTCTCAACGTCCTCTTACATATTAGTCACATTTAACACAATTGCCCGTTTGCTCTTTCTTCGACTACTCTTCTTTTTTGATGTCAGGACTGTCTTCATGTTTTTCACTCTCAGGCCTGGTGTTTACACAGGAACATTACCTTGGAGGAACAGGCTACTTTTAGTAAATTCAACAGTCCAGTCATGATTTTCCATGCCCCTTTGAACTTTCTAAGGCAAATGTTAGCCTCCCTCTGGCAGTTTCATTCTCTATATATCCTGATCCACATTTTGCAAAGCCTTTCTTTGGGGAGGGATGCCTAATAACAGAATTGGTAGTTGCCCCATTTCTTCCAAAGTAATTGAGCCCATTTTTACTCTCAGTAGCACTATATGCATTTCCTATTGAGTCAAAACATAAAAAGTAAAAATTTTCCAAATGGTTTTCCATCACATTCAAAGTGACAGCCAGTAACATACCTCTTATGAGGTCCAGATCATTATCAGGCCCTGCTCCTTGTCTGGCCTTACCTCTAGCCACAGAGGCACCTGTGCTGTGTTTTAAACTCAGATAACAGATCCACCCCCATACTGAAATAGACAATTCCTCCCAAGGCTCCACATGACTTCCTAGACAACATGGCTAAATCAAGTCCACCATTCTGTATTCTCCTCTTTCTCCTTTAACAATTTTAAAGCATGTATCACCTTCATGCATATTGTATGTTATGTTTTATGTGTTTCTTGTATGTGTCCTTCGTATTATGGGTTACATCCTGGCATGAATGTTGGACTCTTCTTTCACTGCTATATTATTAATAACTAGACAACCTCTTGGACATAATAATTTCTCAGTAGAAAACTGTGAGGTGAATTAACAATGACAGACTTTAACGAAAACATTATTTTATTACAATTTCCAAATTGCATATTATCTATGTGACTGGATCTATCCCTTATATTACGAAATGGATGAATTCTTCACTAAACTTAAAATCTCTTCTTATATAGCTAACATTTCTAAATACTTTAATAATTAACAATAAATTTATGTAGTAGAAACAAATTGTTACTTTTTAAGGACTATATAAACATTAAAAAGAAGACAAATACACTTATGCATAAAGATTATAGTTCATAGCACTTAATAGTATATCAGTTGCATCCTATTTAACGTATAACGACTTTATTATTAAAGTCTTAACTAAATTTTCAAACAATATTTTTCAAGCACTATGCATATTACTTCCACAAACTAAAATTGTTTTAAAAGTTTGTTTGGAAAAGATGTACAGCTATGAAATACTAGTTAATTTTATTTCTCATTGTCCTGATTATTCTTTCAAAATTCTTGTATACATTCATTTTACAAACATTGAGTACCCACACAAGCAATGTACCTTACCCAGATAAACAAATATATCTTTAGCTTAAGAGACCAATGTTTCCAAATTAAAAAAAAAAGGTATAAAATAAGTCTGGGAGTGTAGCCTGGAGGTAGAAGAGTTTCTAGGAACCACAGTACCAAAAAAAAAAAAAAAAATTAGAGCTGGGGTGTAGCTTGGAGGTACAATTCCCCTGGCTTCCATCCTCAGTATTGCCAAAAGGAAAAAAAAAAGCTTTCCATCACAAATGTTTGCCAGATTGTTTGCTATTTCAATGAGACACACCATATCCTCAGTCTTGAGTAAAATAAAATTATGTTAAATATTGACTCTCTGGGGACATGATATCTTGTTTTACCATAATAATTTATCTCAAAACTTTTTTTAATCAGCCACAAGTTTTCCCCCATTTGTTCTTACTTTATGGACATTTAGCTCACTGGTGTTTACTTATTTTCCATTAAAAGACATTTTAAATATATTGGGCCATAAATATTTATAGAAATATAAATATCTTTTTTTTTTTGCAGGTTTGGGGATAGAACCCAGGGGCATTTGACCTCTGAGCTACACCCCCTGCCCTATTTTTTATTCTTTATTTTGAAACAGGGTCTCACTAAGTTGCAGAGGGCCTCACTAAATAGCTGAGGCTGTCCGAGAACCGTGATCCTCTGGTCTCAGCCTCCTGAATGCTGGGATTACAAGTGTGTGCCACCACACCCAGCTATAAATATCTTCTTAAACATAAAAAGCATTTACATTTAGTGTATATATATACATATATATATACACTAAATGTAAAATTATAACAATTTAGGTTCTAAATAGAGTACAAAGAAAGTAAATAAATTTCCACTTAATTAAATTAGAAAAATAATTAGAGACTTTTCAGACCTTTGACTAGAACTTTTGAGAGTTCCAGACTAAGAAAGGTGAAAATTTTAACTTTTTATCAGGGCTTTATAGATGAGTACAGCAAATTTGATCCAGAAAAAGAAAAAGAATTTGAGATCCTGTTTGTAAGAGTCTATATTTATAAAATAATGTCAACAATAGACAATAAAAGCAAAAGTTTAAAGGATACAAATTAAAAGGAAATGTGTGGCCTATTGGGGAATTAAAGTGTAGTTACTAAAACTAAGAATGCTTGTACGAAGGTTCCAATATCTCTTCTCTGTGTTTTCATAGTGCAGGATATACTGTGAGGTCTTTATTCCATGCTCCTTAAGAAAAGGAGGTGCCCCTGGATACAGGAACCTCTCCTCTTTCATTTCAAAATAATAAAAATTAGCAACAGACTGAACACACAGTAATTTATAAATATGTATAGAGTGACTGGTTGAATTTATCTATGTAAGACAAAAATATTCCATGCTACATGAGGGTAAAACAGATAAATGAAGAAACCATAGAAGAAGATTAGATGATGAATTAAAACATCTCAGAAAGGCTTTTTGTCTGTTTGTTTCTATATACTTAACACAATGTAAATTCTCAGAAGTTCATTAAATTATATTAATTAGCATGTAACATTTTATACTACCTTCTCCTAATTTGATCTTAATCTAAAGGAACAAAACCTCTGACAGAATGGTATTATTATACATAAGTACTGTGATGTGTTTTCCCAAGGCCACACTGTAGGAAATAGGCAGAACTGAGAATCAAACCCAGATCTAATTTAAACAGCATTTCATAGGTTGATAAGCTCAAGTTACATTTTCTACAAAAATTAAAAAACAAAATAGCAATGGGGACAAATCAGGCCAAATGATTCTAATGTAATCTTTCATTCCAATAAAAAGCAACTTAGTATTTATTATTTCTACAAATGACCCAGGTAGATGCTCATAAAGACATTGAAAATGCTTAGCAGAGGAAGTGACGTTCATTATTTATAAAGTAGTACTATAACTTTAAGTAAATAATAATGTTAGGTCTCTAAAATGGAGTAGAAAAAATGCAGAGTACTTCTAGAATCTAATGTGTAATTAGGGATTAGGGTCATGCTCAGAATTGTTACAAATAACTTTTTTGTACATTAAGAAAAGACACATGGTCAAAAATTTCTTGGCAAGGCAATTTTACTTTTTTCCAAATAAGGGTGTCCCAGGTGTGTGAGAGAGCATACCTGACCAAAAAACAAAAACAAAAACAAAAACAAAAAACAAACAGGTGGCTTTCATATCCCTGATGCAAGGTTGCTCCTATTGGGAGTTACAGCTTCACGTTCTTCCTGGTCAGCTACACTGGAAGATAGGAAAAGGGTCAGCACCTGCAATCTTTTAAGACGTACTAATTTTGCAAAGGAATGAAAGTTCCTACCAGATTACAAAATGGTGGTTTAACTTTAAGCCACTCCTTTGACAGAAAAAAAGAACACACACAATTACAGTCTCACATAAGCACCTGAGTAACTCTACACCTACTCAGTTTCCAGGTGCAGGAATCCACGAGCATTTTTCTCACTATTGATTTCCTAAATGTTATTTTGGATTCAAAAATTTATGCAAAGAACAGCTTAGTATCATCCATCTCTGAAATAATACTAAAATGCCCAGTTGAAAAAAAAAGGCAATAAATACAAAACTAACTACAGTTCTGGATGTATACTGCTCTTATTTTTGATAGTTTTCATGTTTAAAAATGCACCTGCTAAGGTGTGATAGTCAAATAATATAGAAAAACATTATTCTTTGAAATTGAAATACACTGATCAAGATGGATTTGTTAAGACTTGGAAATACAATGTAAAGAATGTTACACTTAGGTGAAAATCCATGACTTATGCAACCGTCATGTAGGCAGATTCAGCACAATGAGCATTTATTAAATACACATAGTCATCTAGCCATGTGCTACATTTCAGCACAACTGTTTATAGTTAAGAGTCCCTGTCCCTTTGCTTGATCAAATGTAGCAATTTGTACTAATGTTGCCCATGCTCTCCCTATTAAAAGAACAATTTTAGTCTTACAGTTTTAACATCTTTTGTGATAAATTAAATTCTTTGATCAAATACAATTATGCCTTACAAAGCAATGAGTTTCTATAATTTTATATACATTACTTCCTACTGTATGAACCTATATGTTATTTATATAACTAAAATAAAAATAGAAAATTCTTAAAAAGTCATGTATAATGGAACATACTTCTAATCCCACCTACTAAGAACAGAACAGAATCATGAGTTTGAGGCCAGTCTGGGCCACATAACACTAACTAGTCTCAAAAAACAAAATACACTAGGATAAAATAAACTTAATTGAAACATAACTAGTATGTATGAAATATACCTATGTTTTCTCAAAATTAAAAAGACAACTTAATTAGAAGAAGAAAATCTTAGAAATACTAACAAAAGGAAATATATTCCACAAATGTAAAGATGAATCTTTCTGTTAAAATTATAATTGCATATATTATTTCTTAATATTTGTTAATGTCAAATTATTTTCTTAATCCTAGAAAAAGGAGATGTTACCTATTTTTTTATTTTATTGTAGTAAAAATGTACATTAGAAGTTATATCATTTCTAGCCAGGCATGGTGACGCATGCTTGAGGCTGAGACAGGAGGATTGAGGTTTGCAGACAGCCTCAGCTACTTAGTGAGGCCCTTCAAAACTTGGTGAGACCCTGTTTCAAAAAAAGAATAAAAAATAAGGCTGCGGGTGTAGCTCAAAGGTAAAATGCCTCTGGGTTCCCTCCCTAGTACTATTAAAAAAAAAGTTATGTTCTTTCTGGAAAAATACAAAACTAAGAAAATGTTGAGTCTATTCATCTATAGGAGAATCCTAGCAAGTGATAATTGTTTTAAAAGTGGCTCTTTATTGAAATTAGCATGAAGTAGAATTTTTTTAAATTAGTATTTTTTACACAAGAAATAGGCTTAACAAAACTGTGAAAATAAATTTTTAAAAATTGTTTTGTCTTGATATAAGAAACTCCAAATAAACAACTTTATAAAAAGATAATTACAACATCTCATAATAAATTACTTTGACTGATAATCTAAATGGAATCACATCCTCTTTAAAAGTGTTTTATTAGTATTATTGGAATCACAAATCATTTTATAGTTTGTGCTTTTGACACAAAATAAAAAAATATTTCAACGTTTGTTTAGAAGTTTCAGAAATGCTTAGCTGAATACATATAGCAATAGAGTATTTAGAAAATATAAATAATAGAAAATCACGGGAAGTCAAAATGTCATTTACACTGAAATTAAGGACAAAAGCATGATGCAGAAAACTCTAGCTATTATATTTTATTATACCTTTATTTATAGTTTGTTGATACTAAATAGCATTTGAAATAAAATAGAAACGATTCTGACACTTCATGAATTTAGTTTCTTTGCTGATTATGAAATTGTTCTGAAAGAGACTTTACAGAATATAAAATGAAACACTAACGATTTATTTGAGCACTCTGCATTTCTATGTTGACACAATAATATTTCATTAAACAGAACTATTATCTTCTGCTGCCCTTTCCCTGACCCTCAGGTTTATCTTAATTTGCTTTAGATTTTGAAATTAAAGGAATACAAATGAAGTGAGGCTGGGACTCCGGGGTGAGGGTGCACATCTTCCTTGCTTTCAGTGCTCCTGCATGAAGCCTCCTGTCCTAGGAGGACCAGGCTAGAAACCTGTCAGTCTTCTGAACTCCTAAGGCATCTGTACTCTTTTGGTATTATTAAGTCATGATTTGGTATTTGTCTTATGATGTTTTAGTAAGAAACCCCTGATATTTTATACAATTGTTTTCAAATGAATTAATTGGGGTCTTCTAAATATTCTAGGGAGGTTAAAAAAGGCACTTGTCTTTATGCATGCTGTAGGCTAAAGAAAATAGAAACTCGCATGGTTTGTTCAAGGTCAGTTGGCTTTTTAAGTTGCAGAGGCAATTCTAAACTCCAGAATTATTTTCCACTGTGTCAAATAGCATTGTAATATTATTTAGTTCTTAATTTCAGGTTTACCCTAACAATCCCCCATTTAATGTGTGTGTGTGGGGGTGTGGGTGTGGGTGTAGGCATTACTGGGGAATGAATCCAGGTGTGTTTTCCCACTTAGACTACAACGCTCCCCCCGACTCTTTATTTTTTATTTTGAAACAGGGTCTAAGTTATCACATATTGTACATGAACCTGTGATCCTTCTATCTCAGTTTATCAAGTACTGGGATTACAGAGGTATATTACTTCACCTGACCCATTTAATTTTATTTAATACGTCATTTTAAATTAACTATTTATTATATTTTATTATCTTGATGAGTTACCAGAAAGATCTCAAACTAGATTTAAGAATTCTCATTCCTATTTTATAGATACAGAAGCTGAAACCTAGAGAGATTACATGATTAGTCCCAAGATTATAGTGTCCAGATTACAGAACCTTTACTAAATTATAGGACTTCTGACTTCTTTTTAGCAATTTACTAGTCTAAAAACTCACATAAAATACTTCATTGAATGTTTCATTATAAGATGTTTCTCCAGTGCACACTGGATATGAGCATTCCATGTTGTGTTTTGTGTAATCCTAGAATAGACATGAACACCTTGAACTCCTGTAGCATCAAACTCCAGTCCTTGCCATATAATCTAATAGTTCCCTTTGCATTAATGACATAATCATTAAGCAATTAACTTTCCATCAGAGAACATATTTTTTCAATCCTTCTAGTATACTGGAATAATATTTTTTATTTTAAATATAACAATTATGTGCATTTAATATTAAAATCCAGGATTTAAAGAAATCTTATAAATAAGTTTATGGTACACACACACACACACACACACACACACACACACACATACACACACTCATTTTATAAAACTGTTTTCAAATTAATTCATTTGGGTCTTCCAAATATTCTAGGGAGTTTAAAAAGGGCGCTTGTATTTATATATACTGTAGGCTAAATAAAATAGAAACTCCTATGCTAGTCACTAATTCTAATATACAGAGAGCCCACAATCTAGTAAGTAGCCCCATAACTGCTTTAGTTTTGATTAACAGAAATTAAGGTATATAGATAGATTCCTGGACCTATAATATAGGTGTAATGGTCAGATATAGAGTTATCCTTGAAGATATCAGGATTGGTATAGTTAAATCAGAAGAATTATAATCTCAGCAGTAAATTAATTTATTGAAATGGATTTATCTGGGTGGTGACCTGGGCTGGTGGGGGCTGGCTGGACAAGGTGGCACCTTGACAGTGTAGCCCTGGAGATCATACAGACATATGGTTCCTCCTTTCCTTGCTTGCTTTCTCTCTCTGCCTCTGTGATATGAGGAGCAAAGCCCTTGTGCTCTGCTCCCTTCTCTCTGGTGGGAACCTTAAATCCTGACCTTCAGACCCTGGAAGCACGTGGACTGAACCCCACAATCTCCAAAGAAAACATGAGCAAACAAATGTTTCTTCCTTTAATTTACATGATCAGCTTTTTTAGTTGTAGTTGTGAGAATGCTAAGACATCTAGTCAGGTTTTTCATTTGAACAAGAGTAGAGAGAATCGATACTTACAAAATTGTATAGGAAATGTAAGCCCTAAGCCCGGTTTATCTTCTAAAAGTTATATAGATAGTCAAACCTTGAGTATGGGAGGAATGCCAGCAAATTGAAAAAATAACAGATAATTAAAATAAAATATTCAGAGATAATCAAGCATAATCCAGAGAATATCCACAAAACAAGAAAGTAATAAAATGTAACAACTGAACAAATGAGATTCAAGAGATTAAATATGTTTATATATTTGTTGTATAATTTCATATGTATTATAAAAAGATTCTGAAATGAAGCAGAAAAAATCACCCAGAAAAATATAACATGAAAATTAGAGCAGAAAATAAAAGAGAGATTACTTGGTGATTCAACTCATTCAGAAAAGGTTCCAAAATTTACTAGGAAGAAAAAATTAGTAAAATAGATTGCAAAGTCAATAAATTTTTTGGAAAAATGTTTTCTTTACCATTATCAATTGCAGCACAGGTGTGTTGGTCTGAAACATACTGACCTGTCAAAATAAGTTGCTTGATGAGTTTCTGAGGTTGTCTATACAACTGTCATGTCTGAATTGGTGCTTAAAACTTCCTGAAGTTGTTTCCTGTCCCAAGTTCTACAGAGAGGGGTCCTTGGGGATGTTGCCTTGGGAATCACAAGGTTTCTTCTCCCCCTGTGCTATCTCTGGTTTCTGCTCTCCCTGATATGAAAAGAGAGCCTAGGGTTCCCCTCTCTCTGTTTCCCATCCTCATGCCCTGACCTCTGCAGACCAGGCCTCACACAGACTGAGACCTAAAATCACCCAAAACTGAGCAAACAAACAACAATCCTTTCTCTAAATTGTGTGATCGGGCTTATTGGGTAACAGCAGTGAGAATAGTGTCTGAGACAGGTGGAAAATTATCACAGAAAATAGTGGCCCTTTCTTTCGGAACTCTTTCTTCTTAACATACAATCTCTACTTCATTAACTTCCCCTTTTTTACCTTTGATTTCACAGGATACAAATAGTGTGGCTTTTGATGTACAACAGCAAATTTGCAGTGATTTTTTTTTTTTCCTGGTTCTGACCACTGAACCAAGAACATTCTATCTCTGAGCAATAGCCCCAGGCCTATTTTATTTTTTTATTTTGAAACAGTATCTCAGTAAGTTGCAGTGAACCTTACTAAGTAGCTGAGGCTGGCTGCAAACCTGCCAGTCTCCTGTCTCAGCCTCCCAAGTACTGGGATTATAAGCATATGCCAACATGCCCAGCTGCGGTAAAAATTTAAATACTGTGAGATCTGAAAAATGTGGCACAGAAACATGAAATGAGAACATGCTGTTAAAAATTGTGCAATTGACACTTGAAGAAGGGTTGCAACACACCTTCAGTATGTAAAACAACACAGTAACTGTGAAGTACAATGAAGTGAAGTACATACAGTAAAACAAGGTGTGCCTGTACTTTCAGTGAGGCCAGCACTTTCTCACTGCCAAGATTATATGGAATAGGAAAAATAAAATTATTATCTGGAAATAGTATTTATGAGTATACATGCAAATACTGTAAATAAAATATTAGCTAATCAAATATAGTAATATATGCAAACACTAATATGTCTGGAATAGCTTGGCCTAGCAATGCACAACTAAGTCTACATTTATATATCTAATAATGATATGATACATTATCTTAAAATACTAAAAGACAAATAAACACATTATCAATTTCATAGATGATACAAAATATATGATACAATTCACCATAAATTCCTAATTTAATAAAGGAAGTTTTAGTAACCTAGGAAAAGAATGACACATTCTTAACTTGATTAAAGGCATCTATTAAAAACTAATACTATATATCATCCTTACCAGGGAGACCCTAGACAGCTTCATTAAAGGATCCTAATTGCTGGCTTCACCAGAGGTTTATTAAAGAACATTTTTACTACTATCTTTATTAAAAGACTTGTCTGGTGAATTAATATTAGTACCTTCTCATTCACACTTAAAACATTTCTGTATTTTTATGACTTAAATGTACACTATTACACTAAAGTTTATACATATATGCAATCTCTATGGATAAAATTAAAGATCAGAGCCGTAGGTCTTGACCTGGGGCACACAATGACAGCAGTCCTACAGGGCTTACTTCAACTGGGAGGAGTTCTCTGTGGCTTACTCTACATTGTAGTGGGTTGTAATTCCATTCAAATGAACTCTACTGGTTCTTATGTCTCAGCAATCAACTTCTACTTCTTGGTAGTCTCTGAAGATACCAATATACAGTTTAGAGTCTTATTCACAGAACTAAATAATAATGCTTTTCCTCATGTTGTACGTGGAACTATTTTTCTTTTAATTTTTCCTCTCAAACTAGATTCATCCATTGATAACATTTACTGAGTTTGTACTGTAAGTCAGACTAGAGCCTAGTTGCTGTGTGTGCAAAGATTAGTAAAATCTAAATTTAGTTTAATGATAGGCAAATTAAACATATTAAGTGAATAATTGACATGAAAAAGCTATGAATATAAGGACATCAAAGCACATAGGAGATTTTAAATGCATCTTTTTTATGCATTGCAGTACTTGGCACACTATTGACTATAATTACTTTAACTCAACATCTGTCAACTACTTTTTCACCCTTAATTCACGTGGGGCATTTAATCTACCAATGAATGTTTAATAAGTTCTTAAAATTAATGTAGAAATGCCAGAAGACCTGATATACTCTTCCTCAGTTTTCCCTGTTTCATTAAAATGGCACTAAAGCTGAAGAACCTTTATTGACTTCACTTATTGAGGAATAATCAGAAGGCATTATCTCATTGAATCTACCTCTAAAATATATCTACTCAAATTTCTTTCTTTTTAAACTGTCACTTTGTTTAAGCCAACATTAAGTACAGTCTCAAACCTCAAATATCCTGCAATTTCATTACATTTTTTCTACTTTTAATTTCTATAAATATACAGTCAAAGTAGCCAGAGAATACTGTTTTTATCTCCTTGCTTAAAAGATCAAACTGTTCCCCATGACATTTAGATAACACAAAAATCCTAAGGAGTTGAACACTGGTATTACCTGGTTGAACTTAACCTTAGAAAAATGATAATGGGTCCTTCTATATACAGTTTTTCTCCTAGTGATCCTCTTATACTTGATTTCTTCTTTTTCATTAGAGTATCTATCATACTTCTATTTCTTCAAAAAGAATTTTCATTTCCTACACCTCCATCTCATCTTAACTTTTCTTAACTTGAACATCCTACAAACACTAAAATAAAAAGTAAAGTCTCTATGAATATTTGTTGATCATCTATCTATTTTCCTTGTTGGTCTTCATCTTCAGACAAGTATAAATTTATATACTTGTATTCATAGTGATTCTGTGACATAGTTTCTAATTTTAACTAACGTAAATGTATAATATTCCAATAAACAGTTAAACCAGAAGTTTCTATATTACTGATGCATATTTTGATTATCAACACTATGTAAAAGAATGAATGACAGTATACATTTTGCTTTTTTAACTTTGACAGTCTGCCATATTTCCTAGTAATAAATTCTACAATTTCATAAATAAATTAAAGATTATAAACATTTTATGGCTCTTAATATTTATCAGTGAAGTGTGAAAAACGTATCATAAACATGGTGGTATCATTGATGCAGTTTCTAGGATGTGACACACATCAAATGCATCTTTAATTAGAGAATGAATATGGTCTAGTTTTCCTCAGACACATGCTTAATCCTGGTTCATACTATCAATTTTTAATGCAAAATTTATCTGATTGACTGATTGTTCGATTGTTCAGGGCTCTGAGCTACTATGATACACCAGCCATCTTGTACTTGAAACAGATGTCTAAGCCCATGTACCAACTTTTATCCACCCATGAAGAATCCAGAGTCCATCTCGCCTACATCATTCAAGAATGGCAGGAATTGTGGCAAGCATTCTTTGTCTTTTGTGTCCTTGCTGTTGTGCTCAGAAAAGTTACTCCACCATTCCTATCACTTCCACATAATCTTGTAAGCCCTCCTTGGATAGGCAGGACTACTTTCCTTGAGACAGTTGCCCTTCAAGCAATCCCTGCCTACAATTACATGATGATAACAGGTCTTTATGATTTGTGTAAAGCTGGAAGGGAAACAGACAGACTTTGATCATGTGGGGCCACTCTAAGAGATTAATTGGAGTCCAGTCATAGATGGCACAAGGAATAACTGTCAAGATTCATAATGCAAGCCTGGGATGGTGACATGTGATTATAATCCCAGTAGGTGAGTATCTGAAGTCAGAGGATTGCAAGTTTAAAACCATCCTGAGCAATTTAGTGAGATTCTCAGTAACTTAGTGATGTGCTTGGGAGGAGGAGACAGGAGGATCGCGCTGGTTCGAAGCCAGCCACGCTGGCTTAAGAGACCCTGTTTCTAAATAAAAATATAAAAATAGGTCTGGGAGTGTAGCCCGGAGGTAGAAGGGCTTCCAGGAACCCCAGTACCACCAAAAAAAAAAAAAAAAAAAAAAGGCTGGGGGTGTAGCTGGAAGGTAGAATGGCCCTGGTTTTAATCCTCAGTATAAATAAATAAATAATTACAATGTAGTAAATAAATGATATCAGGAAACTTGTAAAGTTACAAATTTCTATAGTTTCCATAAAACAGGGTTCAAAGAGCCATAGTGTTTTGATAAATAATAGCATTCCTAAACTTTTGCTTACAATGGAAAATAAGAAGTTAGCTGGGAAGGACACATTTAATGGTTCCTGCACAAAAGAAATGAAAAAGAAAGTATGTCTGGTTGAAGAATAAACACATGTAGGCAAGTATTTCTTCTATACCTGTCTTATACACATGCCACATGTGCAGACACACTCATACACACACACAAACACACACACACACACAAACACACACACACACACACACATCTCTATACTCCTCATGTGACCATGAATTCTTTTATATTTTCTGGTTATATAGATGGAAGGAAGTGTTTACATGTATACATGTTAGGTAAGTGCTTTACAATTATGCTCTGCCTCCAGTCATGACCATGAGTTGTGAAAAATTCAAAATAAAAATATTTATATAGACAAAGCTCTGAAAAAAAGGGCATTTGCATCAGATTTTGCAAACTTCAAGAGAGCCTGTTCCTAAACTTTCTAATGTTTTTTGTTTTTTAACTATTCTAATTCATTGCTAAGATTCTTTCCCTGAAAACATGTAAGATGGTGACATCTTGTAAGGTAAAATGGAATATTATGCTTAATGGAACTTGGCTTAATGCTATTATACACATATTGATTATATACTAAAAACTATATGTAGTGTGAATGAACAATTTCTTTTATTATTTTTATACTAGTGTATAATAGGAAGCCATCTAAATGTGTAAATGGAGGGGACAAAGCCATTGTATCACCAATTCTAGGTAATTATTTGCCAGGTGACTATTAAGTCAAGGTAGTGATAAGGAAAATATTTGTGTCATGACATTTAAAGACAATTCTACTGTAAAATGCTTTATATTTATTAAACTATATATAGAATATATGAATCTATTATTTTATCATCATAAAAAACAGTGTTAGTTATACAACTTAAGACATATATTATTATATAAACTTTGTAATCTTATTTCTATATCATCTCTTAGGCTTTCCCAAGAAATATATGCTAAATCTAACAATATTTTTATACTTTTAGCACATATATATTTCTAAACAAATAGCATTTAGGCTATTGGCTTTTTAATAATTTGTAGTTTATTGTTTCCTAGTTTTAATATTTTATACGGTACTCTTATCTGACTTATATTCTTAATAATATATTTTGTTTGGTTGTTGATCCATGTTACTATTTGTATTTAATTCCATTTATTTTGGTGTCATATAGTATGTCTTACTACAAATACACTAAAATAATGTATTTTGTTTCTGGTTTTTCTATTGTAAATAGCATTGCTTTAAACATATACATATCTCTCAGTGCATATAAGTGAGTTTTTCATTGGTTTTGGTACTCAGGAGTGTATTGGTAAGAGAATATGCATCTCTAACTTTACCTGAAGATGTAAAATTGTTTCCAACATGCTCCATCAAATTATAGATTCACCAACAATGACTGACAATCCACACTTTTTTACATCTTTTCTGCAACTTGATATTGTCACAATTTTAAATTTTTATTTATTCTGACAGGATTTGTGATTGCAAATATACTTACTAATTTCCACAAGTATAATAACCTTTCTGTATTCACTCCTCAAAATTTACTACCAGGGCATTTACTATAGCTGGATTTTATCCCTTTTCCTAAGAGGTGACTTAAAAACTTTCTTATTATTTCATTTCCTATACTAACCAGTATTTAGTATAGTTGGACTTTTATATTTTTTTTCAGTCATTTGGTTTGGAATGGCATATATTCATAGGTCACTTGTGCCAGGGAAGTAGAGAAAGACAAAATAAAATTCCCAGAGGTGTGTGGGAGATATATGCTTCCTTGGGAAAGCTTACAAGAGATTGATGTTTGCTTCCAAAAGAGTTCAGTGGTGACAGGCTGAGCAGAGGCACCTTTGTCAACCTTAAGTGCTTCAGCAACACTGCCTCTTCTCCCTTTTAGTACTGTGCTGTATGGAAGTTGGATGGACAAGTGCATTTATTATTTCCACACCACCCTCAGTCCTGCCACTTCTCTCTCAAATAGAGGAGCCACTCAGCCACCCATCAATTGGATGTCAGGAACCTGAAGATTCTGAATAAAGCCAGACCTCCTCCTTGGTACGCACCACTTCCCATGCCATCACTGGTGTCTCCTATAAAAGAAGATCTGTGAGACCCCAAAGTCTCTTTAACTCTTCAGGGGCTGCATTTTTCCTTGAATGTTTAATCCCTGATTTCCTAAATAAGCCTACCTTTGTCTCTGAAAAAGAAGAGGTGTTCTATATATTAGGTTGACAAAGCATTGATATTGCTAGCATGAGCTTTCTTTCATGGCCATCAAACCACGTTGGCATATATGCCAACTCTCCTGGCATATATGCAAGAGAGTGACTTCTACAGGTAATAGCAACTTGCCCAAGTTCCCAATGAGCATGAGAGAAAGCCAATGTGCTTCAAGATAACAGGTGTCTGAACTGGCCAGCCCAGGCAAGCTCTCATGGCTTCTTAAATTGGCTGCATTTTGGGAAACAACAGGGGGCATTCAGAGGCATGGTGTCTTACTGTCTCCCTTTTCTTTAGTCCTAATAAGAATGGTATCTCATTGGGCTTTTTTTTTCTTTTTTTTTCTTTCTTTTTTTTTTTTTTTTTTTTTTTGGTGGTACTGGGGTTCCTGGAAGCCCTTCTACATCCAGGCTACACTCCCAGACCTACTTTTACATTTTTATTTGGAAACAGGGTCTCCTAAGCCAGCGCGCGTGGCTGGCTTCGAACCTGCGCGATCCTCCTGTCTCTGCCTCCCAAGAGTGGGGATTACAAGCGTGTGCCACCACGCCCAGTTCATTGGGCTTTTGACTTGCATTTTCATGTTTGATAATAAGGTTTCTTTTGATTTTTTTTCTCCTGTGCTTTTTGTTCTTTTTTTTATTAAGCAACATATAGAATACTATTTAGATTATTAATGTTGTAAAGGTTTTCCCACTTTTTAGTTTCTTTTCTTTACTTATGACTCTTTCCATTGAAATATTTTTGTTATTGGTTCCATTAATTTTAATTTAAAGTTAGAGCTTCTTTAATTTATAGGGCATTAAAATATTTTTACTTGATCTTTTTAACTTCTTTAAGTCAAATGGAAAAATGGTGTGAAAGGTGAGAAAAAAACATTAAATTTTATATTTCTACATAAATATGTCAAAATATATTGAAAATAAGTATTTTTAAGATAGTAAGAAAAATGTTAAGTAAGTTGTTTTATAAGTTACCAGTTTATTTTTCAAATTGTTCATGAATACTTCACTACTTCAATGTTATAACTTTACAATAAGCTTTCCTAAGTAGTAAGTTTTAGAATCAGCTTGATAATTTTCATGAAATCTTGAAAGTTTGACTAGCATTATATTCTATGAAGATCCACTGATAATTGATATTTATATATGTTAATTCTCTCTCTCTCTCTCTCTCTCTCTCTCTCTCTCTCTCTCTCTCTCTCTCTCTCTCTCTCTTTGTGGTACTGGGGTTCCTGGAAACCCTTCTAACTCTGGGCTACACTCCCAGACCTATTTTTTTATATTTTTATTTGGAAACAGGGTCTCTTAAGCCAGTGAGGCTGGCTTTGAACCTGCACGATCCTCCGGTCTCCACCTCCCAAGTATGGGGATTACAAGAGTGTGCCACCACGCCTCGCCTTAATTCTCTTTCTATTGACTTCTTTTGTTATGTTTTTATTGATTTTATATATGTTAATTCTCTATTGGCTTCTTTTGCTATGCTTTTATTTGGTGCACTGACATTATACATCATATTGGGATATAGAGTGATAGAAACTTACAGGAACACACTCTTGGACCACTTCTCTCCTGTCCCACCCCTTCGTCCCACTCCGCATAATTTGTCTTTTAGGATGGAATTGGTAATTTTGTATATTTGTGTATCATTATTTCAACTATTATTCTATTTACCTCTTTATCCCCTCCTCTATTCCTTAACCCCCCTCCATAACACCATTGGAGTCTCTCCTCTTCTATCTGATGTTAGCCTTATTTTCAAATTTTTATCTAGCTTTTACCTATAAGAGAAAACATACATTTATTCACTTGTTGGGCTGGCTAATCTCACTTAGCATAATATTCTCGAGTTCTGTATATGTTCTTGCAAATTACATTTTTTTTCTTTATTGCTGAGAAAAATTTTATTGTGTGTATATATCATAATTTTGTGATCCATTCATCTGTTGATGGACACCTAGGCTGATTCTATAATTTGACTATTATGAATTGTACTGCTTATGAACATGAATATACAAATATTGCTCTAATATTCTGATTTCATTTCCTATGGAAAGATACCAACCAAGGAGGACTATTGCCGGGTCACATGGTAGTTCCATTCTCAAGCTTCTGAGAAGTCTCCACATTCATCTCCACCGTTGCTGTACTAGCTTGCAGTGTCACCAACAGTAGAGGCATTTCTATTTCTGCACATCCTCACCTGCATTTATTATTGTTTCTGTTCTTGATGATTGCCATTCTGTGAGGGAAAAAAAAACTGCACCAGAGACAACCATATAGCCAATAGAGTTATTCAGGCAGCAGGGGTCAAAAGGAGAAGCAGTCAGAGAGAGAGAGAATGTGGCCGTGCTTGGGGTTAAATATAGTCTTAGGCTGAGTTGGCACTTTGCCATTGGTGGACCGGACAAAATGCCATATCCCATTGGAGGGGCATATAGCCTTTAAACTCCTTGAATGACAGAAATGGCATGTGGGCAGTTTGCATGGTTCTCTGGGAAAAGGTTGAGCACTCCCAATAAACTGGAACTGAGTGTGGGTACAGGGAATGGAGGAAGAGAAGCTCGGTGCAGGAGGGAGCTCCTTCAGAGAACTGGTCTGATCCATCTATCATTCCCCCCCTCTTTGATATTGCGTGGGAATCAGGTGTCCTATCATTCTGGCTACTTCCTGCTGTCATAGGGGGCACTGGATTATAGAGGATAAGAGGAGGAACAAGTGAACTCTGTTCTATAGAGAGACTGAGGCCCTCTGTAACTTAGTGAGACCCTATTTCAAAATATTAATAAAAAAGGGCAGGGGGAGTGTAGCTCAGCAGTCAAATGCACCTGGGTTACATCCTCACACATGCAAAACAAAAACAAAAAAAACAAACAAAAACAAACAGAAACAATAACATATGCTGGCAAGGATGTGGAAAAGTAGGAACTTTAATAGACTGTTGATGGTATTGCAAATTAGTGTAACCAGTTTAGAGAAAAGTGTGGAGGATCCTCAGAAGAATGCAATCCTCAGAAGTATGGTAATAATCCTCTCCATATAATGCAGCAATACTGTTCCTGGGTATCTTTCTACCCAAAAGAAAGGACACCAAATTCCCAACATAAGGAATGCATATCTATGTCAATAGTGGCACAATTCACAATTGACAAAATATGGAATGAGCCAAGATGTCCATCAACAGAAAAATGGATGATAACACTATGGAATATGTAATAGAATTTTACTCAGGGATTAAAGTGCGAACTCAGAGAGGGCTAATTGAGTGTTGTGTGAATGAATGCCTCTACCATCCTGAACTTCATCAAGATATATGATTACAGTGCACCAATAAATAAATTACCCAAAATAATCTTAAAGAATTAGATTTATTTTCACAAAATTTACATTGCTGCTTTATATTTTATTGAAAAATTAAACACAGTTAAGAAAATGTTAAAAATGACCATTCAGGTCAAGAAATAAAAGATTGAAAGCCACCTTAAAGTTTCTCTGCTTGTCATCCTAATCTCAATCCCTTTGATTCTTTCAAAAGTCACCCTTATTCAGATATTTATAATAATTTACTTTCTACAATTCCTTAGACATTTTTTTCAAATGTACTTCTATAGTTATGTAGTTAAGTTTTGCTCACTGAGAACAGTATCTTGTGGGTGTCGTACTTTTTAGAGTCTCCTCCCTTACCTATATTTTTTCTTCCATAGAGTATATCTGTTAAAAAATGGGTGTCTAATTTGTAGTTTTCTTAATGTGCATTTTGCTAAATACAATTATTACATTAGACATAATACTTTTATCTTTGTTTTTTCTAAAAATTGGCAGCAGAATCCAAGGTTTTTGTCAGACTCACACTCATGATCACATCTTTTGCAGAGAAGACCACTGTTCTCTATCATGAGGCTAATCATGTCTGGTTTTCTGTTATTTTTGTTGTTGTGTTGTTATGTGAGTTTTACTGATGTTCCATAACTAGAATGTTTAGTTTTGAAAGCTATAAGTTGTTGTTATTTTAATTCCACGTTTTTTTAAAATTTCCAAATAGGAAGCCATTTAAAAATCTACTTTCCCTCACCTAATATTTGTCCATTTACAAAGAAAGGCAAACATAAAACATCCGATTCTTTCTCTTAGTTTATAAGTTTTCAAGATATTTAATTGACTCCTTACTATGCTTTATAGCTAAAATATTATTTTAATATTATTATGAAGTAATATGTATAAATACATTTGTTGGGTTCAAATATATTATACTTATTTTTGAGGCTCAATATGTCTTATATGCCCACCAGTTAGATCTTCTGAAAATTGGTTTCTATAGACTGTGTGTGTGTGTGTGTGTGTGTGTGTGTGTGTGTGTGTGTTACTGGTAATTGAGCTCAGTGGCATTTTACCCCTTAACTACAACCCCATCCTTTTTATTTTTTATTATTTGTTTTGTTATGTTTTGAAACAGGGTTTCACTAAATGTTGAGTCTCACTAAGTTGTTGATACTGGTTCCTAATTTACAGTGTTATTATCTCAGCTTCTCAAATACTGGGATTCCAGGCATGCAGCACAAAGCCCTTTTGTTATAGACATTTTGACATGATTCTAGAGGTCTTTTATAACACTGTTACTATCTGATGTTTCAGATTCATCTTGTACAATTTTTATCCCAGAACTAATATTGACCATTTCCCTAAAGAATCCTTGATATTCATCAATGGAGAACAGCACAGGAAGTCTTTTCATTGCCATTGAGCTACTTATTGTTTCTAGGTCTCTTCTAAACAAAAATTTCTTTTTGCTTCCAGAAGTGTCTCTCTCTGGTCTATTTGTATCTCTGTGATGCTAAAGTTATTGATGTTCCATGAATAGATTAGTAAATTTAGCAATTAAAAATGTCTCTTTCATACATGCCTACATCATCATGTGCACATGTGTGTATATGTATATATGCATGTTAGAGTAAGTTTTAAAGAAAAAATGCTTCATGAGCTCCTACACATACTACTGACTTGAATATATGAAAGGAGTTTTACCTGTTCTGTCTCTATTGCAGCCTCATCATCCTCCACACTAAAATCCCAATTCTTGCTTTGTTCAATAATTAAATATTTGACAATCTCAAAATAGGAATACTAACATTACATCTCCAATATAATTACTGAATGTCATTTAATTTTGACTTGCATACTTTCCTCAGGTTCTCAATCAGAATAAATACAAACAAATCATCCAGGCATATTAGAATTAAACTGCTAAACATTGAAAAAAATGTAAAGTATTTGAGTGTGACTATGAGAATTATGCCTCACTTTTCAAGTGAAACTTTGAAAATAGAAATCAAAGGAATGTCAGACCTATCACATTTAAAGCAAACAAAATGATCAAATGAAATGAGTAGTTTTGAACACCTGTAATCCCAGCTATCCCAGAGGCTTAGGCAGGAGGATCCTAAGTTCAAAGTCACCCTCAGCAATTAGACTGGGAGTGTAGCTCAGGTGCAGAGCACCTCTAGATTCATTTCCCAATTATCCACCCTCACCCCATCCACAACACACTCAAGAATAGATGTTAAATAAGAGAAAAAAAAGATAGCTTTCCCTCAGTATACCAAATTAATATAGTCAAAATAGTTTTTATTTTATTAATTTTGTGGTATAGGAGATTGCTCATTTTACCTCTGAGCTATACCCCAGCCCCATTTGTTTGTTTCTATGTTTGTTTGTTTGTTTGTAAGAGAGTCTCATTAAGTTACCCCATGCTAGCTTTGAAACTCTGATACACTGCCTGAGTCATTTGTGTGCTAGGATTACAGGTGCCTGGTCAGTTTTTTAATTTCTCACAAAATCAAACCCATGCTTTTCATATCGCCCAGCAGTCATTCTACTTGATTCATTCAAATAAGTTAAAATAGTATATCCTCATGAACACATAAACTTGGATGTTCATAAAGGATTTGTTCATAATTCCAAAACACTGGAAAAACAAGATATCCTTTAGTAAGTGAATGGATAAACTATTTGCAAAACAGTTGAATGTATGTCAGTTACATCCAAACAATAGAACATGAATCAACAAAATAAGTAAATTGGTAAGCCATGCAAAACCATGGGAAGACCTTCAATGCATATTATTAAGTGAATGAAGCCAACCTGCAAAAATACATACTATATGATTTTACTTCCATGACCTTTAGGAAAAGGCAAAACCATAAAGATAGCAAAAAGATCAGTGACTGCCAGAAGTCTTTTATGACTATTTTGTCTGATATAATCATAAATCAATGTCATTATACATTTGTCAAAACCCATACAATACACAAAACCAAGGGTTAACAGAATGTAAAGTGTGGGCTGTGGGTGGTAATGCACCAGTGTAGTTTTATCAGTTTTAACAAATGTACCACTCTGTTGCAAAATTTTGATACTGGGAAAAGGTGTGTATTTGTGAGGGCAAGGGGTCTATGGGAGCTTCCTGTATATTCTTTGTATTTGAAACTGCTCTAGTCTATTTAAAATGATATTTTTCTAAAAAATGGCATGAAGTACTGATAATGAATACTACTAGGTCAGGAAAAAATCAAAATATGAAATTGGAAGTATGGATCTTCTAAATTGATGTCATTTTCTCACCATGCTAAAGTAAAAAAAACTGTAACTCACACCATTATAAGTGGGGGACCATTTGTAATTATATCACAAAAATATACTAGTGTGGTATATTGAAAAAAACATTGTCTTTTCAATAAATAATACAAAAATTGAATATTTATGTGTATAAAATAAGCAAATATTAACCACTAATTCAAATTATATTTGAACCCATGCATACAAACACACACACGAAATGGAAAAATAGAAATTAAGAATTTAATGCAAATATAGTAAAATTATTTTATAGCATTGATATTAAAATATTTCTTAAAATGGAAAAATACATGAACCACAAATAAATTGGAAATTGATTTCATTAAGATACTTTCATCAAAAGATGCTCTTGCAAGGTTCAAATAAATAGTCTGAGAGAAAATATGTGTAGTACATATATGAAAGATCAATCAAAAGATAATATAAAAGGAACTATTAATCAATGAGAAAAAAGACTAACCAAAAATTATTAAAGGGCTTATAGTTTAGAACTGGCAGAAACATTTTTAATGTTGTTAGCCATGAGAGAGCGAGAACAGTGAATAAAAATCTTTATAATCCCTAAAGTACTCTAAATACCATTATACACACTCATTAATTTTTCAAATTACAATATTTTGTAAAACCAAGTCTTAGTGAGGTCAAAGAACAACTGGCAGCCTCCTCCTATATTCCTATGAGAGAATAAATTGGCACAAACTCTTTGAAAAAATAATAAAATACAAAAAAGTTTTTTATGATCCAGTATGGGTTCTTTTTGATATATGACCCAAGAAAAATAGCTGCATTTCTCTACCAATGGATGGACACAGAGTTCTAGCATGTGTGGCATATTTACATTTATTTTTTCATGTGAAACATTTGTTACTCAAATGTTTGTGCTTTCCACTTTTGCTCTTTGGAACCCAACTGTTATCTAATGTTTATTATTTATTTATTTATTTTGGTAGGTGCTTCTCAGCCGGGAGTGGTGGCGCACGCTTGTAATATCGGCGCTTGGGAGGATCGCGCAGGTCTGAAGCCAGCCCTGTTTCCAAATAAAATAATATAAAATAGCTCTGGGAGTGTAGCCTGGAGGTAGAAGGGCACTGGTACCACCCCCAGTACCACCACAAAAGAAAAAAATAGCATCTCTCTATTCATTTTTTTAGGTCAAAGTTATAAATATATATATAAAAAACAACCCTACACTCTTTACTTAACATCTTTCATCTAATACATCAGCAAGTACTGCTAATTTTATATTTAAAGCAAATCTAAATTCCTACCAATTTACCCTACTAATGATATTGCCAACACTCCATTTTCCCATTTCCATCTCACACCTTGCTTCAGTAATTACAGAAGTATTGGCAGGACTAATGGTAATTACCATGACATATTGAAGCACTCAGTGGCTAAAATGTAAACGAGATCAGCTATCATCTTGAACAAAATGGGAGAGAGTGCTAATAAACACTAGCCAGAAAAAGCTGGAGCTTTAGGTGAGGGCTGCTGGAAGAGTCATATTTCCAACAGGGGAAAATAACCATTGGCCACTATCACCTGGTGAGGGTGAACAAGACAAATGTGCTAGCCCCACTCACATCTACTTCACTCATCGAATAAAAGTACCTCATGATTTCTCAGCTTTATCAGTATTGAAAACACAAGATAGCCTATTTTAAATAGCATCCAGAGGCACAGAACAGAACACATGAATCAACAGTTCCTTTACTCAACTGTTATATGTTGAATGCCACCAATATCCGGGGCAAGCTCTGCTCTCTGGGCTATAGTGGTCAACAGTGCACATGTGTGTCTTCTCTCAGTCATTATATTCTTTTGGAGATCAAAATACAGAATCAATTAAGAAACAACTTAATATTACATTAGGTATTATTTAGTGATAGAAAGAAGAACGTTGACATTCAAAACAGTAATTAGATGAAAAATAGTAAGAACACCATACACTGAGACTGGGGAAGAGAAAAGTTCTAAGCATGACTTCTTTTTTGTAGAGTAGATAGGTAAATATTTCTGATATTGTATTGAAATATGCTTTCACAGATACAAAGTAATCCAAAAATTTCATTAAAAAGATAATATTGTCACCTCTAACCCATAAAATGCACAAATGTGGCTTACCACCATTCCCGATGTATAGTAAGAGCTCAATAATATTAGCAACTTCTCTGACATTATTACTGTTCTCATGATAATTTACATAATATTTTATTGACATAAAATTGTATGTTTAGAGTTTAAAGAGTAAGAAAATGAAGAGAATGATAGTATTAATTTATACTGTCTATACAAGTAGCTGGAGAAAATTATAAAATCATTTATAGCAGTTAAAATGAGTAGCTGTTATAAAGATAAGCCAGGTCACATTTGTTTTATGAAACAATACAACTGAAATTATCAGCTGGCATCTCCATTTACTAAGCACTGATATATAAACTTTAATTTAGTAGATTCCAGGTGTCATCAAGCAACTTTGAATATAAATCTAAAGAAATTTTTATAAGAAGATTAGAAACCTGTGATTAACACTGAAACATATAATAATGACTAGTACTTGTTTTAGGATTTCTACCCATGATATATATTCCCTTTATCATTTCTATTTTGTCTTATGCTCTTAGACTGGGCAACATTTCCATTTTTTTGTATTGTTCCAGTCCCATTGTATCCTCTACTTTTCTCAATACACTACTATTTTTCTCTGTATACTACTATTCTCAATTAGATAAGCCAGTTATATGAATAGTTACAGATTATAGACCAAATTCATTCAATAATATTTATAAAGCCAGGAACTGTGATGCTCTCCTATAATCTCAGTAGCCTGGAGGCTGAGGCAGCAAGATGACAAACTGGAGCCTAGCCTGGGCAACTGAGCAAGACAGTATTTCAAAAAATAAAAAGAAGCCAAATGTGGGGACACCTGTCTAGAATCCTAGTACATGGGAGGTTAAAACAAGAGGATTGCAGGTTCGAGGACAGCCTCAGCAAGTAGCGAGACTCTCGGCAAGCTAGAAATCTTATTTCCAAACAAAAAATAAAATTGGGCTGAAGGATGTATCTCAGTGGTAGAAAGCCTGGGGTTCAATCCCCACTACTGTAATAAATAAATAGAAAAATAAATAAATTAAATAAATAAATAAGGCTGGGGTGTAGCTAGTGGTAGAGCATTTGCCTAGCACATGCAAATCTTTGGATTCAATAACCACTATAGCCAAAGGAAAAAAAATTATTCCATGATTTCATAAATTTAGCTAATGTACAAAAGGTGTATGTGTTGTGTTTGCTAAAGTGATCATTTTCCTCAAATTAAAGAACAAGAATATAAATGAGACATAGTTCCATATGCCTGTAATCCAAGTACTTGGGACACTGATTCAAGGAAGAATCTTGAGGCCAGTCTTAGTAATTAAACAAGACCCTAAGTGACTTAGTAAGACCCTGCTTCAAAATAAAAATAAATAAATAAATTATATAGCTGGGCATGGTGGCGCACGCTTGTAATCCCAGCATTCGGGAGGCTGAGACCAGAGGATTGTGGTTCTCAGACAGCCTCAGCTACTTAGTGAGGCCCTCTGCCACTTAGTGAGACCCTGTTTCAAAATAAAGTATAAAATACAGGGCAGGGGGTGTAGCTCGGAGGTCAAATGCCCCTGGGTTCCATCCTTAGACCTGCAAATAAATAAATAAATAAATAAATAAGTAAATAAATAAATAAATAATATGAAGCAGTCTGGGGATGTAGTTCATGGTAGAATATCCTGGGTTCAGTCCCTAGTAACAAACATGCACAAAAAGAATATTTATGAGTACTTATAAACTATTCCAGTGACTTTATGATTAATCATATAAATGGCTTAATCTTTTTCATATTTGCTAAAAGATAATTATTTCCACTTTATTTTTGCATCATTTAATTTTGAAAAACCCGCTTTGAGCTGTTAACAAATGTAAATGGTGAAATAAAATCAGTAACAACAGCAATACTAATAATTAATGGGATTCATTTTCTTTTTTACTGCCCACAGAACACTTCACTGGTATTATTCTCACAATTTAAGCTTGTGATATTATTAGATAGTTTTATTCCCATTTTACACATAAAAGCACTGAGGGTCTGAAGTGCATGGAGTCTTAAAGTGCTAAGACCAAGACCAGCATAGGACTTTGCCATTATGTAGATCCAGGGCTGCAACACTTATGACAGGTGCATTGAGCAGAAGAATGTTGACCACCACTATCAAAGCAGAAACACTCACACATGTGCACGTCTCTCCAAAGCTTTGAGAAATAGTTAGCTTTATATTTAATGCTTTTGCCAATATGCTTTTTAAAATATTTTATTTGTAGTATTTGGTAATTTGTGAAGTTTTAATTTCTTAAGCATACTTTAGTGTCATAATGGAGGTAATTTGCAGTTAATTACACAGAGAATTACTCTTGAAATAATTGCTCCATGATTTTCAAAGTAATGAAATAAAAACTACTATATTTTCTCTTAGGTTAATTTTATCCCAAATGTCTATGGATTAAGTATATCAGTATTTTTAATGCTATATTTATGGTTTATATAAGTATATACTCTTATTTTTGTGTGTGTGTTTTAAATTTTTTTAATGGTGCATTGTAGTCATAGATCTTAATGGGATAAAACACATGCGCAAATCACCCAATTAGCCCTTACCCGATTCCCACCCCATTTTCTCCCCATCCCTCCTTCCCATGCTTTGCTTAGCGATTGACTTTGATATGTTTGTTTAAGTACATCATGTGCTTTAGAGAGTTGCCCTGCCACCCTCCCATCCCCTCAGTTAGGTCGCCTTATTTGCTCCTCTATACTGTTTCTTTCTTCATCTAGAGTTCCTTCTGTTGCCCATTTCTCCTTAGCTTTAGCATATTAGGGAAAGCATCTGATTTCTTCTTTTTCGTGACTGACTAATCTCACTTAACATAATGTCCTCCAGTTCCATCCATTTCCCTGTAAATGATGTAATTGTGTTTTTCTTTATGTCTGAGTAAAATCCATTTTGTACATATTCCACAGTTTTGTAACCCATTCATCTGTTGATGGACATCTTGGTTGGTTCCATAGTTTGGCAATGGTGAATTGTGTAGCTATGAACATAGATACACATGCATTAGTTTGGTAGTTTGGTTTCCTTTCTTCTGGGTAGATACTCAGAAGTAGTATTGCTGTATTAAATGGTAAGTTTGTTCCCATTCTTCTGAGGATCCTCCATACTGTTTTCCAAAATGGTTGCACTTATTTATAATCCTACCAACAATGCTTGAAAAAGGTGATAAGACATACTTTTATGTGATTGGCTTATGTCAATCACATAAATTATTTTGAAATAATATTTCATTTATCTGTATGAATTTTTACAAACTAAACATTTGATTGCATTATCTTTGTAGTTAAACGTCTTATTTTCAGATAATGATTTGTAAAAAGCACTTATTAACTTCTGAGTATGATAAAATTTTTACTTTTTATATTTTAGTCATACTTCTGAATATCCTAATTGCTTGAGAAGATGAAGATGTATCTATAAAAATGACAAGAAATTGTCACTTGTTTTGAGAGACTCTTAAGACTTAAAGCAATATGTCTTTCAGAGTGCACAAAATAAATAGAGAAAATAAAATAGCCACACATAAGAAACAAATCAGAACCAGAAATATGTTATTGTTAATATGAATGGGAGAATTATTAGCCACTATAAGGCTGTGTTAATTCTCTATGCAGTGAAGTATTGATAGGACATATACAGCAATCATGATTTATTGTTGATCAAAAAGCATTTGAATTTAATATAATGACTTCTGTATGCTTGATTATATTGATTATCAGCAAAAGTGATCTCTTTGTGGTTTTTGTAAAAATACCGCAAAAAAACTACTAGTGGCCCCAGCATACTGCAACTCCATAAACAGAGCATACTATTAAGCCACTAAGTGTTAGATGATGCATCTCTCTATGTTACTGTATATCACTGGCTTGGTCAATGATAGCCATGGGCAATTTTCCTGTAGAGTGTCTCCCAGCCTGTCATTAACACTAAGCCTGTACAACCACCGTAGATCATTCTCTCCCAACACGTATTATCTATACTCACATTTCCTAGCAATTTCTGAAAACCTGCTGGTCCAGAAATAAAGATAATAAGAGATGATATGTCATACAGCACAGTACTGATCAAAATCAAGCTGACATGAGTTGCAGCAGACCCAGAAAAAGTACTATTAGAATTGTATGCTCCAATAATTATTTTTACATTCTATATCAAAAACAATACCTTAAGATAGTGGAGAGGCCTATATAAATATCTTCTTAACAAAAATTATATATGAGTATTTGTGTCTACTAAGGTACACACTACATACAACTTTTTCAAGAGATGTTCCTTCACAAATCATGGCCACAGATGCCAAACCACATAATACTATTTAATTGAAGACAGATACAAAAAATAATTCACCCCAAAAGTCAACCCTTTGAAAGAAAAAAATCACATTTATCACATTTTATACTCTTTCTAAATACTATAAACTGAATGTAAACTAAGAGCAAGGAAGAGTTCCAAAAAGTTTAAATTCTAAATTTTTATACTAACCTTTATCCAATAAATAGAAGTAGACTAAATTATCAGAACAGGTAAAAACAACAGAGGTAATAGATACATGAATTAGACAGCAGCACAGACTATGAACAGAAAAAAATTTAAAAAGCAAGACAGGATTTTATTTTTAATTTTTAAATCTGTATTCTCTTCAAACTTGAAAATACTATGACTAGTTTATTAATTTCATATAAAAATAACTACATTACATTTTTAAAAACTTATAGATTTGAAAGCCAAATTATCAGAATTCAAGATTCCTTTCTACTAATTTCTTACTCAGGACTTTTCAGAGGCTCAGTTTGCCATTACTAAGAAACTGTGGCAATAAAAATCACTTTGTAAACTTATAGTAATTATAAGCTTTACTTGGAACAACAAAAGATTCTGTTTTAGAACAATCAGTGATAAAATTTAATTTTATTTATTTTATGTTGAATTATTTTTTGTTTTTGTTCTTTGTAACATATGTCCATTGTTTTATCTTCACCTTTATCCCAACTCTGTCCTTTTAAGAAAATCCAATCGACTCAGTATTCACACATTCTTTCTTTTCAATTTCTTTTCCTATCATCCTAGATAAGACCTACTTCACCTCATTACTGATCTCTTTTCCTGGAGCTCTCAACTCTCTAATACATTTTGCATTCCATTTCCTGATTAATTTCATAAACACAGTCATGAAAACAAACTGTACTGCTTGGCAATTGAGGCTCCAGATACTTTGACCTCACATGTCATGTCCTCCATTATCTGGTCCTGATTGTGTTAATTACCTTTCTTCAACTAACATTCCAAGTAAACTGCCTTCCATTCCAATGAAGCAAGGCCTTTCAGTACTTTCCAAATGCATGGCTATAACTATATTTTACTTTTCCCCTGGATTAGGGCCTTAAGGAATGATGTTAGTATTAAACTTATGAGTCACTGAATGGTTTCCAAATTAGTTTTCTTAAATTACTGAATATCCTATGGGTAAAATTTGTCTTATAGCTATCAACATTTTATAACCTACATATCAAAAAGTTTCAAGGCATATGTAATTAAAATATGAAATAATATGCACCTAATTGTTTATTGAACCACATTCATAGGTCCAGAGATGGCTTACAGCTCTCTTCTGAATCACAAGGAGATAACTCTTTCTTCTCTGTGTTTCCTCAAATATTAATCTCTATGAATCTGTGAAATCAAACATTTTCTGATTCTCAATAGCATAGATAACATATAAGACCTTTATCTCTCTGGTTTTCCACTAGCAACCATAATACTTTTATTTGTGCTACAATAGTTTAGGAAAGAGCCCATTTAAGTGAAAAGAAAAAATAAATGAAAGATCATTATGCACTTGACCTCAACAGCGCAATGCTTCTCCTTTTAAAGCACGCAGCCATTGGGAACATGTGGCTTCACTGGCATTCGTATTTGTTCTAAACTCATGAATTACATTCTCTTTTTAAAAATACACTTTTATTGGTGCATTGAAATTATACATTATAATAAGATTCAAAGTGATAGAAACATACCTGCACACAGTACCTAATGCATTCCCCTTTAGCTCTCACACCACTTCTTCTTCCTCCATTTGAATGATTTCCTCCATCAAGCCTCCCCTTTTTCCCTCCCCACCTCTCTCTCCAAGGCTTCTCTCATCATTCTATTAGTATTCTTCCTCACTTATTTTGAGTCTCTTTTGTTTCCCAATTCATCTCTAACTTCCACATATGTGGAAAACATACCACCCTTCACTTTCTGAAACTGGCTAACCTCATTTAGCATACTAGCCTCTAGTTTCATTGATTAAGATAAAAATGTCATAATTTTTCTCCTTTATGGCTGTGTAAAATTCCATCATCTGTATGTATTTCATAATCCATCCATTTGTTGATGGACACCTAGGCTGGTATCATAGGTGACTATTACATAGGCTGACTATTGTGAACTGTGCTGCTATAAAAATGGATAGGTACGTGTCTTATGGTGGAGGAAACAAAGTACCTCAAGGTGGGTGGCTTAAAACAACTGATTTTTCTCTCTCACAGATTTAGAGTCTACAAGTCCAGAATTTAGAAAGTGTCAGTAGGGCCATGCTGCCTCTGAGAATCTGGATAGAATCCTTCCTATTCTGGTAATAACCATCAATATCCTTGAATTTTCTTGCTTTGCATTTGCATTATTTATTATTATTATTATTATTATATATATTTTTTTATGGTACTAGGGTTCCTGAAAACCCTTCTACCTCCGGGCTACACACCCAGACATCTATTTTTTATATTTTTATTTGGAAACAGGGTCTCTTAAGCCAGCAATGCTGGCTTTGAATCTGTGCAATCTTCCTGTCTTCGCCTCCCAAGCATGGAGATTACAAGCGTGCATCACCACGCCTGGCTCATTTGCATTATTTTAACTTCTATTTCTTTCATCTCTCACTTGATGTTATTTCCCAATTTGTTCTGTTCCTTTCTAAGAACACTAGTCATATGTACTAGGGTCTACCCTAATGACCTCACCTTCAATGTATCACATCTGCAAAGAACCAACTTTACAAATAAAGTCACATTTTTAGGAACAGAAAACTTCAACATATTTTATATTATATATTTTAATATAATATAATATTTTATATTATATTATATGTATATAAATATATGAATATACATGTTTTATATTTATATATAAATTATACTTATATATATTTATATTTATATATTAATTATATAAAATTATATATTTATATATACAATTATATATTTATATATTTTATATGTTGAACTTCAACATATTTATATGTTTTATAATACAACTCACAATAGATAAAATATTTGCATTCTTTAAAAATGTTAATTAATTGTGATATATGTTGATTTGTTTTCTATGTCTCTCATTTTCTTTTTCAATTAAATCTGGAGAAAAGAGTGGATTGCCTATAATGTTAATTATGATCAATGAACAAGGAAGAAATAAATAAAATGTATACATATGAAAGTTGCACAATCATTAAGGGGATGGCATTCTTAAATAAATGTATTTTGATTATAATAAAGATGCAAAATACAATGGGCTACCACTTGCCTATTCAGTGGGTAAGTTGGAGACAATGTAGAAATACAGGACCTCTCATCACTGATGGGAATATCAAATGCCACAACCAGTTTGGAAACACTTCAAAATGCCTTACAAAATTAAAAATATCATTATATGTTTCATCAATTATTATCCAAAATTGGATTAAAACGTATCCACCCCAAAATCTTCAAGGGATATTAAAAGTTGTTTAACTCATAATTACCAAAACTTAGAAGCAGCACTCTTCAACAGGTGAATGAATAAGTGTAACACAGTTATGCACTGTAATACTATGTGACAATAAAATATAAGCAATTTAAAGGTAAAAGGTAAAGGTAAAATAGATCTTAAGCCCATATTACTAAGTGAAAAAAGGTTGTCTAAAATGGCTACATTTTGTATGATTTTTTTTTTTTACTATGTGACATTTCAGAAAAGGCAAACTCTATAAAGAGTAAAAGTATAATGGTTTACAGGGACCAGGAATGGGAAAGGCCTAAGAGAGGGAGCACACTGTTTTTATGTCATTCAAACTGCTCTATATATTATGGTAATGACAGATAATGTAACAGTATGCATTTATGGAAGCCCACAGGACAATAAAACACAACTAGTGAACTGTAATCACACTATAAATTACTTAATAACAATGCACTAACATTTATTCATCAATTATAACAAATGCATCACAGTAATGTAAGATATGTCACATTAAATTGTGTTCTGGGAAGAGTGTAACATGAAAACTACAGTTTCTGTGTAATTCTCCTGCTCTAAAATATAAAGTATACTAAAATACACACACACACACACACACACACACACACACACACACACACACACACTGGTGACCAAATCATTCTCCCACAACTTGTAAAGTAGCAGGAGATGATTAGAAAGTAGTGAATTTGTACAAAATCATTTTTAACACAGGTTTATTTGTGAAATCTAGAAGGCAAGATGATATTTTTTTTCTGAGATGAGATGATATATATCTATATATCCTCAGAAAATAAAATAACTTCTAATAGCCTTGTTATCACTTATAAGTGGAAATGCGCTCTCCAATAATTTAAAAAAATAGAATATTTTCTTTGGTGAATCCAATACCAACACCATAACACATTGCGTTAACACAAACATGTGTAAAATGAAGGATTATAAGCAAGACATCTAATTTCAATGAAGCTTCAATTATAGGTATATTCCCTAATTCTAGAGCTACACCTAAGTAAGGTAAATTCACAAGAGTAAAGAGTTAGGAGCCAGCCTGTTTTAGTCAGTATTCTCACGGCTGTGACCCAAAAATCTGATGACAAGAACTTAGAGGAAGAAAGATTAATTTGCTCAAAGTTCTAGAGATTTCAAGAGTTCAGTTCATGATAGGCCAGTTGAAGTTTGTGGAGCTCAGGACAGGCATGGGAGGCATTAAGAGAGACAGAGTGCAAGGGCTCTGCTCTCACATCATGAGGCTGGACAATAGAAAAGAAAAGAGAAAGAGAAAGGAAAAAAAAAAATATATATATATATATATATATATATATATATAATTATAAAGTATACCATATAAAATCTCCAAGGCCACATCCCCAGTAGCCCCTACTTAGCAACCAAGCTCTACCACCAACATGGCTGCTTTGTCTATGTGAGGTCTGGAGGTACATTCTTAATCCAAACCATAACACTGCCCCAAATGGGCACTCTGACATATAAATATGATGTAAATTATACTTTAAATATATAAGAAAATTTATTATAATAAATTTAAGATGCCATTTAAGTTTCAGTTGAGGAGTTAGGTATTGAATAGGCAGTGAGGGAATGGGACTACCAGGAGACAAAGGTTAAGAAAAATAAAATGAAGATCCCCCTCAGAAAAAAGGTGGTTCTGTGTTATTCATAAGACCTGAACAGGAGCAATAAAATGTGGAGAAGCGGAGGAGCCAAGATGTCAGGAACCAAAGATCTATGTGCACCAACCTTAGACCCATGGACTGTTGCTATGTATAGACCAGGGAACAAATATGCAGAACAAATAGTATCATGACTTTGGGGAATTAAAGGCTATAGATGACAAAACAAGATGAGAAATGGGGATTTTCTTCACTGGTTAATGTCTGTATAAAGGTGCTTCCAACATATACAGAGCCCTCTGTTCAGCACCAATATAGGGTATCCTCCTGGGACCCCTCACCTGCATGGGAGCTTTAACCCTGATGCTTTCTTGGGTGCATTGAGTAATTTTAGGGAAAGGTGTTGTGCAATCAATACTGGCTGGCCTGGGCTTCACTAGGGCAGTGACAGAAGGCCCTGCTGGACTCCTAAGTCTGCCAGGCGTCCAGAGGTGATCAGCCTTTCTGCTTGTTTCTCTTTGGTGGATCATGTGGACTTTGAGAAAAGGGGATGTGAATTGGTGATGCATGGCCCAGGCTACCAGTATCATTTTCTTTGAAGCTTAATAAATTATATTTAATTCCAATTTACAATACTCTGATTATAGTTTGATTCTGTTACCTTAAATTATTTGAGAATATAGCACAGTAGGTATAATTTTAAAAACTACTCTGGGAAAATGTAAAAAATTATAAAAATCTTAATATTTGCAGTAGACCCAAATTTAATATCCTTAATCTTAAATTGTATTCTCAGTGATAAAAGAAGCCTTATTTGGTTTTTTTAGAAATGCTGCTGGCATCCATTTGGTTGGTGGATGGGTGATATCCAGACTACACCAAGTGTCAGGTGTAGATCCTTTGTTTTCCAAACATGTTAGAAACTTTAGGTGGGACTTTAGGATTAAAGGTGTGAGGGACTGGGGGGGGGGGTAGAGATGTTTGCCTAAGGTTAAACAAATCCTGCAGTGTGAAGATAAAGATCATTATGGAGCTTTTTTATTTAAAGCTACAGTCTTACTCCCCCCTAGTTTGTCTCCTTTCTACCTATTTCTTTCTCATTTCTCCCCCTTGAGATCTGCACCTTTGTAAGTCCAAATTGATCACAATCTTCCTACTCTCCTCTTCTCACCTGCACATGCCTATAGTGCTTAAGAAGCTTTCTGTTTGTACATATGTCTATTGAAGCAAGTGGAGGATAGAAAACCTTTTTCTAGTCTGTGCCAAGACCATGAAATTTTATTAATATAAAACTTATCTTCAGATTTCCCAAATGCTTTACTTTGGAAAAAGAATTTGAGTTATTATAAGAACAACAGAAACTGTGGAAACATACAGAAAACAAGACAGAAAAAAATTTTTGAAAATTTTTTTTCAATTCAGAGAACATTTTTAACTGAATATTCTTAACCTAGGTCATATTAATAAATGTCAAGGACACAGCTTGAGGTAGTTGAGATGGAGGCACAAGGCCCTCTTCTGTAGTCACTCAAATCCATCTTTGTTTCCTTACCTTATCTCTGGGTAGAGATATGGACCAAACATTTGATTTCACTATTTTCTGGAACTTCTGTCTGCTCATCAAGATGCAATGACTTAAATGGTCAGTAGCACAGATGGAGAAGTATGGTACTATTCCCTTCACCAACAACTTTGTTGAACACAGTTTAGTGTTGCGAGTGTCTGCTAATCCACTCATGAAAATATTAGTTTGAAAAAAATACTCAGAGTGGACTAGAAAGAACCAAGTACCTGAAATATACTTTTTATTAAATCTAGTCTAAAGCTAAATTAAGTACTTTTTCTAGAACTAAATGCATGGTATTTGCCCTTGACAACAAAACTATTGGATTCTACCAGAATTCTTTTGATTGTCACAGAAAACTCTAAACCAAATCTACCTTAATAAAAGTAGAACTATAATCAATTGAGTTCATTTTCAAATGCAGAAATTGATCTATGATATCAATACAAAGACATAAATGGTATAAGCAAGATTCAGATTTGAATATCTCCATGATCATCCTGGCTCTCTTCATAAGTTGGATTTCTTGTATCTTCATGGTTGAAAGATGGCAGCCTCCAGTAGAAGGTAGAAAAACTTCATTTACTTCATAGTTCTTAAGATATAGCTTATCCTCCCCAAAGCAAAACAATAACCTAGATCATAATAAGTGCTACTTCTGTAGTTTTGGGGATGGACTTCAATAATACAACTGAGACTGAAAGTATAAGATAGTTGGAACTCCATAGAATAAGATACCTGCAAGGCAAGAATAGTGATGTAAGGAGCCGAATCAATATGGATGGGGGAATGGCCACTTAGGAAAAAAATAACAAATGGGTTGGCGCCTTACTTACAGAGACAATTGCCTTTCTTCTCATACAGACTAATATTGAACTAACTAACTAACAGGGTCTCTTTAAGTTGTGGAAAGTTGCACTAAGTAGCTAAGGCTGGCCGTGAACCTGTGATCCTCCTGTCTCAGCCTCCCATGTATCAGGGTTACAAAATGTGCCACCATACCTGACTGATGAATTATTTTAAAATAAATCTTTTTTTTTTTTTTTTTGCGGTACTGGGAATGGAACCCAGCGACATTCTGAGCTACACCTTCAGCCCTATTTTTTATTCTTTATTTTGAAACAGGGTCTCGCTGAGTTGCAGAGGGCCTCACTAAGTGATAGCTGAGACTGTCTGAGAACCGCGATCCTCCTGTCTCAGCCTCCCGAATGCTGGGATTACAAGCGTGTGCCATCACAGCTGGCTAAAATAAATCTCTTTATAAATATTTTCATTTCTTTTTTAAGTTAAAATTAAAATACCTTTGGTACTCTGTATATGTATATTTTTAAATCTTTTTATTTTTAATTTTTTTAAATTTTTTATTTGTGCATTGTATTAATACATCATAATGGGATTAAAAAAATCTGTGTAGACATAAATACACACATTGTGCAGTTAGCCCCTATCAAATCCCCACCCCATTCCCTCTGCAACCCTCTTTCCCAGGCCTGGCTTAGTGGTTGACACCTATATGTTTGTTTAAGTACATCATATGCTCTAGAGAGTTTCCTTCTTTCCCCCCTCCCATCCCCTCAGTTAGGTTGCCTTATTTGCTCCTCTATAGGATTTCCTTTTTCACCTACAGTTCCTCGTATGACCCATTTCTCTTTAGCTTGCACATATTAGGGAAAGCACACAATTTCTTATTTTTTGTTACTGACTAATCTCCCATTCCATCCATTTCCCTGTAAAAAATTATGTAATTTTTTGGCAAAATAAAATCTCATTGTATACATATCCCACAATTTTGTAATCCATTCATCTGTTGATGGACATCTTGGCTGGTTCCATAGTTTGGCAATGGTGAATTGTGCAGCTATGAACATAGATATACATGCATTCGTTTGGTAGTTTGGTTTCCTTTCTTTTGGGTAGATATCCAGAAGTGGTATTGCTGAGTCAAATGATAAATTTTTTTCTCATTTTTTTAAGGATCCTCCATACTGTTTTTCAAAGGTTGCACTAATTTGCAATCCCATCAACAGTGTTTTAGAGTTTCTACTCTCCACATCCTTGCCAGAATTTGTTGCTTGTGTTTTGAATGATTGCCATTCTAGTTGGAGTTAGGCAAAATCTCAGGGCAGTTTTGATTTGCATCTCTCTAATTGCCAATGATGTTGAGCATTTTTTCATGCATTTATCAGCCTTTTAAATTTCTTCTTTCATGAAGTGTCTGTATAGTTCACTTTCCCATTTTAATTGGATTATTTGTTTTCTTAGTGTTGAAGGTTCTTGAGTTCTCTATATATTCTAGATATTAGTCCTCTATCTGAGGAGTAGCTGACAAAAATCTGCTCTCGGTTGAGGTTCTTGACAGTTTCCTTTGCTGAACAGAAGCTCTTCAGTTTCATCCAATCCTACTTATTGATTCGCCTTTTAGTTTCTTGGGCCTTTGGGGTCTTGTTGAGAAAGATTTTATCTGTGCCTATGTATTTCAGTGTTGGACCTATGCTGTCTTCAAGGAGCCTCAAGGTCTCTGGTCTAATGTCTAAGTCTTTGACCCATCTTGAATTGACTCTTGTGCAGGGTGAGAATGTGGCATTTATTTCCATTTTTGTGCATATGGTTAACCAGTTTTGCCAACACCATTTGTTGAACAGACTATATTTCTTCTAGTACATGTTTTTGGCCCCTTTGTCAAATATCAATTGGCTGTATGTGTGTGGATTTGTTTCTGAGTCTTCTATTCTGCTCCATTGGTTTATGTATCTATTTTTGTGCTAACACCATGCTGTTTTTATTACAATGGCTTTGTAGTATATTTTAAAGTATTGTGATTCTTCCTGAATGTTTTTTGTTGCTGAGAACTACTTTGGCTATTCTGTTTTTTTTTTTGTTGTTGTTGTTGTTCTTGTTGTTACAAATGATTTTAAGGACTCATTTTTCTATGTCTGTGAAGAATGATCTTGGTAATTTCATATATATTCATTGAATATGTAGATCAGTTTTGGAAGTATGGCTATTGTGATATTTATTTTGCCTATTCATGAAAATGGTAGATCTTTCCATCTTCTAAGATCTTCTTTGATTCCTGTTTTCAATGTTTTATAATTTTCTTTGTAGAGGTCGTTTACCTCCTTGGTTAAGTTTATTCATAAGTACTTTATTGTGGGAAATCCTGAGTGGAAGTGTTTTCTGAATTTCTTTTTCAGTGGATTTATGGTTGTGTACAGAAAAGCTTCTGAATTTTTTAAGATTAATTTTGTATCCAGACACTTTGCTGAATGTGTTGTCAATTCTATAAAGTCTTTTGGTTGAGTTTGTTGTGTCTTCTAGGTATAGTATTATGTCATCTGCAAATAGTGAAAGTTTGACTTCTAGTTTTTCTATTTGTATTCCTCTGATAGCCTTTTCTTGCATTATTGCTCTGGCTAGGGTTTCAAGTACTATATTGAAGAAAAGTGGTGATAATGGACATTCTTGTCTTGTTCATGATTTTAATGGGAATTTTTGAAATATTTACCCGTTTAATATGATGTTGGCTTATTATAGATTGCCTTTATGATGTTGAGGTATGTTCCTTCTATTCCAATTCTCTGCAGTGCTTTTATCATAAATGGATGTTGTATTTTATCAAAGGCTTTCTCAGCATCTATTGAAATGATCATGTGATTTTTGTCTTTGGTTCTGTTTATATGATGAATTACATGGATTGATTTTCATATGTTTGAACCAGCCTTGCATCCCTGGGATGAAGCCTACCTGGTCATGGTATATGATTTTCTTGATGTGGTTTTGAATGCATGGATCTGTCTTTTTATAGTATATGTATGTATGAATATAGTGAATATATAACACATACTATTTTTATTGGTGCATTGTAGTTAAAAATCTTAATGAAGTACAAGATTGTAGAGGCAGACATGCATACGTGCACACATTAGCCAATTAGCCTATACTCAATTCCCACCCTATTCTCTCCCGCCTCCCTCCTTCTTATTGTTTGGCTTAGTAATTAACTTTGATATATTTGTTAATGTACATCCTGTACATTAGAGAATTTCCCTCCTTTTCCTTAAAACCCCCTCAAATAGTCCACCTTATTTGCTCATCTATAGTTTCTCCTTCTTCATCTAAAATTCCTTCTGTGGCCCATTTTCTCCCTAGCTTCTACATATTAGGGAGAGCATCAGATTTCTTATTTTTTGTGACTGACCAATTTCACTTAGCATAATGCTAGTTTCATCCATTTTCCTGTAAATGATGTGATTTTATTCTTCTTTATGGCTGGGTAAAATTCCACTATGTACATATTCCATAGTTTTGTAATCCATTCATTTGTTGATGGACATCATGGCTGATTCCATAGTTTAGCAATGGTGAATTGTGTAGCTATGAATATAGATAATGCATGTATTAGTTTGGTAGTTTGGTTTCCTTTCTTTTCGGTAGTTACCCAGAAGTGGTATTGCTGGATCACATGGTAAGTTTGTTTTCATTCTTCTGAAGATCCTCCATACTGTTTTCCCAAGTGGTTCCACAAATTTGCAATTTTACCAATAACAGGATTAGAATTCCCACTTCTCCACATCCTCCTCAGCATTTGTTGTTTGAGTTTCAAATGAATTCCATTCTAATTAGAGTTAGGTGAAATATAAGGGTAGTTTCAATTTGCATCTCTCTAATTGCCAATGATGTTGAACATTTTTATACATATATTGGCCATTTAAATTTCTTTGTGAAGTGTCTAGTTTACTTGCCCATTTTTGATTTGGTTATTCATTTTCTTAGTGCTGAATTTTTTTAGTTCTCTATATATTCTAGATTTTAGTCCTCTGTTGCCAAGAAACATCTCCCATTCTGTCTGCTTTCTGTTGAGGTTCTTCATAGTTTCCTTTGCTGTACAGAAGCTCTTCGGTTTAGTGCAATTCTACATGTTGTTTCGCCTTTTAGTTGCCTATGTCTTTGAGGTCTTGTTGAGAATGTTTTTATTTGTGCCTATATGTTTCAGTGTTGGACCTATGCCCTCTTTAAGGATCCTCAAGGTTTCTGGTCTAATATTCAAATCTTTGATCCATCTTGAAATGACTCTTATGCAGGATAAGAAAGTAAGGTTTATTTCCATGTTTCTGCATATTGTTAACCAGTCTTGCCAATACCATTTGTTGAAGAGGCTAATTTTTCCCTTTTGTTCAAAATCAATTTACTTTTTAGTGTGCAGATTTGTTTCTGAGACTTCTATTTTGCTCCATTGGTCTATAGGTCTGTTTTTGTGCCATATTATTTTGTATTAATATGGCTTTGTAATATAGTTTAAAGCCAGGTATTGTGATTCCTCTTGTATGGTTTCTGTTGCTGAAAACTACTTTGGCTATTCTAGGTATTTTGCTATTCCAAATGAATTTAAAGACTATTTTTATGGCTGTGAGGAATGATCTTTTTAATTCAATGAGTACTGCATTGAATCTGTAGATCACTTTTGGTAAAATGGCCATTTTGATGATACTTACTATGTCTAAGAATATTAAAGATCTTCCATCTCCTAAGGTCTTCTTTAATTTCTTTTTTCAATGTTTTATAAATTTTTTGTAGAAGAAGTCTTTTATTTCCTTGGTTAGGTTTATTCCTAAGTATTTATTTTTTTTGTAGGATATCCTGAGTGGTACTGTTTTCTGGATTTCTTTTTCAGTGGATTTGTAGCTGTCATAAAGAAAAGCTTCTGAGTTTAAAAAAATTATTTTGTATACACACACTTAACTGAATTTGCTGATCAGTTCTGTAGGCCTTTTGGTTGAATTTTTTGGGTCTTCTAATTATACTATCATATCATCTGCTAATAGGGATAGTTTCAGTTCTTATTTTTCTATTTGTATTATTTTGATTTTCTTCTCTTGCCTTATTGTTCTGGCTAAAAATTAAGTACTAAATCAAAAAGAAGTGCTGATAATGGGCATTCTTGTCTTATTTCTGTTTTTAGAAAAATTCTCACAATTTTTCCCCATTTAATATGACATTAGCTGTAGGTCTATTGTATATTGCCATTATGTTTTTGAGGTATGTTTCTTCTATTCCAATTCTCTGCAGCGCTTTTAGTATAAGTGAATGTTAGATTTTGTTGAATGATTTTTCATCATCTATTTTAATGATAATGTGAATTTTGTCTTTAGTTCTGTTTCTGTGAGTAACTACATGTGCTTTTTTTAATATATATGTTCAACCAGCCTTGCATTCCTGGGATAAACTTGGGCATGGGGTATGATTTTCTTGGTATGGTTTTTTATGTGTGTTGCTAGTATTTTGTTTAGTAGTTTGGGATCTAAGTTCATTAATAATATAAGGCCAGATTTTTCCTTTCTTGAGCTTTCTTTATTTGGTTTTGGTATTAATGTGATGTTGGCCTCATAAAATGCATTTGAAAGAGTCTGGTTTCTTTCTATTTCCATGAAATAAATTTAGGAGTATTGGAATTTTCTCTTCCATAACAGTTTTATAAAATTGACTTGAGAAACCATCTGGTCCTAGGCTTTTGTTTGATAGTAGGCACTTTACTGCTCCTTCAATCTCTTTCATTGATATAGGTCTTTTAAAGTTTCTCTATCTTCTTAGTTCAATTTAGGAAGGTTGTATGTGTCTAGAAAATTATACAGGGAAGAGGAGTGGATGGGGTGGAATCTAAAAAAAAACCTCACAAAATGTTGCATCTATGTACAGCCCTATCATTTTAACCTTCATTATGATGTGTGATTATAATACAGCAATAAAAGTATATTAAAGATTAAAAAATAAAAATTAGCAAACTTTACAAAAATGCAAATAAATATAAATAAAAATTTCCAAAACAGCATATAGTCAGATAAAAAGCTTTTTAAATATTTTAATGTGAGTTTAATGCAGTGTGTATGTGTGTGTGTTTGTGTCCAAAATTACATAAGAAAAGGTTCAACAATATTAAATGTATTATTTTATATGTTATAAAATCTGAGTTATGTTTTTGAAATTTTCAAAACCTGGCTATTTGGCCTTAGATCACTTAAATCATCTAGATCACAGTTTCCTCCCCAAAGCATATATTGAAATAGATATTTATTCAACAGGAGTTATTGAACATTCCCATGTGCCAGATCTTGTTCTAGGTACCAAATTATAGCAGTAAAAATGATCCTATTCTTGCAGAACATATTAAAGAAGCAATAAAAATGATGGAACAAAATTCATAGTAAACAAGATCATACTAAGCAGCAAATTTAAGAAAAGTAAACCATGGAATGAGAGTAGGAAGTGATGGAGTAATTAATTGGTAAACTAGGGCAAATTATGACAGTCCTTATGTGTCATCCTACAAATGTCAAATCCTATCTTTGGAGATGTCTTTCAAGTCCTGAATATTCTGCCTAAATTTTACAGATATATATATATATATATATATATATATATATATATATATATCCCTGAATATCAATCATAAGTAGGCAAAATAGCACTCATGTGTTTAAAAAACTTAGTTTTCAAAACAGGATACAATTAATTCTTTCTCTGAGTATTTTATAATTTTCAAGTAACTCAAGGCCTTTCAAATTATTTAGAATGCTATGTTTTGGTGACTTTTATTACTTATTTTCTAAAAAAAATCACTTAAATACCTATGGTGTACAGACAAACACACTTATACTATATACTGTATGGTAGATGCATTATTCTGTATGTATATATAGATGAAACATGTATTTGTTGGCTGAGGGGGGTGTGTAAAATGGTGGCAGCCACCACCACAGAGGCAACAACTGGCAGTGTCCAAATAGGACATGAATTCCTCTGAGAAACCTCAGACAACAAATTTTGGTTTAATATCTGATTGGGAAAACATACAGAGACATTTCCAGCCATGACTTCCTATCTAAACTATAAGAGAGAAGAGAGAAGAGAGAAGAGATGGACCACAATGGCAGTGGTGGGGGCAGCAGTGGTCAGTATTCGGGAGAGGCAGACAGATCCAATCCAATCCACCTTGAACTGTTGGAAAAATCTCTCCCACAATAAAATGCTCCTGCCCCACATGCTCAAAAATTCAGGATAACATACTATGTAAGAAAAAGGTTCATGGAAATAAAGATGGCAGAGGTGCCAGCCAGTTTTCAGGAGAGGCAGATCCTGTCCAGTCCACCTTAAATTTTTGAAGAAATCTCCTTGAAAGTAGACTTTTCTTGCCGCACATGCTCAGGAATTCTGGACAACATACAATGAAAAAAAACGTCGGGAGTGAGTCAGAGGGAGTCCTGCCCGCATGGCTGGGCTGGCTTGCTGCACTGGGTGCCCTCCAGGGAGACCTCAGCACTCATGGCCACTGCCCTCCTCTGCACTGTGCTAGAAGTGGAGGGATGCTTGGAGCAGCAGATCCTTCTCTTCGTGGTAAAGCTGTGGGCCTCTGCTTTCATTGGGGAGAGAAAAATCCCTTGCTGCCAGGGATTCAGGCTCTCAGCTTCTGCAAATTACATGTACTGTTTTCTCTTACTAAGAAAAAAAAATAGGGAAAAAAATGGGAACCTCTGTAGACGTCATGCCTATGGTGATAGGGACTGGAGCATGCCCTTCATCGAGGCTGAATCTGGAGCCAGCGAGCCCAGGTCCAGAGCCTGCTGCATGGCGAGGCCAGGTCTGGAGCCAGCAAGGCTGGGCAGGAGCCTGCTGTGTGGTGAGCCAGGGACTGGAGCCAGTGAGGCTGGGCCCAAAACCAGTCACGAGATGGAGCTAGAATCAGGGCCTGCTCCACAGCAAATGGCCAGCAGGTCCCTGCAACTGTGTGGCCAGGAAGCACTAGAAGCTGCCACTGCCACTGACTCACCTAATCTCTCAGCAGATTCCCAGATCCAAGTGACCTCTATTAGAAAAAAATTGGTTGTGAGTGGACCATATTGTCAAAGTTACTCACCTTCTGGCTTTCAGGATTTCATAAGTGGGAATAAGTGTAGAAATTAAGAGGACATCCAAGGAAGAAAGAAATTAATTGATCAGAAGTGAATAAATAGAAGCTCTAATACATTATTGGTGGGATTGCAAATTAATACAACCACTTTGGAAAACAGTATGGAAGATCCTCAGAAGAAAGAAAATGAACTTATACTATGATCCAGCAATACCACCTCTGGTTATCTACCAAGAAAATGAAAATGAAAATACCAAACTAATGCATGAGCACCATGTTCATAGCTGCACAGTCCACCATTGCCAAATTATAAAACCAGCCAAGATGTCCTTCAACAGATGAGTGGATTACTAAAGTATGGGATGTGTACGCAATGTAATTTTACCCAGTCATAAAGGAGAACAAAATTATGGCATTTACAGTGAAATGACACAAAAAATAAGAAATCAGATGCTTTTCCTAATGTGTGAAAACTAGGGGTAAATGGGTAGCACGAGGAACTCTAGATGAAAAAGGGATCCTATAGAGGAGTAATCAAGGTGACCTAACTGAGGGCATAGGAGGGAGGCAGAGGGAAACTCTTTAAAGCACATGATGTACTTAAATGTTATCAAACTCAATCAGGAAACCAAGCATGGGAAGGAGGGAGGAGGGGGGGAAGGATTGGGTAAGGGCTGATTGGGTGATGTGTGCATGTATATCTCCACAATTTTTCTATCCCATTAAGATGTATGACCACAATGCACCAATAAAAGTTTATTTAAAAAATGAAGAGCCAGGCCTGGTGGCACATGCTTGTAATTCCTGCACTTGGAAGGCTAAGACAGGATGATTGCATAGGATCGAAGCCAGCTTCAGCTACTGAGTGAGGCTTTCAACAACTTAATGAGACCCTGTTTCCAAATAAATATGAAATAGGTCTGGGAGTATAGCCCGGAGGTAGAAAACCCCTTGGTTCCACCCCTTACCTTTTGTAGGAATTTCAAAGTACATTATAATATAAATACATATCCTTCTAAATATGCAAACATTTATATCATAATTTGGAGTTCAATATTTTGTATGGTTCTTTGATTTCTTTCAAACATACAATGCATAGATAATATATGAATATTAGATAATTTTTGACAAGTGAATTTGTTTATTGTGAAATATGTTTATGACATATATCTAGGCAAGTGGTGGGGGCATGTTTGAATTGCTGAGTGGATGCATTTTTCAGTTCTTATATTTGCAAAAATAGGTGTTATGTCTCTATTGCTTGGCATAAACACCAGTGGTGAGAATAATGTCTAAAAATTGCTCAATAATGTGTTTTCTTCCTCTATTTGTTTGCTCATTTTTGGTTGAAATGAACTGCTTGCAATTTCAAAGTTCTATACAGTGGAGGAATAAAGGAAATGCTTGCATAAAGAAATAAAGAGAACATGCTGTATGGGCACTGGTATATGTACAAAAAATCCAGGATGCAATTAAATTCAATTCATTGACCTCTGAATAAATGAGGAATGAATTTATTGAACATTTATTGATCTGTTAATGAGTATGTGCTTGAAAAAATAATAATAATATATGTTGGCTCTATTATACTCTATATGCTCTATGATTTATAAATTCTGCTGTGTACTATACATTAAATATACCATACTTATATAAACATATAATGTACATTCATATATAAATGCACACATCTTTATATATGTAAAGCAACTAACAGTTTTTTTTTCAATATTTGGAGTTAAGGAGCAAAGTTTTATTTGTAGAAAACCATTATTAAAATATTTGTAGTTAAAAGTTTTAATCCTCTATCACTTTATTTTAATTTGCAGGCTGTCAAATTAATGCCAGTAAAAAAAAAAAGTCACCAACTGAGAGACTGTATGGACAAATTCCTTTATAAAATTTCTATCACTGAAAACTTTTTATCTTCTATCTGAACCCTTTAACAGAATTACTAACACTACAATCTTCAGTGAGGAAATACAATCTTGAGTGAAAAGACTGGATAACATGGTGACAGGTAACATTAAAAAGAAATTAGAAATGACATATGTGCATTGTGAATTTCTGATTTCCCCTGTCAAGTCTTTATTTTCTAAAGCAACCTGGGGTTTTCATGAGTCCAAAACGTATTCATTAATTTTATTTATTTTGACTTAGAAACATAAAAATGAATTTAATTAAAATGATTCTGACTCAAGCTTTATTGCTGCATTTCAAAAAAATGACATAAAGTAAATATCTAAAGTATTATGACCTTCTCTTGAAAGCATATTTTGTACCAGAATCAGTCAAGGTAGAAACGGTGTTTATTAAATAGCCTTTATATTTAAGTGGCTTAAAGGTTAATTGTAGTAATGTTCCAGTAAAGATAACTGTATTCCTAGTTAAAAAAAAAGGAAGTTCAGAAATCCTTGCAGTTTGTCGTTCCTAAATTGAACACATGAACACCTCAAAATCATGTCACAAGAGTGTTAGGGTGCTGCAACTGTGCAGCTTTTCCAATAAAATTTTATTATAGCAGTCTAAACAATCAACATGCAGGGACATATTCAACATTCTTTGATCTATTCTTGAACTTAGCATTCTTGCTTAGAAGAAAATCTCAAGTCCAAGAAAGAAAAGGCGGAAACTCCTTCTGGTGTCTTGGTTTGAATTTCTCAAAATTGGAGCAACTGTATGAGATAAAGAAGACACAACTATTCAGAGTAGTCTTTCTTTTAGCACAATCACTGACTGGGTCAGTACATTGTTTATGAGTCCTATTATCAGTTATTCAAAATAAAATTATAATTTTAGCATATCACTCGCAGTTTTTTATAATAGTTTAATAGCTTAATTTATTTCAAATTTTCTATTTTCTTCAGAAATACTGACCATGAGCCACCCCAGTTTCTTCGTTCTTCATAGTTATATTTTTTTTCTTCCATATATTCCTTTCCTCACCTTCCTAGAAAGTTATTTTCTAGCTTCTATATCTTGCTAATTCCTATTCTTCCTTCAAAACTTATCTCAGGACTCATTTTCTGATCCTTTGTATGAAGCATTATGGATTCAAAGCTTTTCCAAAATATTTCCATTGTACTATCACATAATTCGTCCAAAGTAGCAATTGCACTTGATGAAAAGTAATAATAATTCACAACTAATAAAAAATAGAAAATATGTTTGAAAAAGCATGATTATTATAGGATCAGATTAACCTGGTTTCTACTTTACTTATAATAACTGTGTTCTTTTGAGCAAGATATGTAGTTGTACAAGTTGAAAAATAAAACATTATGCAAATTTTAAATGTAGATCATGATTTTTAAAATAAGATATACATTAAATAGTGGTTAAACAGCTAATTTTTTACGTCAAGTAATTATCATTTTGCAATGAGATTGCATATTATCCATTTCTCTACATTTTAGATGAATACAATATATTATAGTAATGTACCTTAGGCTTATTTTCCTCCTGTGTAGGTTTTAAATAAAAAATTAATAGTTATTAGTTATTAACTTGTATGTTCTTATATAAATATTTAGAGAGAGAAAAAACAGATACAGAAAGAGAGCAAAGGACTATTCTAGGCTCTAAAAACAGAAAATGCATTTTTGTTCTTTATGCTATCCAGTCTGTGGTATTTAGTTATGGCAGCTGGAAAACTAATACAGAATGCAATGAAAAGGTTTTGTCTCTTTGTTCATTTATACAGCGGGAGCATTTGTTATCAATTTTTAAAATCCCTTCAGTAATATGTGCTGCATATTTAAATAAACACACATTTATTTTTCTACCTTTTTTAAAAAGAGTACAAAAGATATAAATGCTGCTTTTTATATTTTATTAAGCAATATTAAATTATCTACCCTTAATTACAGTACTAGAAATTTTTTTTAATTTACTTAAATTGCACAAACATACATCAAAATTTATTTAGCCACTTCTCTCTGATGACAAAATTTTCTTTCTGGTATTTTGCTGCTAAAACTTTCTTAGACTGAATAAGTTTTGTGATAGTTTCATTTTGTAAGTCTATATGTAGAATAAGTTTCTAAAACAGTAATTGCTTCATTAAAAGATTTTAGCACTCATTTTTTTATTGGCATTGTCAAACATTTTTTATGTCTGTTTATATTATTTCACATTTTCTTCAGAAGAATATAAGAGTTTTTGTTAAGCCGGGCGTGGTGGCGCACGCTTGTAATCCCCGCGCTTGGGAGGCAGAGACAGGAGGATCGCGCAAGTTCGAAGCCAGCCGCGGGCTGGCTTAGGAGACCCTGTTTCCAAATTAAGAAATGTAAAAATAGGTCTGGGAGTATAGCCCAGAGGCAGAAGGGCTTCCAGGAACCCCAGTACCACACACACACAAAAAAAGAGTTTTTGTTAAATGATCACACTATCATCATTTTACAATATTTTTGGATATTTAAAACTAAGCATAAGCCATAATAATTCAGGACAGTTTTAACTTATATTTTTATTATGGTGGGTAAAGTGGAAAACTTCTTTTAGTTAAAGTGATAGATACAAAATTATTGGATTTCCTTTTTCTTCTTTTGTTTATTGTAATATGCTACTTAATTTTCCCATACAGAAAGCATTTTCAAAGGCTGACAATAATCTGATACTTTTTCCATATGAATAATTTGGCCATTTTTGTTTGCTTTGGTAAGTTGTGTTTTGTTTCCAAAAATTTTAGTATAATATATCTCATTGTTGTTTGTTTGAAGATTACTTTTCCAGATATATATAGTGCTCTTTAAATATAAACTTCTTATTTCTTATTCTTATTCTATTTTTTAGATAATACTTCTGAATGGAAGTCTTGATCATTCTAATGATCATTGTTTAGATTTATTTTTCTGACCTTTCAAAAGCAGATGAATTGTCTGGGGAATTTGTTTATAATTTCATTTATTTAAAAATCACTCTTCTGTTACTTTTCAAAGTGATTACAAATACGGTCTTTTATTTTCTGATATCTTATTATTCTGTTACATATTCCCACTCTTATGTGGCTTTCTTTTATTGTCCACATGAAACCTGCCCCATTTAATTAGAACATTATTTCTAGCTCTTCCTCCTTAGTTTGAGGCTCTTTCCTAGATCAACTGGTAAATTTTCAGTGTTCACAAAGCTAAAAACATTCCTAATTCCCCAGATACTATTGGAAACACCTGACACTAGGACAAATTTGTAGAATAAAATTCTTTCCCTTCTTAATTTTCTGTTCTAAAATTGACCCAATGTGCTTCTCAGTAAGTAATTTTGTGATGTTTGGGAGATTCTTCTCTGCCTTTCTTTTAATTTGTGTTAATTTCTTTGATGATTTAAATTTTAAATTTTTTTCTGTGTTCTTCTACCCCAGATTTGTATCTCTTGTATGTTTGAATATCTTTCCTCATTGCATGCATTTCTAGATTGTGGCCTTGTTTCTCAATTACAATCATCCCATTAAGTTTTTTAAATTTATTTATAGAAAAGTATTTGCTCTTTATTTTAATTTTTTCTTGGAAAAATTTTGGTAGTGAATGTCTTTTGTATTTTACTTCACTTCCCTTTAAACTGAGAGTATGTTGGCAAAACCAACTGTATTGCTGAAGTGTATTTGCCTGGTAGTAAAGGTTCTGGCTCCTATTGAGACCAGCAAATTAAGGTCACTTTATAACTGGCTTTTTTCAATTTCTGTTCTAGAGATTGACAGTGGAAAGGAACAAAACTCTTCTCTAACCCTTATGCTTGCTGGCTATATTTACAACAGCTTCATGCATTTTTAGGTTCTTGTGTCTTATTTGTTGCCTTTTTATTCCAATCAGCTTGTAAAATGCCTGGTCCTCTTAACTTGCCATTCTAGAGTCTTGGCAAGGTACTTGTATCCTCTGAGCCTCATATAAATAGAAAAAGAATCTAATGGATGAAGTGGACCATGACCTTCACCTTAAATTTCAGAACATTCTCAACAGGCACATGGGGAATTATCCCAATAACCAAACTCTATAGCATTCATTCAATACCTGTACTCTAAAATAGTACTTCATAAACTTTGATTTACATATAAATCACCTGGTGACCTTGTTAAAACAAATTCTGAGCAGTCTGATTGAGTATTTCTTTCTTTTTTTTTTTTTTTTTTCGGTACTGGTGATGGAACCCAGGGGCATTCTACCTCTGAGCTACACCTACAGCCCTATTTTTTTATTCCTTATTTTGAAACAGGGGCTCACTGAGTTGCCAAGGGCCTCACTAAGTAGTAGCTGAGGCTGTCCATGAACCACAGTCCTTCTGCCTCAGCCTTCCAAATGCTGGGATTCCAAGCATGAGTCACCGCGCCTGGTGTATTTCATAATTCTAATAAGCTTCCTCATATTGCTGATGCTTTTGTTTTAAAAAACACATTTTGGTAAGCAAAGTTCTAAATCTTGACCCAATGACTCATAAGAAACGCAAACATTATCACTAACATATTCACCCAAGACTACTTTCAGCCTAAGCAGCACATTTTTAGAAAAAGAGATACTTCTCTAGAAGTTGAAACCTAAAAAAGGCATTCTATCGGTGGATGAATTAAAAATACATGGCCCACTTGGACAGATATTTTAGGAGACAACACATCCTTTGTAGGAATATATAATTTTAACAAGACTCGAATTGAAAATTGAACAAAGAGGAGGGGGTTCTTCTGCCATTCTCTCTGTGTGTCCAGATGACTTTAAAGAGCACAGATAGCACAAATTGTATCCTAACCCTTTTCTACCTGCCTGCTCACTATCAATAATCTAAGTATATTAATTTATATAAAAGCTTTTAACACACTAGAAAGCAAGCCTCCTATTTTTTAAGCACTAGAATAAAAAACTACACTAAAAATTATAATGTAGGTTAAATATGTTTACTCTTGAGAGTGAGGTATGAAATGTATTTAATAAATTTGAATCCAGTAATAGAACTTAATTATAACCTTCAATGTAAGTTATTCATTAGTTTCTACTGGAGTCCTAACCTCGTTTACAAGAAAGATAAAACAAGCAGAAAAATGCTACCTAGTGTACTGTAGAAGAGAGTTTCTGTGGATAATTAAAACTAATAATTTCTTCTCTTCCTTGGCATATAATTAAAACTTGTTTTCCAATCTCACTTCTACATAGATGAAGCCATATCTCCTAATTAATTAGATCTCTGTATTTCTCCATTGCTTTGTAAAGTGACTTTATTCTTCAGATCAAAAGCAGGGATTTATTTTTTACCTTAAATTCAGGTTAGCCTTTCAGACTTGATCAATAGAAGGAGGCCCAAGTAGTGTCATGTAGATCTTGGTTAAGTTTTAAGGGAACTAGCAGCTTCCATTTTCATCCTTCTGAAACATTCCTCTGACATGGTCATGCTTTAAAGAAGCCTTGGAATGGAAGCAGGTAAGCTATGCCAGATCCTGTCTTATCCATCAGCTGAATGTAGCCAGTAAAATGAACATCAACAAAACTAACAGATCTGCAGGATTAACCTATGGGATCATGAGAAAAAATAAATTATTGTTTTAGTGCATGAAGTCATATGGGTGATTTTTTACAAGAAATTGCTAATAGATAATGCAACATTTGAAAAAGTGATGGAAGTCAACCACTAAGCCAAGCAAGGGAAGGAGGGATGGGGAGGGAATGGGGTGGGAATTGGGTAGGGGTTAAATCAGTGATGTGTACATGTATGTACACACAAGTTCTTTACCCCAATATGATGTATGAATATAATTCACCAATAAATTTTTTTTTTAAAAAAGAAAAAGTGATGGTACTTTGCTGTGACTCTTGATGGTCTCACTCTTGAAACCTTCCTATGAACACTTCTCTACCCTCGACTTCTTTCTCAGGAGCTACAGTGAAGATGACTTCCAAAAAGTCCAAGGACATAATCTATTGAATATAGCAAAGTTTACAGAGCCTAGTTATCAAATCATTGGCAAATTAATGGCAGATGCATGAACAAAAAATAAACTTTAATATATTTCAATCATTATACAATCTGAGTTACATATAATGTAGGATAACTAATATATCAACAATATCAATGATAAGTCATATATCAACAATAATACCATTGGCATGGTCTTTGGCATTTGTTTAACTACTGTCTCCTTTTAGAGCATTTTCTTTATGAACAAAGCCTTTTTGTGAAAAATATAAATTGGTACTTATATGATTTTATATATACACAATAAAAATAGTTCTTTTAACATGTCAGAAAAACAGAGAAAATTCAGAAGAGGAAAACATTTATTCATAATTCCAACACTAGAATTTTAGAATTGTGGCACATTTTATTCCTCACATATGTGTATTTTTAACTTAAACGTTTTTAACCTAACATTATATTATGTACCATTTTTAAACATATTCACGACTTGATAATATGGTAGCATTATACTCCATCTAGTGGACACTGTATAATATTTCTTATGGCTTTTTACTGATAATTTAAGTTCCAAATATTCATTGTTGCAATTCTATGTTAACCATTGTTGTAAATGTGGCTTTTTATTTTTACATCATCCTTTTTACTATAATTATTAATATTCAATATTTTATTTGCTTGTTTAAAACTAGTACACTGTACAATAAATTATTTCATTTAAGTAGTTGTTATGTTTACTGAAAAGGTAATGATATTAATGCAACATTGGATTCTTTTATAGTCAATCCTAGAGTTTTTCTTTATTTTCAGTGATAATTATTACTTATCTACAAATATATTTAAACTGTTTTTATACCTCTTGTATCATTAATAAATTATCTCACAAGGACCAAGAATATTTTGAGTTTACTCTAACATTCTTTCTTTTTTATGGGCTTACCTCCAGAAACATTTAGTGTAACATAAACAGAAGATCCTCACATGGTGAGACTTGTTTTGGAATGTCCCCAAAATGCTCTTGTGTTGAAAGGATATCCTCAATGCAAGAAGGTTCAGAGGTGAACTATGCCTGGTGGAGGTGGGTCATTGGGGGTATGGTCTTCGGATATATGTATAATTTTTCCAAACCTGATGCCCTCCTCTGTCTCTTTCTCTCTGCTTCAGAATGCCATGGCTGAGAGTGGCTTTTCTCTGAGGTACACCTTGTCATTGTGGCTTCTGGCTTGTAGCTGGTCAACAAGGGAATGGACCTCTAAAACACTGAATTATATAAACCTTTCCTTCTCTATGTTATACTTGCCAGAAAACCTTACTAAAACACCATGCATCCCACTAAAATTACTTTTACATATTCTTTTCAATTGTCTACAGTGACCCTACTTATATATTTTGTTGACACCTGAAATATAAAAATTGAAAGCCCTATAAATTATATTTCCTACATTTATTGGCCTTTGAATATTTTCTTTTGTGAAGTCTCTATTTAGTTTATTTACTAATTTTTTGATTGAGTCATTTGTTTTCTTAACACTGAGTTTTTTGAATGCTTTGTATATTCTAGATAATAGTTCTCCATCAGGGAACATTTTTCTACAATTCTATTGGCTCTCTGTTGAGGTTCTTTTTTGTGTGTGTGTGATACTGTGTATGGAACCCAGGGGCTTTATACCTCCTACCTACACCTCCAGACCTATTTTATATTTTATTTGGAAACAGGGTCTCACTAAGTTTCTGAGAGCCTAAGTACCTGAGGCTAGCTATGAACCTGCAATGCTCCTGTCTCAGCCTTCCAAGTACTGGGATTACAGGTGTGCACCACCATACCTGGGTCTGTTGAAGTTCTTGATAGTTTCCTTTGCTGTACAGAAGCTCTTCCGTTGAATGTAATCCCATATATTAATCCTCCTTTTAATTTTTTGTGCCTTTGGGGTCTTGTTGAGAAAGTTTTTAACCTATTCCTATGTGTTGCAGTATTGGACCTATGTCCCCTTCAAGGAGCTGCAAGTTCTCTGATCTAATTTCCAAGTGTTCGATCCATCTTGAATTAACTCTTGTGCGGGGTGAGAAAGTGGGGTTTATTTCCATTTTTCTGCATATGGTTAGCCAGTTTTTCCAAGACCATTTGTTGAAAAGGCTATCTTTTTTCCAGTGTATGTTTTTTGGCCTCTTTCTCAAAAATTAATTGGATGTAAGTCTGCAGATTTGTTTCTGAGTTTTCTCTTCTGCTTTATTGGTCTATATATCTGTTTTTTTTTTTTTTTTTTTTTGTGTGTGTGTGTGTGCCAATACCATGCTTTTTTTTTTATTTCCAGGGCTTTGTCATATAGTTTGAAGTCAGGTATTGTGATGCCTTCTCTGCATGGTTCTTGTTGCTGAGAACTACTTTGGCTATTCTCAGGTTTTTGTTGTTCCAAATATATGAAAACGTTCTCAACATCATTAGCAATTAAAGAGAAGCAAACCAAATGTCCACTTAGATTTTACCTAATTCCAACTAATGCATATACATATATGCACAATTCACAAGTGCCTAAGTATGGAACCAGCCAAGATGTCCATCAACAGATGAATGAATTACAAAACTATGGGATACATACACAATGGAATTTTATTCAGCCATAAAGAAGAACAAAAGTATTACATATATAGGGAATTAGAACTGGAGAACATTATTCTGAGTGAGATTAGTCAGTCACAAAAAGTAAAAAATTAAATGCTCTTCCTAGTATGCGAAAGCTAGGGAGAAAAAGAGACATAGGAGGAACTCTAGATGAAGAAGGAGAAACCACAGATTAGCAAATAAGGTGACTTAACTGAAGGGAATGTGAGGAAGGAAAGGAAAATTCTCTACTGTACATGATGTATATTCACAAACATATCAAAGTCAATCACCAAGCCAAACATGAGAAGGAAGGAGGAGGGAGGAAATCCGGTGGGAAGTATGGAAGGGCTAAATGAGTCACGAGTACATTTATGCCTCTACCATCTTGTACCCTATTAAGATGTATGATTACAATGTACCAATAAAAAAATGTAAAAACAAAAGTAAGATAAATTATATTTTCTACCAGTATGTGGGGAGCCATTAAGGCTTTCCCCTAGATTAATGTTTCTTACTCAGCTGACTATCCTTCACCCAGAGTCAACAAGGTTTGGGGAGAAGATCAGATGGTGATGGCACGAGGGTACTGATGAACCTATCTGTAATATATGTGTTTTGTATTGGTCTTTATTGTATTCTGGTGGTGGCCCATATGGGGAAATTCTGAAACTGAGGATCCTGTGAAAGACACCGCTGAATAAAAGAGGAGCGCGCTTAAAGATTTTTGGTAGCGGTGAAACATGGGAATTGTAATATATAATTGGTCACTAAAGTAAAGCTTTGCACAAAAGAAACTAAGAAAATGAAGAAAGAAACTAAGATAGAAAATGAAGGCGCCTAACGTGTAAATAGTAATAGATGATAGGTCAGAAGACTAGTTCCCAACGTAAGAGTTGTAAAAATCCAATGGGTCAAAAAATGTTGTAATATACAATGGGTCAAAAATTATTTTTTTGTTTTTTGCATATATGTTAGAAGATATGCTTTGTGTTAAGCTTCCTAAGGAAGAAACTGCTGTTCAGTACCATAGAGATGAGTTGTTTTCTTTAATAACACTGCTTCAAGCAGCTATAAATCGGGCTGCAAAAAACAGAAGATACTAGGGGATTCCGAGTTTTCCCAAATACTGAAGACCCTGATGGTTAAGGAAGTGTTATTAGATTTCTTAAATGCTGACAGAACTGGGTCAAGGAGGTGTTATTAATTTCTTGAATCTTTTGAAAATAAATAAAAAGGGGGAGTTATATCCCCATTCACCACAGAACTCTTTAAATCATGCTCTTTTTATTTTTAATTTTTTGAATGCTGACAAAACTGGTCGCACAGTAGCAGATAGATACTGGCATCCATTCTCCAAAAATAATTTTGCTTTAGTAAAATGGAAAGATCCTTGCACAGGAATTTGGAAAGGTCCTGACCCCATACTAATACGGGGAAGAGGGCATGTTTGTGTTTTTTCACAGGATGAAGATAATGCATGGTGGATACCTGAGCGGCTTGGGCGACATATGGTTCAAGCAAAAATAGAAGACTTTCGGATTAATGCTGACGACTGAAACATGGGCTTATATTCCAGATCATCCCATACTTCATCCAGCTATTTAGGAGCAGAGGGAGATTGCTGTCTTCAGTAACAACTCATGATTGCTGGGACTTCTTGCTTTGAATTTTGCACCCATTGCGGAAACTTTTGGTTATGATGGACAAAGAACTGCTAAAAATGTTGGGAAGATGGGATGTCTGCAGTTGATACCCGTGGTATTGCAGACAAGTACAGAGACTGATATTGTGAACAGAGACAGAGACTGATATTTTGGACAGAGAATTGATAGTACAAAGACTGGTAGTATTATTTTGGACAAAGAATTGGTACTTTTGGTTATTTTGGACAAAGACTGATAGTAATTGTGCTGTTGACAGTTTGGTCTTGTGGGGCCCTGGTTACCCAGGGAGAAAAGATAAAAATGTTAGCCCACTAATAACTTGTTTACTCTATTAAGCAGATTTGACATGTAAAAATCATTGTGTTAATTGGAGAAAATGTCTTACTAAAATGCCTGTCTTACTAATATTCCCAATACCTTGTTTGTTAGAGCCTGTGGTCTTAGGAAAAAGTGAAGACATTTTTATTTAGCAAAGTGCACAATTTACATTTGAAAAATACCCCCATTTAAGAGGCCAGCACCAGTACATAACTTTCCACACCATTCTATTACTTTTAAGATATCCCTTGCTGGGCATGGTGGCACACACACTTGTAATCCCAGCATTCGGGAGCATGAGACTGGAGAATCACGGTTCGCAGACAGCCTCAGCTACTTAGTGAGGTCCTCTGATACTTAGTGAGACGCTGTCTCAAAATATGGAATAAAAAATAGGTCAGGGGATGTAGCTCAGAGGTTGAATGCCCCTGGGTTGATTCCATTCCCAGACCTGCAAAAAAAAAAAAAAAAAAAAAAAGATATCACTCACAACATCCTTCTAATTTCTCAAGTTTTTATGCTGCCTATGTTGATTTTTTAATTTTCTATCGATTTCTAAAAGTAATATATGTTCAACATTAAACAAATCATCTTTTTTTCCATCTACTTTTATTTTCAGGGCTTTTTTTATCTCAATGAATGACAGTATCAATTACCTTGTAATTTAGAGACCAGGGAGTCATTCAAACCATTATCAAGCTGTCAATGATATTTAATATGTCATTAAATCTTTTTATCATTTTTGTTTGTTTTTTTTTCTTGTTTTTTAATTTATTTTAGGAATTTCATGAACATTTCATCAACTAAATACATATATTTAAAGAGGACCCATTTTGAGAAACTTAATACAGAGAAGCCCTGCTATTACTTAATTTCAGTCATTATGTATAAGTATAATACATATTTCCAACATTATAAAGAGTTGAATTTATGCAAGTACTTAGCTTTTTCTTTAGCAATTCATTTGTATATTTACTTTATTTTTATTAATTATCTTTGAATTATAATTTTTCAATTATATTATTGTTATATTCTGGCTTCATAAATGGAATAGTGTTTGTTTTGTCTTTTTTCCTCTGAATAAAGAGTGTATAGATTATATTCTTTTACTTTAGCCATTCCAATAAATATGTTCTTAAAATCAGTTGGTTCTCATCTAGTTTGGTTTTTTTTTGTCCAAAGTTTTTAGAAAATATTTAAGTACTTTTAGAAAAATACCTGAAATCAGAATATTATGGCAATACATGCATATTCATGTTGAAAGAAATACAATTCATAATAACCAAATTATGGAACCAACCCAGGTGTGCAATCAACAGATAACTGGATTACAAAACCATAGAATATACCCACAATTTAATTCTACTTAGCCATAAAGGAGAACATTATAATGTCACTTACAGAAAAATGGATGGATCTTGAGAACATTATGGTAAGTGAGATTAGCCAGTCACAGAAAGTGAAGAGTCATATGTTTTCTTTCACATGCAGAAGCTAGGAAGTAATTAGAATACTATAGGGACTTCAGATCATGGAGGGGTAACTCCAGTGAAGGGAGGGAGGTGATGTTGGAAAGGTTAAGAGAGGAGAGGGAGAAATAATGAAGGAAACACTTCCACTGACATTATGTATATCTGTAAGAATATCAATGCCAATCTCAATATATCTTATGGGAAAGAGGGGTAAAGTGGGAGCAGGGGGAAAGCCCACCAAGTGCTGTGTGCATGTATGTCACTAATACTATGAACTGCGTTATGATGTGAGATTACAGTACACCCATAAAAGGATATAAAAAGAAAAAATTCAAGTGTTTAGTTAAATTTAGGACTATTTCAGTGTATTACTTATTGCCATGAATTTTCTGAGAGTTCTTTTCAAAGGTATTAATTAATTTTGCCAAAATTTTCAGAAATTTTGGCTTAATATAATTCATGGCATCTTTTTATGTTTTTAGTATACTTAAAATATGCAAGATATCTAACTTGCTTTCTTTATGATATTAGTAATTTCATGTCTCCTCTCCCATTTAATTAATTTCTTAGTCTTATTATTCTTTAATACATTTTGAATAAAACAGTTTTGATATTTAGACTCTTCTAAGATACCATTTATCTACATTATTTTTTCCTATTTTCATAGTTGTGGTACCCACTTTTTCCATTATTGATAATCTGCTTATTTTTTCCTACCTTTCCATAATGAAAGCTTAGGCAAGACCTTTCAGCCTTCATTTTTTCTAATGTTTTCCTCTAATATTATGTAATTTTGCTGTGGATGCCAGGCTACTAGTTCTCAAGTATGTTCTGATAACCCTTGAATACTAACAATTTCTCCAACTCAATCTACTTTTTTCTTCTTCTGTATCATTTTCTATTCCTTTTTTGAAGCCTGAACCTTTTACATCTCCCAACTTCAAAATCCCCCTCCTATATCAGTCTTCTTGAAAAATAACCACCAGAATGTCAAGATGGTCACACAGCCCCTCCATTGTCAGGGCTGTCATCTTCCTCGACTTTCACACCATTGGAACTCAAATTTTTGAGACTAATACTCTTTGGAGTATTTTTTCAAAGGGAGGATACAAACTACATGTTTCATCCAACCAAGGAAATGAAGAATATTCAGATTGGACAAGATGTTGGAAGTAATTCAAGACAACTACCCACAGTGCTAGGGTTTTTTCTACCACATTCCTAGCAAGTGGCTACTCAGCCCTGTACTAACACATCTAGCCATAAGTGATTCAGTCTTAATTTGCTATGAAAGATACACACATTTATTAACTTAAATATGGCAGGTAATAAATGCTTTCTGAATATTGTCTTTAAAGGTCCTCATTCTCATTACAGAAAGAAATTCATAATATAGGAGTAGCTAAGTCTATTCAAACAGATTCCCTATGCTACCAAATAGCTTTGATAAAAGAAAAAAAAGTTAAGTAGAAAAAAATCACTGTTTCAAATTTTTATTCGGGAATTTTCCAATTCACTGTGATTACTAGCTAAGCTCTATTCTCTACTGCTGAAAATGCCTATGGTGATCACTACCAATATGTGGAGCTTTCTAAAACAAATAACTGATAGTTGTTATCAGTTGATAGCTCCCACAGGCTCTGAACAATCATGAACTGTCCAGTACACCTCTATTCATTAATAATATATAAAATAATAAGAAAATGTTTGGCAGTGGTTCTTATGGACTGATCTCATGGTACTTCATATGAATGCAAGCAAAGAGGAGGCCTCATGTTAGTACATGGTGAGTCAAAACAGTTTAAAACCTATATTTATGTGTTTAGTAAAAATGTTTTAAAAATCAATTAGTAGGCAGCATGGTAGAAATGGAAAGAATATGTGATGTGGATTCGGAATAAAGCTTAAATTCTGTTTTTCTCTTTTAATTTCTAATTAGGAAAATTACATATGCATTTGGAACTTGTTATTTAACTTACAGAAAAGAAACATTACTGTAATTTGGCAGGGTTGTGGTAGTGCAAAATGAGATAACAGATATGTAACACATGCATTTCTTTAAAAAGCTCCTATAACAGTACAAGACCCAGAGCCCAATAAATACCACACATTTTTTCATTTGGAAACATTTTTATTTAATATATTTAGTAAACATATGATACTATGTTCATTGTATATATTAAGGTACTATCATAATATTTAATTATCAGTGAAAAATATGTGACTGTCTTTGTCCTCTTTTTTCTGAACCATCAACACTTAAAATTGTACAGAGGAGAGTTGGGCAAAGTGGCATACACCTATAACTTCAGCTACTCAGGAAGCTGAATGAAGTAGGAGGATTGCAAATTGGAGGCTGGTTTCAGCAAATTCGGAAACTGTGTTTCAAATAAAAAGGTGTAGCTTAGTGGTAGGAAAACCATAGTTTCAATCCCCAGTATTATAATAAATAAATACATAAATAACAAATAAATACGTTGTACAGAGTTTTTATCATTAATAGAGTATAAATAAATCAGTACCTATCTGTTTTTAGGTTAAAGTTTTATTGTTTTTACTGTTACTTTTAGTTTAATTGTTCCAACAACTGAACATTTCCTATTTTATTTATTATTTATTATTAATATTATTATTATTTTATTTTATTTTCGTGGTACTGGGTTTTCTGGAAGCCCTTCTACCTCCGGGCTACACTCCCAGACCTACTTTTATATTTTTATTTGGAAACTGGGTCTCTTAAGCCAGCAAGGCTGGCTTCAAACCTGTGAGATCCTCTTGTCTCTGCCTCCCAAGAGCGGGGATCACAAGTGTGCGCCAACACGCCCGGCGAATATTTCCTATTTTAAATAGCATATATATCTTTTCTTCTTGTTGCCCATGTCTTTAATCTTTCCTGTGTATCAGAAACCACCCAAAACTCAGTAGCTTTGAACAAGTTTTTGCTTGTGTTTCTGAGAGTTACTAAGGCAGAATGTCATGGTTTCTGCTGGGCGCAGGAATGCTGTTCATGATACCAGATTTTAAAGGCGGTGGTGAGCTAGAGATGGCTACTAGCAGCTGAAGAGATCTGATAATTGCTGAAATTCTGTGAACCAAGTAACATTGCACTGATGGCTTCAAATTGACCATGATTGCTGTCTTTATACAGAAAGTGCCAAATGTGACATACCAGATTTTTTTTTTTTTTTCCTTTCCACAGAGCAAGATTGTTAAGCATTTACAAGCATACTGTGCATTGGAGGGTTGTCAGGACAGAAAGGTTCAAGATCACTCAGTGTCTGTTCCCTGGTGCTGGCTCTGATCTGAGGAACATTGGCCTTTGTCCACATGACTTCTGCTACTCTGGAAGGCTAAGCTGACTTCCTTACCTAGCAATTTTAGTAAAACATTTCAAGAGGATTGTCTCAGTCAACATCATCACTGATGTAATAAAAAATAACTGACCATGCAGTACAACTTAGAGAAAGAAAGATTTATTTGCTCACATTTCAAAGATTTGGAGGTTTAGTTCATCTGAGACATGGTGGTGGGAAGCAGAGAAAGGGAAAGAACAAAGGCTCTGCTCTCTCACATCATGGAGGCCAGATGCAAAAAGATCCAGCAAGCAAGGGGATTTAAAGACAAAAGCACCATCCCCAGGCTCACACCCTAGGGACCTACAGTCTCCAGCCCCACCCCATCTGCTAAGGATTCCAGCCAGTAACTCCATTACAATGGATGTTTCTGCTGATGAGATTATAGGACTCAAGGCTTAATTACATGAACTCTGAACATTAATACACAAGCTCTTTGGGGACATTCTATGTTTAACTATAACAAAGGTGGAAGCAGAAGTTGTGATCTGTCTAAAGAAGTCACCGAAGTCACTTTTGTCACATTCCACTGGTGACTTATGTAGCCTGACTGACACTTGGTTCCCTTTACCTATAAAATCAACGTAGCTTGCTAATAATTTTATAGTCAGAAATAAGTAATAAAAGCCATGGGAAACACTTATGACAGTGGCTGAATATTAAAAATATTCAATAAATGTCAGTTACTATTATTACAGCATGCTTTATATCCTAAAAAAATTTCTCCTATCAGTCATCTCATTAACCTCAATGACACCACCTTAAGGGAAGAGATTCCACTTCATTTCATCCACCATTCCTGGTCAATAATAATTCTGTCTTAGCTCCTGAACTTCAAAGCAAATCTTTATTCATTTACTAGATTCCAAGTTTTGGTTTATGAACCTTTGAAGGCTTCAACACCATTTTCATTTTATACTATGAATATTCAGCATTATATCTAGAAAAATCATCTAATATATATTTGTTTGAATTTGTTTTTCTGTTAGCCTTGAAAAAATTTAAGCTGTTCAGTATTCATTCTTATTATCTGGATGTAGACTTGACAATACATTCCTAAAGAAAAAAATCAAAAACTTTTTTGAACTTAAATAAACTGATAAAATATTCAAAATAATTCGACATAAAACACTATAGTATGTGAATTTTTGATACTATGGCTAGAGAACAAATGTCAATATGAGAGGTAGTTTTGTTGAAATTTATTTTTATTGTGATTATACATCATAATGAAATTCAGAGTGATAGAGACATACATGCACACAGCACTTGATGAACTTGCCCCGACTTCTCACCCAACTTTTTCCCTTTCCCTGTATATGATATTGTGATTAGCATTGACAATTTTGTATAAATACTTAGAGTGAATAGAGGTATTTCCTTCATTAAATCTCCATGTTTATGCTTGTTATTTCAAGTTTCACTCATATTTTTCATTTTATTCATTTTAATTTCTTTGTGTTTCCTGTTTTCTATTATTTTTGCAAACCTATCACATTAACTTAGCTTGCAATTGGACAACTTAGGTTATTTACTACTACCATGACATTAGTAACTGCCATATTATCTATGCTATATCGAAACATTTTCTATTAAACCTCTCAAGATTCACTCTAGTTTGGACTTTAGCCTGCTACCTTTTGATTTGTTTCTCTTGCTTTTCTATCTAATCTTAAGTCTATCATTTTGCCTTTCCTTAAGAAACATGTTTCCTTGACTTAGACACTGAATCTAACTTGTATTTCTTTGACTTTTATGGATACCATTTGAAATTTACTTCTCTTTTGTACGGTATATGTTCTAGAGACATTTAATTCTTTCAGGTAAGTTTCCTTTCCCTTTGACAAAGGTTCTTTATGTATGTATATATATATATATATATATATATATATATATATATATATATATATATATAATTTTTCCATAGAAAATTTGGGGTCATTTTCCTCTTTTCTTATTTTATTTTTTTGAGTCTGTATTATTCTCTTTATTCTTTAAGTGTGAAGTGTCCTCTTTCAGTCTGATGTTTTACTCTGATATGAGATAATTGGATTTTTTTTATAATTCTCTCTTTTTGAATTGGAATGTGTTTACAGCTCATCTTTAAGGCCAACTATAAAACATATTAACACTGGAGTCACTAAGCTGGCTTTTTGTCTATGAGCCTTTAGCTTTTCTCTCAATCTTTGTGATAGCCCCTTCATTGCAGGGGCCTGGAAGCCTGCAAACTTTATTTTCTCCTCTCATTTACCATCTTGATTCTCTACGGTCTTCCAGAGGAAAGAATAATAAGGAAATGCAAGGTGGGAGTAACAAAGGAGCCCTTATTTCTCTGCATCTTGTGGTATATTTAGAAAGGGTAGCAAGAAATCTAAGCACTTCAGGTGGCTTCAGGTTTTCTGACTGTAAACTGACCGAGCTCTTCAGTGCAATCAAAACTAGCTCATCAATCCACAGTCCATGTAATAATCATTCCCACCATAATTATTAAGAAAAACAGCCACTTTCTGCCTTTAAGACTTAATTGATGTTTAATTTCATCAATTAACATACAGTTTTACATTTGCTGACATGACTAGAAATAGCCCAGTATTCACTGGCGATGAAGTCACAGCTTTCAAATGGCAAGGGACCAAATAAATCCAGATACCAGCACTTGGAAGCTGAATTATGAGTTGAGTTTACTTCTTTGTAAATACCACGTGAGTTAGCCAGGTGTGGTGGCACATGCCTGTAGTTCTAGTAGGTAGGAGGCTGAAATGGGAGGATTGAAGGTTTGAGACTAGTCTCAGCAATTTAACAAGATACTCAGCAACTTAGCAAGACCCCATTTCAAAATAATCAATCAATCAATCAATCAATCAATCAAAAGACTGGCATTGTAGCTGGGATTTATAACACTCTTGATGTCAATTTACAGTTATCTATAAAAATAAATAAATGCCATATCAATTAAGATTTAGTTGAGAAAGATAAAGCACTCCAGTGATATCAAGAAGACAGAAATATAGGCTGGGGGTGGTGATGCACGCGTGTAATCCGCGTGCTTGGGAGGCAGAGAGAGGAGGATCGCACAGGTTCAAAGCCAGCCACGTGCGCTGGCTTAAGAGACCCTGTTTCCAAATAAAAAAGTATTAAAATAAGTCTGGGAGTGTAGCTCAGATGTAGAAGGGTTTCCAGTACCAGAGGAAGAAGAAGAAGAAGAAGAAGAAGAAGAAGAGGAAGAAGAAGAAGAAGAAGAAGAAGAAGAAGAAGAAGAAGAAGGAGGAGGAGGAGGAGGAGGAGGAGGAGGAGGAGGAGGAGGAGGAGGAGGAGGAGGAGGAGGAGGAGGAGGAGGAGAAATATAAAGTAAGGAAATGCTAGAAGACTATAGAACCTGGTAAAAAGGGAAGGCAGAAGAAAGAAACCCAAGAGCATGAAGGAGGTGGTGACCAGTAGTCAGAGAATGCCAAACACGTGCTGGCTGGAAACTATAGAGTTATAAATGCCCCTGCTCTGCTAAGGGCACCATCAGGGATTCTGTTTCTGATGTTGCTTCAGGATGAGTAACCTGCCTTCTCTTCAACAGATGCTATTAATACCATCAAGACCTCTGCTATGTCACTGCCGTCAGCAAAATCAGGTGAGAGAACAGCTCTTACCTTCAATGACAGTGCTCCCATGGGGAGTGCTAGTGCCTGGGACACTTCCCTGGAAGACTGTAAGTTTACAGAAATATAATTTCCAGACATTTAGAGTGTTGATGATACTGATAAAAACTTAGAATGGCTGGACAGGATAGGAGCTGACAGATAAGAAAAAATAAATAAATAAATAAATAAATAAATAAATAAATAAATATAGCAGGAGAATTTGTATCACTTAGCAGCATGAGCAATCCCATGGGAAAAACCATTGCATTGATTATGCTACTTGAAAAATTGTGATAAATTAGCCTATTTTTATTATATATATATATATATATATATCATATTATTCCCTTTATGACTTTAGTGTGAAGAGTCCTGATGTGAGGATATGATTACTCTGATATGAGATAATTGTATTTTTACATAATTACATGAATTATGATATACATGATATAAATGTATATATAATATACATAAATATAAACATATACATAAAATATGATATGAGATATTTAGTTTTTTATAAAATTACATATAATACATGTATATATATATATATATGTTTTTATTTACATATAATATATAATAAATGCATATACATTTAGTACTAGGAATAGAACCCAGAAACAAATATTCTAACCCTGAGTGGCACCCCAGGCCATTTGTGTTTTGAAACAGGATCTTGCTAAATTATTAAAACCGACCTTAAACTTAGAATCCTCCTGTGTGAGAATCCCAAGTACTGGGATTTCAGGCATGGGCCATTACACCTGGCATCTGAATTAATTTCTAAACCCACTGTCATTTTGAATTCTCCCCAAATTAAAAGACTTTTACCAAGCCGGGCCTGGTGGCGCATGCTTGTAATCCCAGAATTCGGGAGGCTGAGACCGGAGGATCACAGTTCGCGGACAGCCTCAGCTACCTAGTGAGGCCCTCTGCAACTCAGTGAGACCCGATTTCAAAATAAAGAATAAAAAATAGGGCAGGGGGTGTAGCTCGAAGGTCAAATGCCCCTGGGTTCCACCCCCAGACCCGAAAAAAAAAAAAGACTTTTATGTGTGTGCATGCATGGTCCTACAGATTAAACAAGGGGTATTCTGTGTCTGAGCTACATATGTCCACAGTCTTTATTTTTGTTTTATTTTAATTCTTGTGTATTTGGTACTAGTTATTGAACTCAGGGGCATTCCACCTCTGAGCTGTGACCCTATTTTTCCCCTTATTTTGAAACAACAGTCTCTTGCTATGTTGATGAAGGGTCTTGCTAAATTACTGAAGCTGGTTTGGAATTCGAGATTCTCCTGTCTCAGCCTCCCAAGTACTGATATCACAGGTATGCCCCATCAGGCCCAATTAAGAATTGATTCTTAAGACTAATTATTCTACCTAAATAAGCATGGAAATTATAAATTCACTGCTAAATAAAAACTGTTTTTATCTCAACCAAAATATATTCATGTTTTAAGTCCTATTCTAATTATTAGCCATCTTCTACATCAAAGAATCTAAAACACTGACCCCTGCTACCCCAGCCAATCTGTTAGAATTCTCCAGCCCCAGCGTGACCATTGCTCTGACATCCACTAACATGTGCCAACAAATCACACTCTAGCTGAAATAGTTCTCAGGTATTGCAAAACCTACCTCCACCTCAGCCATTTCCCTATCAAGGGAATATATGAAATATAGAATATTTTCTGATTTATTTGGAGGCAAGAAAATGGCTTTCTTTCAGTGGAGTAATCAAGAACTAAACTTGTAGAGATTTCTTTAATGTTGATCCATTTCTCCTATATGTAATAGAAATTGGCTCTTTTGCCTACCTTTTATTTCAATACATATTTTTCTCACTTTTATATTTTCTGTACTATTCATGTGGAAAGAATTATGTGCTAGTTTTCTATTGTTGCTGTAAAAAATGACCACAACATAGTTTCTTAAATGAGATAAACATATTATCTTATATTGCTATAAGTCAGAATTCCAACTATGTTCATATATAAAGTTGTCAATACCAATCTCAGTAGTATGTGTAGGGAGGTCGAGGGAGTGGGGTGGAATCTGAAGGGAAACTTATAATGCATCAATAAAAGTATATTTGGAAAATAAAGTCAGTCATTGTATATTTAGAAAATGAAAATGAGCCGGGCGTGGTGGCACACGCTTGTAATCCCCGCGCTTGGGAGGCAGAGACAGGAGGATCGTGCAGGTTCAAAGCCAGCCTCGCTGGCTTAAGAGACCCTGTTTTCAAATAAAAAAGTATAAGAATAGGTCTGGGAGTGTAGCCCAGAGGTAGAAGTGTTTCCAGGAACCCCAGTACCACCAAAAATAAATAAATAAATAAATAAATAAATAAATAAATAAATAAATAAAAGAAGAAGAAAAAGAAAAAAAAAGAAAATGAAAATGAGGAACTTTGATTTTACCAGACTAAAACCCAGGTGGATCATCAGAGTTGTGTTCCTTTCTGGAATCTCTGGGGTAGTGTTGTTTTATTACCTTTCTTAGCTACTAGAATTTCTTTTCACTTTTGATTAGTCTACAAAGACAATAACTTCCAGTCAACTCCTTCTCACATCTCTTTGTTTTGAGATTTCATTTTTCCATCTCTTTCATCACACTTGAGAAATTTTATCTGTTTTTAAAGACTCATAATGATTATACTGGCTCATCAGGATAATCTTACATCAAGGTGCAGAATTTGAATTACTTATGTAAAATCTCTTTGGCCGTAGAAGATACCATATTTGTAGATCCTAACAAATATGGTTTGAACATCTTTGGGGAACCATTATTCTGCCAACTATGGAAGGGTATAATCTCTTATTCCTACTCTCCTTCCTTCCTTCCTTCCTTCCTTCCTTCCTTCCTTTCTTCCTTCCTTCCTTCCTTCCTTCCTTTTTTCTCCTTTCCTTCCTTCATGCATTCATTTCTTCCTTTTTTCCTTCCTTTTTTCATTTTAACCATTTTATAGTCTTTCAAATAAATGATGAAGCATTTGAGTATAAAACCTCGTGTAAGTTTTGTGTAACTAACTCCACAATCTAGAACAGAATTTTGGTAACAGTATATAATAGAAACAGGAAGCACTAATTTATTTTAAAATATTTTATTTCTTCCTGATCTGGGCTAGTAACTATGAAATATTCTAAAGAAAGAGACCTGGGAAAAGTAGAAAAAGTCCTCACCTCATAGAGCTGGAGAGAAGAAACTGTAAACACTTGCTATCAAATGTCACAGTGTGGAAAATTGGCACCTCCCATGCATAAATCTGATGTTCTATGTTAGAATAAAAAAAAATCCAAAACTACCTTCAGAAAGTTTGTGAAAGATAAACATGCCAAAACATAAAAAGTGCTTTATAAACTACAATGTTCTATATAGACCAAACATCAAAAGTTTTGCCATTTGTAAAGGTACCGAATATTACTTGCATTTTTGCATTAAATTTTCACTAAGCCTTGAGGAGCTGCCATTCTATTCTGTAAGGAACAATACTTTAAATTCATACTGAAATAGATGCATTAGCTTTTTTGCAATCTTTTGATTCAGTCTTTAAAGAACAGTCATTAATCTCCTGTATGCCGATGTATTTTAGGATACAGTGTATTAGCTTTCTCTGCCTAGTGCTGGAATGAATGACATCCCTGCACTGGTTATTTTGTGGGAAAGCACACTACAAACATTATTTTATATTGTTCTGTCCAGGCTACTTTATCTACTTATATGTGCTAGGATTCAATTACAATTGCTCTAAGAAGTGAGGGACAAGATTTAGTTTCTTAAGTATTTTTTTAAGCTAACACATACCAAAATTCTGCACTTTTATGGGGATATGAATATGCTTGTGATCCTGACTTCCCTCTTAATTTGCCTACAGTTAATGGTGACATATACACACATAAAATGATCATTTCTAAATAATGTAAAGACATCTGAGAAAGGGGCTGTACATTTATTCCATATATAATAAATATCTAAGAAGTTCTGCTTCTTCCAATACTCTTAAAAGTTAGTGTAGTTTCCATTCCAGATGGAAATACTGGGAGAATGGCACCATTTTCTCATTCCTGGGTGATGGAACCAAGTGATAGGCCAAGTGGGTGGGAGGCGTGGAGCCCTCTGTGCTGCTTATGGAACAGGCTTGCTAGCAGGACTCAGAAGGGAAAGAGCAGTAAGAAAAAGGAATTTGTGCAGAGGAAAAAAAACCAAATATATGAAAAAACAATAAATCCAACAACCTTTCTCAGCTTAGTGGCATTCAAGTTTCTATTACAAGCCCTAAAGGAAAGCAAAATATATTAGTTTTAAGAAGTACTTTTCTTGTTGGGCTAGGGGAATTGTTTGAAGTCATGAAGACTCTGCAGTCATTTTCTAACTTAACATACAGTTGTTATAATCATATCTAAACATTTTTAATAAATATTGGAAATGTCAACTTTAACTTCTGTATTAAAAACACTGGTTTTATCCATGGGATACTAAATGCCATTGTAAAATGTTTCCAAATACAACTTTCCATGACTAGTTTGAGAATATTGCTTAAGGAATATTGAAATTTAACTACAATTTCTAATAATAATTCAATGATATTCCCTAAGTTTGTTCACATTCTGAATGCAGTGTAGAACACTTTTAGGTGGGAGTGGTGAGCTAATATCCTCGACACTGGCTACACGTCCTCACACCACTTATGCCTGAACTGCAAAGCTTCACCAAACACAAATATGCATGGGATTCCTTTGTAAACCAACTAGTACGATATGAACATGCAAAATATTTTTCAGTCAAAATTAAACTGCAATGAATTCAAAACAAGAAGACAATATGTACTAAGGTGATATTTATACAGGCATAAACTTTTCCAGTTTTGACTATTTTGGCCACAGTTGATATTTTGAGCAGTTTCAGGACTTGATTTTGCATTTAAAATGTTTTAGTGACACAAATACATTCACTGTACGAACATTTCAGTTATTTCAAGTTAAATATCTGAGTTTCACTTTACATTTTGTATATTATACTTTATTCTATAGTGAAAAAAGCATTAACTTTATAGTTTTCTAGATCAAGGTTTGAAATTTATCTTTGGATTTTAGATTTACAAAATGTGCAGACTCTTAAACATTGCCTGGTGTGGCATATTAACCTATTCTAATAAATGCATCATTAGGCATCTATAAATTTATCTCTATTACAAAAACATATATATTTATTTGTAAACATTATATATATATATATATACACACACACACATATATGTATGTATTTTACTTATATGTGGAACATATTGAAAATGGTATACATTTTTTTTGTGTGTGGGTCTGGGGATGGAACCCGGGGGCATTCGATCTCCGAGCTACATCCCCTGCAATGGTATACATTTAGACAGCACTTGGTGTCCCCACCCTGTTCCCCTTCTCTCCCTCCCAACAATGAGTGTTCAGGTTAACCATGCTATATTCATACTTTTACACATATTCAGATATAGCTCCTTCATTAATCAACCTCAGGCTTCTTCACTCCTATCCTTTCATTCTAGCTTTGCTGAGATTTCCCCTCCATTATCTGGAGTCCATCTGGTATCCCCAGTGCTCCCTAGTTTGGGCATATTAGAGAAAACATATGTCCCTTCTCTTTCTGTGCTTTGCTGATCTCACTTAACATAATTTTTTCCAGTTCTTTCCATCTTCTTGCAAATGATATGATTTTGTTCTTTATAGCTGAGTAGAATTCCATTTTGTGTATTAACAAAGATTTTGCAATCCATCCATCTGTTGATGGAGATGTAGATTGGTTCCATATTTGGGCTATTACAAATTGTACTGCTATGAACATGGGTATGCATATGTTACCATACTTCTCTGATTTCAGCCTCTTTCGAAAAATATCTAGGAATGGTGGAGCTAAATCAAATGGTGGATCAATTCCCAGTTTTTTAAGGAATCTCCACACTGATCTCCATAGTGGCTGAACTAGTTTGCACTCCCACCAACAGTGAAAAAGCGTTCCTCTTTCCCCACATCCTCACCAGCATTTATTGTTATTTGATTTCTTTATGTTTGCCACTCTGATTGGGGTTAGATGGAATCTTAGTGTAGTTTTGATTTGCATCTCCCTGATGGCTAATGATATAGAACATCTTTTCATGTATCTGTTGGCCATTTGTATCTCTTCTTTTGTGTATCGCTTTTTTTGTGAAATGTCTATTCAGTTCAGTTGCCCATTTCTAGATTGGGTTATTTGTTTTGTTGTGTACAGTCTTTTGAGCTCTTTGTATGTTCTGGATATTAGCCCTCTGTCAGAGTGGTGACTGATAAAGGTCTTCTCCCATTCTGTAGGCTTCCTCTTTAGGTTCTTGGTGGATTCCTTTGATGAGATGAAACTTTTTAGTTTAATGACATTCCACTTGTTAATTCTTGCTTTAATTTTCTGGGTTTTGGAAGTTTTGTTGAGAAAGTTACTGCCTGTGCTTATATGTTAGAGTGTTGAGACTATGCCCTCCTCTAATAACTTCACAGCCTATTCTGTTCCACTGGTCAGTTTGCCTGTTGTTGTTCCAATATCATGTTGTTTTTACTACTATTGCTCTATCGTATAATTTGAAGTCTGGAATTGTGATGCCTCCTACATGGTTCTTATTACTGCGAATCGCTTTGGCTATTCAGGGTCTTTTCTTTCTCCATATAAAATTCATTACTGATTTTCTATGTCTATGAAGTATATCATTGATATTTTAATGGAAATTGCATTGAATCTATAGATCACTTTGGCAGAATGGCCATTTTAATTGTATTTATTCTGCCTATCCATGAGTATGGGAGATCTTTTCATCTTCCATAGTCTTCTTCAATTTCTTTCTTTAATGTTTTATAGTTTTCTTTGTAGAAGTCTTTTACATCTTTCGCTAGGTTTATTCCTAAGTATTTTATTGGTTTTGAGGTTATAGTGATTGGAATTGTTTTCTTTATTTTCATTGTGGATTCTTTGTTGACATAAAGAAAAGCAACTGATTTCTTTAGGTTGATTTAGTATCCTGTAATTTTGTTGAATTGGTTAATTAGCTCCAGAAGTCTTCTTTTGTGTGTGTGGGTCTGGGGATGAAACCCAGAGACATTTGACCTCTGAGCTAAAGCCCCTGCCCAATGTTTTATTCTTTATTTTGAAACAGGGTCTTACTGAGTTGCAGAGGGCCTCACTAAGTAGCTGAGGCTGTCTGCAAACTGCGATCCTCTGGTCTCAGACTCCCAAATGTTGGGATTACAAGCATGCGCCACCACTCCCGGTTCTCCAGAAGTCTTTTGGTTGATTTCTTTGGGTCTTCTAGATAAAGGATCATGTCATCTGCCAATAAGGATAGTGTTGATTCCTCTATCTCTATTTGAATTTCTTTGATTTCTTTCTCTTGTCTTATTGCTGTGGCAAGAGTCTCAAGGTTTATATTGAAAAGGACTGGAGATAGTGGGCATCCTTGTCTTTTTCCTGATTTTAGAGTTTTTCCTCATTCAGTATGATGTCGGCTTTGGGTTTATTGTACATTGCCTTAATGATGTTAAAATACAGTTCTTATATTCCAATTTTCTGCAGTGTTTTTTAACTTAAATGGGTGTTCAATGTTGTCAAATGCTTTTTCAGCATCTATTGATATGATCATGTGGTTTTTGTTCTCAGTTCTATTTGTGTGGTGAATATTGTGTATTGATGTGCATATGTTGAACCAGCCTTGCATTTTTGGGATGAAACCAACTTGGTAGTGGTGTACAATTCTCTTAGTGTGGTTTTGAATGCATATACCTAGTATTTTCTTAAGAATTTTTGCATCTATGTTCATTAAGAATATTGGTCTGTAATTTTCCTTTTTTGAGGTATCTATATTTAGTTTGGGGATTAATATAATACTGGCTTTATAGAAGGAATTTGGGAGAATTCAATTTCTTTCAATTCTTGAACAAGTTGTGAAGTACTGGTATTAGTTCTTCACTGAACGTTTTCTAGAATTCAGTTGGAAACCCATCAGGGCCTGGGCTTTTCATTGATGGCAGAATTTCTATTGCTGTTTCTATTTCTTTGCTTGCTATTAATTGTTTAGGCTCACTATGTCCTCTTGGTTAAGTTTAGGTAGGTTATATGTGCTTAGAAATCTATCAACTTCTTCCATGTTTTCTAGTCTAGTGGAGTATAAATTTGCAGAATAGTTTCTGATAATCCTTGAATTTCCTCACTGTCTGTGTGATGTCTTCTTTTTTATTTCTTATTTTAATCATTTGAGTTGATTCTCTCTTTCTTTTGGTTAGGTGGCCAGGGGTTTGTCAAGCCTATTAATCTTTTCAAAGAACCAGATTTTTGTTTTTTTGATTCTTTGAGTTTTTTTTCTTGTTGTTCTTTATCTCATTTATTTCCTCTCTGACTTTAAAAATTTCCTGCCTTCCGCTGGCTTTGGGATTACACTGTTGCAGTGTTTCTAGGTCCTTGAGTTGTGTCTTAGGTTTTTTACTTGGTGACTTTCTGTCCTTCTTATGTGGGAATTCAATGCTATAAACTTTCTTCTTAACACTGTCTTCAAAATGTCCCATAGAGCTGGGCGTGGTGGCACACGCTTGTAATCCCCATGCTTGGGAGGCAAAGACAGGAGAATCACACAGGTTTGAAGCCAGCTGTGCCAGCTTAAGAGACCCTGTTTCCAAAATGAAAAGTATAAAAAATAGGTCTGGGAGTATAGCCCAGAGGTAGAAGGGCTTCCAGAAACCTCAGTACCACCAAAAAAAAAAAAAAAAAAAAGAAAGAAAAAAAAATCCCATAGATTTTGGTAAGTTTTTTCTCTATTTTATTTATTTTCAGAATTTTTATATTTCTACCCTAATTTCCAATCTTATTCACTAGTTGTTTGGTAGAGTATCATTCAATTTCCATGTATTTAAACAGTTTATTTTGATTTTCCTGTTGTTGATTTATAATTTCATTCCATTATAGTCTGAAAAGATGCAGGGAATTATATTACATCTTTAAATTTGCTGGTGTTTGCTCTGTGGCTCATGATTTGATCTATTTTGGAGAAGGTTTCATGGATGTGTATTTTGTTGTTCCTGGTTGAAATATTTTGTATATATCTATTTGGTCCATTAGGTTTATAATTTTCTTTAGTTCTGAAGAGTCTTTATTCATCTTTTGCCTTGAAGATTGATTCAGTGGAGTGAGAGGTATGTTGAAGTCTCCCAATATTATTGTATTTGGGTCTATTTAAGATCTGATGTCCAGGAGGGTGTGTTGTACAAAAGTGGCTGTACCCACATTTGGGTCATAAACATTTACTATTACTATATCTTCTTGGTAGATTGTTCCTTTTAACAAAAGTAAGTTTTCTGCTTTGTCTCTTCTGATGTGTTTTAACTTAAAGTCTCTTTTGTTGGATATCAGCATTGCTAACCCTGCCTGATTTTGTATTGTTTCTTCACTATTCCTAATTCTCATATTTTCAAGGTTCTCATTTTTGTTTTTCTGATGTCTTTGCAATTTGTGTTGGTATTATGTTGAATGTAATCTTAGTAGTAGGAATTTAGAAGTGTCAGTAGGTAAGCAGTACTTTTTCCAATAGTGAGGGTTGGGTGATGGTGGAGAAGCTGGAGTGATGAGTTTAGGAGTCCAGTATCTGGTTGAGAAAGAGAGAAGTTTAGATAGTGGGACTCTTATAGATAGAATATTTAAGTATGGAGATGTGAAATGCCTTGAGTACTAAATAAGGAGATACAGTAAAGGGAAAATAAGTTTTGAGAGAAGAAAGTAGATAGGCGAGGATCAGTTTCTATATTCCTTCCACTGTGATATCTGCATCTGTTTTGGATTTTGAGTCATATTTATTTTGTTTGTTAAGATGCTGCCTTTTCAGTAGTAGAATTTTATTTGTTTCCGCTACTGAGATGTGAGACTGTGTCCCATAGTCAGCATTTTAAATTAATTAATTAATTTATTTTTGCGGTACTGGGAATGGAACCCAAGGGCATTCTACCTCTGAACTATACCCCCAGATTTATTTTTTACTCTTTATTTTGAAACAGGGTCTCACTGAGTTGCAAAGGGCTTCACTAAGTATTAGCAGAAGCTGTCTGCAAACCAAGATCCTCCTTTCTCAGCCTGCCAAAATGCTAGGATTACCAGCGTGTACCATGCTACCATGCCAGGCATAAACATTTTAAATTATTTTTAAAATGAGCATCTTAATGCTTATGATGTAATAAATTTCACTGCTTTTGATAATTACATTATTTAACTAAAAACATTATGTGATATTTAAATAGTTTTGGCTATAGCTGGGGTAGGTCTACACCATTGCAAAGTCATACTCATTTAGGGGTAATCATTTTCTTATTCAGTTATCTTCTATCTGAATCTCTGAGAATGAATCATCTTTTAATTCTGTCATTAGAAAATATCAACCAGAAGGGACACAAAGCAGAGTGACAGAAATTCTGGTGGATTTATGTGCTTGGTTTAAGATCACTTCTCTCTATTTATGACATCTGTGACACTGAGCAGTCATTATCTCATGTCCTTGTGGGGGAGGCCAAGGGACTTTCCTGGCTAGTTATCCTGCATTGCTGTTTCTTTCATCTGTGAACATATGGACAGGAAACTCTCATTAGGAAAGCAAATGGGAACTCTTAAACTGTTCCATTCCCACAAGATAATTTATTACAAATGAAGAAACAAGTATAAAGTATTTCTCAGTCTTTATATCTTGTACTATATCATAAAAATTTATTTTGTTTATTGTCTTGTAGCATGCTTGTTAGAAAAGAGAAACAGCTCTGCTTTTCACTACCATAAACAATACTCAGGAAAGCTATAAATATTCTTGGATGTTTTTCACTAAAAAGGGAGGTCATTCCACCTAAAAGGAAGAAAGACTGATAAGATTTGTCCACAAAAGTATAGTGGTAGATAAATTTATCTGTTATTTTTAAGACAATGAGAGGTCATAGGTTTTGTTCCAATTTTTTTATGCTGAGGATTGACACTTAAAGCATTCTACCTCTAACCTCTATACATAGTCCTACTTTATTTATTTATTTATTTATTTATTTATTTATTTATTTATTTATTTAGAAACAGGGTCTCACTAAGTTGCAGAAGGCTCAGTAAGTTACTGAGACTGATCATGAACCAGTGTTGCTTCGGTCTCAACCTCCCAATACCAGAATTATAGATGTGTACCACCATGCCAGACTTGCCAAGACCATTGAAAGAATTTAAAATTAGAGCATTTATGACCATATGTTTAAAAAACAGTGTTGATAATATTTTTCAAAAATATCATTTATTTCCTAAAAGTTAACCTATCAAATATTTTTACCATGGGAAAAAGATAGACATTTCCCTTTATTTGGGTAAAATTTTCCTAAGCCACAAAACTCAATAAAAATGATTAAAAAAATAACTGAAAACTGTTTAAGCAGAATCAAACCTTACACAAATTTTAATATTTTATATATAAAATAATATTATCCTTAAAAATTCTATAAATTAGCCGGGCGTGGTGGCACACACTTGTAATCCCTGAGTTTGGGAGGCTCAGACAGGAGGATTGCGCAGGTTCTCAGTCAGCCTCGCTGGCTTAAGAGACCCTGCTTCCAAGCAAAAATATATATATAAAAGTAGGTCTTGGAGTGTAGCCTGGAAGTAGAAGGGTTTCCAGGAACCTCACCAGTACCACCAAAAAAAACAAAAAAATTCTCTAAGTTGCCTCCAAGATATGATTTTAATATATTTGTATATGTAATTATTATTTTGTATATATGGGTTATTTCTTAATATATTAATAAAAATATCTATCATATGAATAATGAATTTTATATTTTTATATTTTATATTGACATAGACTTTACAATATTCATATAGGATAAGAATATTGACCAATATTAGCAAATTGTAAGTTGCAGAGCTAGTCTATTAAATTAACAACTAAATACTTTTAAAATGCACCCTGTTCATATTGCCATTTGCAAGGCAAGTGTAGTTGATTTGCTTTAAAAAAAATCTATGTCAGGATTTCAGAGATGATTAAAACCTCAAAGACTCTCTAACCTCCCATTACACCACCAATATTGAAAGCACAATATTGAAGAAACTATATTTATCACAAAGAGAAAATTTTTCTTTCAGGAATGTGCAGTACAGCTCTCACATAACTAGATGTATGAGTGCATCCTGTGTGTGATGGAGAGCCTCTGGAGACTCAGAATGGCCAACCTGAAAAGGCTGAGTTCAAGTTCCTCAACTTGTGATCCCAGGACCAGCACATCAGCATTACCTAGGAGCTAGAGGGAAAATAGGAAACAAAAAAAAAAAAAAGAAGAAGAAGAAGAAAAGTAAGGCTTAATGAAGGAAACAGTTCAAACAATGCTATGACCATATATGAAGGCATTACCATCAATCATGTAGGAGAGCGGAGGGGGAAGGGTCAGGATCCAGAGGGAAACACATCAGGTGTTGTGAGTATGTGTGTGTCACTGTGAAACTCACTATAATGTATAATTACAATGTCCCAATTAAAAAGTATATATATATATAATTTTTTTTTAAATTGGGGCATTGTAAAAAACTCTTGGAGGTAGAACCCACCAGTCTGTTTTACTAAGCTAAGCAGTTAATTTTTGATATACCAAGAGGTAAAAGAACCCTTGGCTTAGTGAAACCCATCAGATGTGAGTGAAGCAACTTGGGGAAAATTTCTAACCTGTAAAATTTCAGGGTCAAGACCTAGCTTGGATCTCAGAACACAGCAAAAGATGATCAAATACCATGAAACTAACAGCAACATTGTAAGGTTTAAATTGGAATATATGGAATAACATTAATGAAACTACCTTGTGATATTTAAAGAGCCTTCAGCTCAGAAGGGCTCTCTTTATTTTAAAGCAACTTACAATGGAAATTTTCTAAAACATCTATTATCTAGCATTAACTTATTAAATTCAATTTAACTTTTATTTTTTTAAATTTTTCTTGCTGCACTATAATTTCACACCATAATGTGGATCGTTTTGACAATGGCATATATTCACACAGTAATTTTTGACCCCCCAATTCCTCATTTTTCTTCCTCCCAATACTGAGTGTCCAGATTAACTATGTTATATTCACATGCATATACATATTTGAATGTATCTTTTCCATTAATTAACCTCAGCCTTCTTCCTTCCCTACCCCTACTTTTTGGCTTTGCTGAGGTTTCCTCCATTATATGGAGTCCCTCTGGTATCTCTAATACTCCCTATCTTGGGAATATTAGAGAAAACATACCTTTTTTTTTTTTTTTGGTGGTACTGTGGTCTCTGGAAACTCTTCTACCTCTGGGCTACACTCCCAGACCTATTTTATATTATTTTTATTTGGAAACAGGGCCTCTTAAGCCAGCGAGGCTGACTTCAAACCTGCCCGATCCTCCTGTCTTTGCCTCCCAAACGTGAGGATTACAAGCATGTGCCACCACGCCTGGCTTGAGCAGCCTTTTTTAATCCTGCCATGATGCAGGTAGAGAAATGATCCCTTAAGGCCTGGTCTCCTGGCTAACATGTCCCTTCTTTTTCTGTGCTTGGCTAATCTCATTTAACATAATGTTCTACACGTCTTTCCATCTTCTTGTGAATGATATGATTTTGTTCTTCTTTATTGCTGAGTAGAGTTCCATTGTGTGTGTTTCCCATAATTTTGCAATCCATTCATCTGTTAATGAAGACCTACATTGGTTCCATATTTTGATTATTACAAAATGTGCTGCTATGAACATGGGTATGCATATGTTACTATAGTTCTCTGATTTCAAACTTTTTGGAAAGATACTAAGATGAGGTATAGCTGGATCATATGGTGAATTCCTTCCCAGGTCTTTAAGGAATCTCCACACCAATCTTCATAGCAACTGAACTAGGTTTCACTCCCACCAACAGTATAAAAGAGTTTCTATTTCCCCACATTCTCACCAGCACTTGTTATTTGACTTCTTTATGCTTGCCACTCTGATTGGAGTTAGATGGAATCTCAGTGTAGTCTTGATTTGCATTTCCCTGATGGCTAATGATGATGAAAATTTTTCCATGTTATCTATAGGCCATTGGCATCTCTTCTTTTGTGAAGTGTCTGTTCAAACTCAGTTGCCCATTTCTTAATTGGGTTATTTGTTTTTCTAGTGTAGTCTTTTGAGCTCTTTATATATTCTGTATAAAAGCCATCTATCAGAGTGGAAGCTGGAAAAGAAATTTTCCCATTCTGTAGGCTTTCTCTTTAGATTCTTGATGGTTTCCATTGATGAGCAGAAACTTTTTAGTTTGATGTCATCACACTTGTTAATTCTTGTTTTAATTTCCTGTGCTTTTGAGGTCTTGTCGAGGAAGTTACTACCTGTGCCTATATGTTGGTTTACTAAATCTATGTCCTCCTCTAATAGTTTTACAGTCTCTTGTCTGAGTTCTAGGTCTTTGCTATTCATCTTGAGTTAATTCCTGTACAAAGTGAGAGGTAAGGATTTAATTCCATCTTTCTAAGAATGGATAGCCAGTTCTCCCAGCACCATTTGTTGAAAAGGCTGTCTTTCCTCCAGCATATGAATTTGGCCCTTGTGTCAAAGAACAATTGACTGTAAGTATGTGTGTTTGTTTCTCTATCATCTATTCTTTTCCTTTGGTCTATATGCCTATTATTGTGTCAATACTATGCTGTTTTAACTATTATTGCTCTGTAGTATAATTTGAAGTGAGGGATTGTGATGCTTTCTGCATGGTTCTTATTGATGAGAATTGCTTTGGTTATTCCCAGTTTTTCTTTCTCCATATGAAATTCATGACAGATCTTTCTAGGTCTGTGAAGAATGTCATTGGTATTTTGATAGGAATTGCATTGACTTGGTAGATCACTTTTGGCAGAATGGCCATTTTGATTATATTAATTCTGCCTATCCATGAGCAAGGGAGATCTGTCCATCTTCCAAGGTCTTCTTCAATTTTTTTCTTTCATGTTTTATAGTTTTCATTGTACAGTTATTTACATCTTTGGTTAGGCCTATTCCTAGGCATTTTATTAGTTTTGAGGTTATGGTAAATGTAATTGCTTTCTTTCTTTCTTTGTGGACTCATTGTTGACATATAGAAAAGCAATTGATTTCTTTAGATTGATTTTATATCCCACCAATTTACTGAACTGGTTAATCAGCTCCAGTAGTCTTTTAGTTGATTTCCTTGGGTATTCTATATATAGGATCATGTATTCTTCAACGAGGATAATTTTAGTTCTTCTTTTCTAATTTGATTTTATTCATATCCTTCTCTTGGCTTATTGCTGTGGCAAGATACTCGAGGACTATATTGAAAAGGAGTGCTTATAGTGGGCATCTACTTTATCCACTTTGTCAAATTCCTTTTCAGTATCTATTGATGTGATCATGTGGATTTTGTTCTCAGTTCTATTTATGTGATGAATAAAATGTATTCATTTGCATACGTTCAGCTAGCCTTTCTTTTCAGAGATGAAAACAATTTGGTCATGGTGTACAATTCTCTTGTAATGGTTCTAAATGCCTATAGCTAGTATTTTGTTTAGAATTTTTGCATCTATACTTATCAACAATATTGGTCTGTAGTTTTCTTTTCTTGAGGTATCTTTATTTGGTTTTAATATCAATTTGATACTGGCTTTGTAGAAGGAGTTTAAAAAAATTCCATCTCTTTCAACTTCCCTGAACAAGTTGTAAAGTATTGGGATTAATTCTTCTCTGAGAGTTTTGTATTATTCAGCTGAAAATTCATCTGGGCCTGGGCTTTTCTTTGATGGCAGAATATTTATTGTTGTTTCTATTTCTTGGCTTGCTATTGGTTGGTTTAGGCTTGCTATTTCTTCTTGCTTCTATAGGTGTAAGCTCAAATTTTAAGACCCCAAAGCGTGTTGGTTGATTATCAGATTCAGGGCTCATGGCATCTCCCACATTCTTGGGGGATTTCAGATTGTCTACTAGAAATTACTTGCCTTTAAAATGCAAAGGCTCTGGGCTCCCTCTATTTTCTTGCTAATTACCCTTGGTGCCAACAACTCTGCAAAGTCCCTTCCCTGTCTGAGTGCCTGCCTGCACCTAAGCTCTGGCTTTCTAATACCAAACTATTTTGAAGTCATTCCCCAGTAACAGTATATTAATACCAAAGCTATTTTCAAATACATGTTGAAGCCTTTCCCACAACCAGCACAATTTCCAGTCTGTGTGTTTTAATTGGTCAATTAAGTCCTTTGACATTCAGTGTTATTATTGAGATATGAGTTTTGTTTTCTGTCATTTTGTGTTCTATGTTCTGTTTGATAAGTTATTTCTTCTTTGCTTAATTGCCCCAGTAATTGAATTAATCTCTTCTCTGATTCTGAAATTTACTTTTTTCTTTTTTTTTCTTAATCAAGAGTTGTTTGTTTTTATTTTTTTATTTTTTTCCTTTCTTTTTTTTAATTGGTGCACTGTATTCATACATCTTAGTGAGATACAAACTTTTGTAGACATATATGCACACATCGCCCAGTCAGCCCCCACCCGATACCCACCCCATTCTCTCCCCATCCCTCCTTCCCATGCTTGGCTTAGTGATTGACATCTAGTATTATAGCAATTTATCCAAAATTAGAAATGATAATTTCTCATAACAGTTTCATTTGTCTGATACCAAGCTTTTGATGACTTAAAGATAACATTTCAATATTTCTTTTTGCTTTCTTTCTTACCAGAGAATATTTTTTTCTATTTTTTTTAGGTGAAACTATCATATATTTATATATTTATTTTTCAGAAAAAATATATCCTAATATGGAATATGGACTCTAGATACCCAAAACGATCTCGAAAAAGAACAAAGCTAGAAGATATATATTTTCTGATTTCAAACCATATAAAGCTACAATAATCGAAACAGTGTAGTACTGTTCTAAAGGCAGATATATAAACCATTGGAGTTAAATACAAGCCTAGAGCTAAATTCTTCCCTATATTGTAAAGTTATTTTTGACAAGGTTTCCATGAACATTTGGCGGGGGAAATAATAATCTTTTAACTAAATATTGTTGAAAAATAATACTTACATGGAAAAGAATAAAATTGGACCCTTACCTAATCCCATATACAAATATTAACTCAAAATAGATAAAAGACATAAATATAAATCTTAAGACTATAAACTTTTAGAAGAAAATCTGGGTCATAAAACCTCACAACATTGAAACTGGCAGTGATTTCTTGGATATGATTTCAATGGCACAGGCAACAGAAGAGTATACAAACTCCCTAAAAAATAAAAAAAATATGTATATCCAAAGACAATGTAAACAGAACTAAAAGTTACTAATAGAATGGGATAAAATATTTCCAAATGCTATATCTGAAGGTATATTAATATTCCAACTAGACATCCTAAAAATTAACAACAATAAAGGCAAACAATACAATTTAGAGATAGGTAAAAGACTAACATAAATAATGAATCTCCACAGATAACCAATCTTAGTTGTCTGTTGGATGGAAACTCTTGTTTCTCTGGTTCTGGTGTGTGTTACCTATTTCTTCTTTGTAGTTAATCTCTTTGAGTATTTTCTCTAGCGCTGGTTTTGAAGACATAAATTCCTTCAGTTTCTGTTTGTCATGGAAGCTTCTTATTTCTCCATCTAATTTAATAGAAAGTTTTGCTGGGTAGAAAATTTTGGGCTGGAAATTGTTTTCTTTCAGATTTTGGAATATGTTACTCCAAGCCCTTCTGGCTTTCATGACTTGGTTTGGGAAGTCTGGAGTGATTCTAATTGGTTTGCCTCTGAATGTCACTTGGCCCTTTGTTTTTGTTGCCTTTAAGATTCTCTGCTTGGCTTCCACATTGGTCATTTTGACAATTATGTGGCGTGGGGATCCTCTTCTCCGATCCTGTCTAAAGGGAGTTCTATAAGTTTCCTGGACCTTTGTATCAACCTCTTGCTCTATGTTTGGAAAATTTTCTGCTATTACTTTCTTGAAGAGCTTGTTGATCCCTTTGGTTTCACTTTCTTTTCCCTCCTCTATTCCAATTATTCTTAGGTTAGCTCTCTTAAAATGGGCCCATATTTCTTCAATGTCAGATTCCTGCTGTCGGATAATTTTTTCTAGATTAGAAACTATGCATTCATTTTTTGAATGATCATCTTCTAAGAGTGAGATTCTGTTCTCCATGTGGTCTAATCGATTGTTCGTGCTTTGGATTGAGGCCTTTACTTCATTAATTGCATCCTTTATCTCTTTTTGGCTCTCTCTGAATTCTTTTCGAAGCACCTCTGTTATTTCTACAGTTATTTTCCTGATTTGATCTTCTAGAAATCTCTGATTTTCTGTTTTATCAGGTTCTGATGTTGTGGGGTTGTGGGCATTCATTGCTCCAGTGTTATTCCTCTTTCCCATGATTTCGGAAGTTTGTGCCTTCTCTGGGTTCTACCCTTGGGTCACTATGACTTTGCTTAAGGTGCTCTGGATCTCGAGTCTGTAGTATCTCTGACCCCACTACTCCTTTACTGGGTTGTATCACAGAGTCTCCGACCAAGGGAGTCGATAGAGGCTGCTTTAGACTATGGGGGGTGCCAGGTTGCATGTTCTCCTATGGTGTGATATCTCTGCCACCGCCACTCCCCCACTGGGTCAAGTCCCAGGGAGTACAGTACTGGGATTTCTCCTCTGTGGCCCGCAATTTGGCTCACTGTTCTTGAGTACGCAGATGTAGTTGTACTGGCCTCGCTGAATTCGGTGCTGCTACCGCCGTTGGCAATATGGCGCCACTGCCACGCCCTCGGCCGTGAGGCTGGCGTATTTTTTCTTCTCTGGTTTTGAGTTCCACTCTGAGTCCCTGCAGCGTGTGCTGAGCTCAGTCACTGGGAGCTTTAGATGCTCCCTGCGCTGAAAGATCCCGCCTGGATGTTCCGCAGCGGCTCACCTCAGCTTGCTGTAGCCATCCGGTGAATTCGCCACTGCCGCCGGCAGTATGGCGCTGCTGCCGCGTCCTCGGGCATGAGGCCGGTGTATCTCTTCTGTGGCTCTGAGCTCTGTTCTCAGTCCGCTTTCTCTCTGGAGCCTGGTGATTTTTTTGTTTCTCTGGTGATGGTGTTTTCTGGCTATGAAAGGTGCTGATTTTGTGGTAATGGAGATTGGTTGTTAGCGGGGCTCTTAAGCCCCGCTTTTCTCGGTCGCCATCTTCCCGGAAGTTTCTACTTTTTTCTTTATAACATTTCTTTAGTATATTCTCTAGTGCTGTTATAGTATTCATGAATTTTTTTGAGATTCTGCTTATCTTGAAATGATTTTATTTCTCCATAAATTTTGAATAATAATTTTGTTGGATATAGCAGTTTTGGTTGCAAGTTGTTTTCTTACAAGATCTGACTTACATCATACCAGTCTTTCCTGGCATTAATGACTTTAGTTTTAAAGTTTGGAGTGATTTTTATTGTTTTGCCCTGAATGTTACCTGTTCTTTTGTTCTCACTGCTTTTAAGGTTCTTTTCTTAGTCTCTGTTTTGGTAATTTTGATTATTACATGGCATGTGGAGGTGTTTCTTTGATCTTGTCTTAACAGTATTGTGTATGCCTCTTGTACATGGATGTCCAAGTCTCTTTCTATATTTGGAAAATTCTCTGAAATTATTTATCTGACAAGATTATGGATACTCTTGGTCTGTGTCTCTGTCCCTTCTTCAATTGTTTCATAGTTGTTAGATATTTAGGTTCTGTTTCTGTAATGTCTTCTGTATACTGTTGACTGTACTTTTGGTTTTGAATAAACTGTCTTTTAATAGTGATATTCTGTTTTCTGTTTCATCTAATCTTCAGAATTTTTTTATTGATGTATTTATTTCATTTATTGACTTTTTTCATTTCATTTCAGTCCTGTTTTTGATTCTTTCTTAATGTTTCCATTTCCTCTTTCATTTTCTGTACACGTACTGTGAGGCCTTTCATCGTATTGAAGATCAGGATTCAGAATTCTTTTTTTCATTTCTTGTAGGTCAGTATGTATGATTTCCCTTATTTCCTCACTGTTCCTTATTCTCTTATTTTCAAAATTCTCAAATTTGTGTTTTTGTTGTCTTGAAATCTTCTTGTTTATGCATGATATAGTAGAAGTCTTGTAGTTGATATAGAGTATTTAGGTATGGAGATATGAAATAGCTGGAATATAAAACACAAAGATACTGGTAGGGAAAGAAAAGGTTTTGAGAGGAGAGTTGATAGGATAGAGGGAGGAAGCTTGTAAAAGGAATGGGGGAGGGAACAAACAAACATGCCTATAATAACAAAACAAGCAACAAAAACTAACAATTATAAGAATAAATCAAAGACAAAAACCAATCAAAAAGGCAAAAAAAATCAGTAATGCTAATTTACTTATATAGGGCCCATATAATATCTATTCAAAGTAATAAATTCTAAAATATGTTTCAATATCTCTCTTTTTCTCTCTAACCTATTGTCAGCTTTTGGACCCACTTTATGAGTGGTTGTACATCTCTCTCTCGCCTCTTGTCCTCCTTGTGTTTAGATTTCAGGACAGCTGTTGTCACTGAAAATGAGTTCCATGTAGGCATAGGTTTCTATGTTTTCCAGCCCTGGGATCTGGGCTTTCCAGCCCTGGGCTCTGCACTCTCTGGCCTTGGGCTCTGCGCCTTCTGGTGCTGGGCTCCCCACTCTGAAGTTCTGGTCTCTGTTCTCTCCAGCCTTGGGCTCCATGTTCTTCTCCTTGAGCTCTGTGATCTCAGCCCTACGCTCTATGCTTTCAGGCCCTTGGCTTTGGGCTTTCAGGCACTTAACTCTGGACTTTCTGGGCATGGATTCTGTGCTTTTCAAGCCTTGGCTCTACTTTCTGGCCCTAGGCTCTGTGCCTTCTGACCCTGGACCTGCACCTTCCTACCAGCATCAGCAGAGGCTGTCCAGTGTAACCCCCGTAACCCTGTGCTGGTACTGCACACTAGGCAGTATGGGCCTTTTCTGTGTCTGTACGTTCTAAATCAACCACCTCAGGGATGGGCCACCAGATCTTAGTCTTCCCTGGTCCCTGCAGATGCTATGGGTGTTCATCCACTGAGAAATGCTGTTAACTTACCATCCTGCATGCGGGGTCTCTGTAAGGCACAGTGTTCTGCTGCGGGTGCCAACTTCTTGTAAGCGCACGGGCTTTTGGATCTTCCTCTCCTTTTCTGAAGCAGAATACTGGTCACTTAAGCTGTTTGAGCTCTGCTGTCACTTACTGCACTTCAAGTCCTTGGTTTACTTGTCAGAATTTCTTGGGCCTGCGGAGCCGACAGTCAAGATTTGGGCGGCAGCCTGAGATGGTGCTGGCTGCCACATCAGGTCAGTTTCATACTCAGGCTTTATGTTGTGGATCTTGTAATCTTAGTATTGGCTATTCTTCTGCCATGGTTCTTTTTTTTTTTTTTTGTATTTTCGTTCATAAATATCTTTGCTGCTTTGTTGTTCTTAGCAAGGAGTTGCCTTCTCGCTAGTTGATTTTTGTTTGTTGCAGCTACTGAGATGTGCTGTGTCCCACAGTCTCCATTTTCTTCCAACATCCTAACTTTTATATTTCTTATAGTTTTATATTTGTTATTGTGACTATATCATCTGGATCAGGACAGTTTTCTTCCTAATTTTCTCAGGAGTACCTAACTACTGAATTATTTTTATTGTTTAGTCAGATTTTTTAAAAACATATGTTGACCATTTTGTAGGGGAGGGTATTGGAATATGAATTTTGGTTTTTTTAGTGTTCTTTTTAGATTAAGCCCAGAGGCATTTTACCTCTTAGCTATACTCTCAACACTATTTTATTTTATTTTGACTTTTTTTTTTTTTTTTTTCTTTTTTTTACTTTTGAAACATTGTCTTGCTAAGGTGCTGAATATCTCACCAAGTTGCTGAGGCTAGCCTTGAACCTTTGCTCCCCTATTTCAGTCTCCCAAGTACTAGGATTACAGGTGTGCACCACCACACTTAGATACATAATTTTAAATACAATATTGAATATTTGCATGTACTCCCTGTTAGAAAAACCATACTCTAGCTTAACTACCATAATTAGCTTTAATAAGATTCCTGAATCTTGACAGATATTATTTTCCCCCCAAGATTTGAATGATAATTCTGTCATGTGTCTACATTTGCCATGAAATAGAAGAAAATACACAACTTCAATTTAAATACATGTTTTCTTATTAAAATGTTCAAACTATTCAGATATACCAAGCACAACTAAGTAATTTTACTGCACGAGAAATATCATCAAATTCTGCTATATTGTAAAACAAATAGAATAATATTTATTATGGCAAAGAAAATATCTTTCCACCAGTATCATCAGTTTTTGTGTTAAATTATTGAAGAGTAAAAAATATATCTGCATTTTATATATTTTTTAAAACAGAATGATTTGTTCATGTTTTAGTTCAGGATTTGAAGAGGGCTTTTAAGTATGAATTAAAAAAATAAATTATTACAAAACAAATAGCTGTTTTGAGCTACCTTTATAGTAGAATATAAAGGTCTCGTTTAGGTTTTGTGTAAAATTTCTGTCGATGCTTCATTCTCTAAATAATTGGAACAGGCTCATAAATTGTAAAAGCTATTCAAATATGGCTTTGAAATTTGTATGAGGACGTCCTTTTTATTGAGAACCATTTTTAATTTGTGTTTGTGATATTGTTCTGAACTAGTTTTTTCTGTATTAGTTCTTTAAAATAAGGAGAAATTCATCATTATATTAAAGATAAGATGAAATACCTACCCATAGAGATATGGGTGAATTTTCTGAGGTATGTACACAGGTAATTAGTTCTAACTCAGGGTAATGTTCTCATAAATAGGGAACAAATATTAGCAAATGCATTAATTAGTCATGCTTACACTTCTGTCATTTGGAATAATGTGTTTGTTTGAACTAAAGTCGCCTATTTATTAGAGTCATTAATGACTGTCGGCAAGAGACAGTGCTTTAGCATTTCACCATATTTGAGGAATGCACAGGCATCACTTTTCTTAGCAGGGGACTATTTTCATCATCTGTTTTTATAGAAGGGCAATCAAACAGCATATGAAACTCCCTAGGCAGGCCTGTTTAGGCCACTCTGCTTTGTTTTGTACAACATTGGGTTCCCTCTGTCTTTTAGAATTCTTTTGCAACTTGCAGCATGTATTATAATTATGTGTCTGTATTTCTGCCTTCCTCAAGTAACTGCATAAATCATTCTGCTTAGACACTCTGATGCATTGGTAAATGGATCTGAGAATTCACATAAATATTTTAATAGAACTTTCAGCTAATCTATTTTAATAAATTATAATTTTTGAATCTTTTAGCACATATATCCAGTCATTGTTTCACATTCTCTCAAGAGATACACATGAGTGTTACACATCTAAACTTAAAAATATGATGAATATTATCATAAATGATGATGTTTCTTTTAAAAGCTCACACAAATCTGAAAACATTATAGTTTTATTTTATGACCACAAACATAAAAAGACATGTTTATACTTTTGACATATTATTTATGAAATAATGTCTTATATATAATACCTCTTGCAAGTTATTGATTCCAAATATTATTTTAAGCGTCATCAACAAAGTTAAAGAAACTCATAAAACTAGTCACTTAAATATTTTTAAATATTTTATGCAGTTATTTATGAAGTCCTATATAACCTGTCATTTAAGTAAAACGTTATACTAGGATTATTTCCAAATTTTGATGTTGAACTGGAGGGTAAAATATTTCTAATAGTATTTCTGCACTTCTTTGTTAGGATTTTTTTATATAGATAAAAATAAACATATGGGAAAATATTCAACACCATATGTCTTTATAATATGGCATTAAGAAGGGCAAATATAAACACTATATTCTAATAGATGAATATTACTATTCACCTATTAGAATATATATATATATATATATATATATATATATATATATATATTGTTTGTTTTGTTTTATTTTGTTTTGTTTTGTTTGCAGTACTTGGAATGGAACCCAGGGACATTCTACCTCTGAGGTACACCTCCAGCCCTAGTTTTTTATTCTTCATTTTGAAACAAGCTCTCATTGAGTTTCAAAGGACCTCACTAAGTTGCTGCGGCTGTCCTCAAACTGTGATCCTTTTGTTTCATCCTCTGAAATGCTGAGATTACAAGCATTTGCCACCATGCCCAGTTCAAGAATGCATATGACTTTTAAAACTGTCAATTTAAACTGCTAGCAAAGATGGAGAGGAACATGAGTTCATGCTAGTGGGAATATAAAATGTCAGTTACTTTGGAGATCATTCAGCAATTTCTTTAAAAAATAGTATTACCATAAAATCCAGTAATCATGCTACTAAGTATTTATCCAAAGAAACTCGAAACACATAACCACATGAAAAGATGCCTGTGAATGTTTATAATGGCTTTGTGCATAGTCACTAGATACTAGAAGCAAACAAGATGTCCTTCAATAGATTAATAAACTGTGACCTATCAATATAATGAAATAGTATTTAGCAATAAAAGTTAAATGAGATCTCAACCATGGAAAGACATGGCTAACTTGTAAGTACATGCTGTTATATGAAATAAGCCAGCCTTTAAATCTATAGACTTTATTATTCTAACTGCATGACACTCTGGAAAAGCTAAAATTTGAGACAGTAAATGACTGACCATTTGCACAAGAGTGGCAAGTGTAGGAGGATGGAATAAGTAAGGTGCAGAAAATCTTTAGGGAAGTGAAATTATGGTTAAGGCTACTGCAATAATGAAACATGCTATTATTTGTCAAAGTGTAGATCTTTATAGCACAAAAAAGAATTTAATGTATACACATTTTGTAAGACATTTAAAAGGCACATACTGGGATAGAAGGTAGTATGTGATAAAACACCTTTTAATGTATTGCAAAAAGATGACCAACCTCATAAAAGGAGGTGAGAAAAGGACACTAACTTAAAGAACTGAAAATTGAATGGAGTGCATAAAACCAGTAACAGAAGACACAGTATGTAAGGATGGTACTTGGGTTAAAGAAGTTGTTCACCACAGAGTTATGAGTTCATTTTTCTTCTTCATCACAGGTATACTGGAATTCAGTAATTAAGTTAATGAAGGACTGAGAGCAATTTTATACTGTTAGAGCAGTAACTTAACAGGCATATGAAAAAATTCCTTAATAAGTGAAGAGACCAATCACTTTGCAGGAGAATACCAAATAATTCTATAGATAATCCACCCATTAGACTATGGAGGATGATCTTTAAATGTGATCCATGCCTAGTCATCTTCTTCCTAAAAGTGTAGTAGGAAAAAGAAGGAAAAAATAAACTTTCTAGTGTAGAAACCTTTAAAACACTACATCAAGCAAGATAATCAGATTATCTTCCGAGTGGTAAGTCATAATGAGAGGATATCATAAGAATGGCATTTTATTTCTCTAATCTTCCTACCCCAAAACACAACTGCATTAAAGTCCTTGAAAAGGCATCAACAAATTCTAATTTAGAACAATCTATAAAATATCTGACTAGTAATCTTAAAAATTGTCCAAATTACCAAAAATAAGGAAAGTCTCAGAAACTGTCACAAGCACACAACCAAAAGCCAACTAGACATAATTACTACATGTAAATAATATTCCAGAATGTGGCCTACAGATGAGCAGACCAGATCTGTGGACAGTGTTCTAAGAGAAACTTCAAACTATGAAATGTTGTTATGGTTTCAATGTAGAATGTTACCTGGAAAAAAATCATGTATCAGCAATGCAAAATGGTGCAGAGGTGAAATAACTGAATCATGATCGTTCTAATCTCACCAGTGGGTGAATCCATCAATGGATTAGTGGATTTATTAGATGGTAAGGTAGGCACATGGGGTGGGGCTAGAGGAGGCAGTCACTGGGAGTGTGGCCTTGGGGAGTGTGTGTGTGTGTGTGTGTGTGTGTGTGTGTGTGTGTGTGTTCCTTCTCTCATTCCTGTGCAGCCCTGAATTCCACAGCCATGACCCAGCCTTACATAGACTAAAACTTTTGAAATCTCCAGACTGTGAGCAAATAAATCTTACATCCTCTAAGTTGTGGTTGTCATGTACTTAGGTCACAGCTATGAAAATGCCAAGTAAACAGAAATCTCACTGGGGTCCCCCAAAACATTCCCCAAAGAAAGTGGGTCTGAGTATGGTGTGTGTGTGTGTGTGTGTGTGTGTGATGGAAATGGAGCTCAAACTAACAAAATCTAGATCTAAGTGTTATAAACCATTTATAGCATCAAACATCAGGATCATGAGGCCTAGGGACATTTATTTTACAATGAAAAACTGATTTCCAATTAAAAATTTAATTATCCTCTAAATTAAAAGATGTCAAATCTCTAAGTAGTTAGAGTTTTCTTGGCTTCTTTATATAGTTATTTCTCTTCCTGTTATGTCAGCAGGTCTATTTAGCATTATTACCTATGCATTTATTTTTTAAGTAAGCTTATTAATTAGTAATTTTTCTATACATAATTGTTAATTACCAAACATCAACTTTAGTCTCTAAAGATATTTCCAGTTTTTCCATAAAGTAAAATGCACTGATTTTCATTACTACCACAGACATTTTAGACTTGTTTCTGACTTTGTAAATATGTTCCAAATGATTGAGATTCTAGAAGTCAGGGTTATATTATTACTGTTAGTCAACTGCTAGTCATATTTGATAATTTTATCTATTTATCTATATTTATCAATTTATACTAATGCTTAAACATCCAAGAAATTCAAGTTTACTCATGGATTGAGGTATAGGCTGAAGGTCAAAGCAAATGTGAAATTCAGTATTATACACAAAAAAAGACTGAGGAGAGAGGGATAGATTTTCATAGTCTTTAGAGTAATATTTTAATAAGTGTAACAAGTAGTAAATACCTCTTATATTGAGGAATTTTTTCTTGAAATCATTTCATTTAGAAAAAAAGTATTCTAAAACTGCTGTGGTGTGTGTGTGTGTGTGTGTGTGTGTGTGTGTGTGTTACTAGGAATTGAACCCAGAGGCATTCTACCTTTATGCTACACCCCCAGCCCTATTTTATTTTTATCATTATTATTATTATTATTATAAAATTTGGAAATAGGATCTCATTAAGTTGCTGAGAGCCTCTCTAAATTGCTGAAGCTGGCTTTGAACATGTGATCATCCTGCCTTAGCCTCCAAAATAATGGGACTACAGTCCTGCACTACCATGTCCAGCTTAACACTGCATATTTTTAAATATCAGGAATATTTAGTGCTGGACATGGTGGCACACACTTGTAATCCCAGCATTTGGGAGGCTGAGACAGGATGATTGTGGTTCCCAGACAGCTGTGATACTCTTTGCAACTCAGTAAGACCCTGTTTCAAAATAAAGAATAAAAAAATGGGTCTTGGGGTATAGCTAGGAGACAGAATGCCCCTGGGTTTCATTTCCAGTACTGCAAAAATAAAGAAATATTTAATATGTGAAGTGATAACTTACATAGATTAACTTAAGGCTATAAATAAAACCACCTCTTAAACATCTTAAACATCATATCCATAGTTCACTAGTACTTAAAAATTACACTGTTGAAAAACAATATTTTATTTTATAATTGGAAAAAAGTTTACATTCAAATTCCCCAGGCACAGATCAACTAAATATTTATATTAAGTTAAATTCACACCTTGTACAAAATAATTGATAATTAATAGAACTTTCATAGGCTCAAGCCAGGTTAGAAGATAAAATTCATTTTTAATTCCCTAAAGATAAGGCAAATTAGACACAAACTCTGTTCTAGGCTTCACTACTTACCAAGAATCAAGGAAAATTAGTTAGTTCACTATATTCACTGAAATAACATTATCTGAAATGATTTCTAGTTCTTCTTCTGTTTTTCTGTCATTAAGATCTCAACCAAACATATTTATTTGAAACATTTGGGCAACTGGTTTTGAGATGGTACAAGGTAACTTTAGACTATGATAGTCTGAATTCATAATTTATGGCATACATTAGTATCTTACCCCAATTGCCAGTTTAAATTCTCCAGATAGTCTGAACAAAACTTCAGTGTGAAAAATAAAAATAACAAATAGAAAAATATCTAGCTTTGTGACATCAAAATTGAAAATGCATAATTAAGAGAAATACTGTTCCTTGAGTTATCTAGTAGTCTTGGACACCTCTCTTTACTGACATAGATTAGCTCCATCATAACTGGATTGCAGGAATGACTATTACCTCCAAAGCAGAAAAAAAAAGAATTAGAGGCCCAGGTAAAATTTCATTAGTAATAAATATATTCTTTGGCTTCTAGAGCCAAAGAATGATTGTATATGTATTATGTATAGTGTAATGCTGTTTATGTATATATTACATGTATGATATATGCACATATAAGTTATATAATATGCATAATATATGAGTAGTTATTTTATATATAATATGTACTATAGGTATAAAACCAAGTGCATACATCGTTATCCTTTGTTTTTAAACATAATAAGGCCCATTACTAAGATTTTTTAATGATTACATACACACACATGGTAGATAGATGATAGATAGATAGATAGATAGATAGATAGATTATAGTGATTTCAATTTTATAATGTAGCCACTTAAAATTAAAGAGATCTAGCCAGGCATGGTGGCACATGCATATAATCCCAGCATTCGGGAGGCTGAGACAGGTGGATCATGGTTTTTGGACAGCCTCAGCTACTTACTGAAGCTCTTTGCATCTCAGTGAGCCCCTGTTTCAAAATAAAGAATGAAAAATAGGGCTTGGAGGTAGAATGCTCCTAGGTTCCACCCCCAGTAATACACAAAAAAGGAATATAAAATTTATAAGAAAATGTGCATTATTATTTGATCTTTCTAGAGTGTTTCTGTAATCTATGATGTTATCAATGCTAAATTATCTAATTAAACCATATAATTACATAGCTACATAGCAGCACAAAAATAATAAAGACAGTTTTATTTTATTGTGTAGTCCTTCTAGTGGAAATTTGTTTACATTTTTCAGTACTTGGATAGGCAGTAATGTCTCTGTGAGTTGTGAGTCTATTTTTAAATGAGAACATCATTTTAATTATAGACTCTCTTAAATGGAATGTAAATGTTAGCAGTGTAATTTTATTTTAATGATCTAAATTTAAAGAAATAAAGCAATCATTTTCTTAATGCTAGTAAAATCTTGATCATTGTATTTCCCAATGCAAAAGCATTCAAACTTGAATTCAACCGCATTCAAAACAAATTTGCTTCTTTCTGAGAGATAAAATAATAAATAGTAATAGAGACCAAACCCAAGACTTTGTGAAGAATTAAAAGTCATCAGCCTTGTTTGGCCAGTTTCTCAAATTTATTCTTGTATGTGATCACACAAATTAGACATCTGCATGTTTCAGAAGGAGGCTAAACCTTCCTTTCCACCTGTCCCAAGTGTCACAGTACCTAAAATTATACCCCTAGGAATGTATTCTTTTTAAAAAAAATAGTAAAATAATCTCTTAAAAATGGTAAATGCACTGAGTTCTCACCACTCATTGACATAAATGCATTTAACATATTATTCTGTACTTGTAAACAAGTGACTTAGATCAATATGATGTTGCCTTTCATACAGAGATGGAAGTACAGATAGGAAAAAGATGGTTATTTATTGGATGAGATAATTTTCACAGCATATGACTGAAATCAAACTTGAATTAACTTGAACAAAAAGGAAAATGTATTATAAAGGTAATGAAGTATCTCACAAAAAATGGTTATTAGTCTAACTAGGCCATAGGAAGAATTCAAACTTGGGATTCAACATCAACACTATTTTACCATCCTCTACTTCTGCTTTTTTCTTTCTTTCTTTTCTTTTTTTTTGTTTTTTTTTTTTTTACTATTACTCTTTCTCTGAAGACATGCCATATGGTTCACATGGAAGAAAACTGGACATTGTAGAGTGCCTGGCTTTATATCTTATTCAGTTTATATAGCTTCAGCCTGCACAATCCTGCCTCAGACTCAAGGTCCAACTCCTCTCAAAATGTACTTGGCCTGTTCTTGAATGAGGAATCCAATTTTGCTTGATCAGTTGCATGTACATTTAATTGTTGTGTAAAACACATGTGTACCTTTAATAGGATATAGAATGTTAATTAAAACCATCATTTTACATGTAAACAAAGTCTTGATGGCAAAGTTGACTTTTCCAAGAGCAGTTGTAAAGACACTACTCATTCCCTCATCCTATATCTCAGTTTCTTCTGCTGCCAAGAGCTATACTTTCTCTGGGTATACTCTTAAATCAGTGACCCTTCCCAAAGTTCTTTATTTAATTTACATATTTAAATTTTAAACTACTACATACATTAATTTAAAAATCAACAATGTCAAAGTAAAGAATAAAAATGACACATGTATTAATCATATTTTCTTTCAGAAAAAAACAATATCTAATAATATGTACTTTACAAAATTTCTATTTTTTTTTCAGTACTGAGATGGAACCCAGGGGCTTTCTACCTCCGAGATACAGCCTCAGTCCTATTTTTTACTTTTTATTTTGAAACAGGGCTCACTCAATTTGTTAAAAAATTGTAATCCTGCCTTTCTTGGAACAAAAATTTCACTGAAGACAGAAATAGGGACAGGCTTTAGGATAGACATATTGGCAGAGTTATGAGTAAAATACCGTATTCCCTTAATGCTTGATTTGAAATGAGACATAAAGCAAAATATACTAGCATGTATCTAAGAGAGTTAAGAGAATTTTACTACTACAATATTAGCTTAAAAGCATGAAAAGTATGTTCCCAGTGAATTAAGGTATTAGTATGGGACAGCACCAAAGATGCACACACACCAATGACTAACATCAAAATCAAAATGTAAATCTGAGAAACACTTGATCCACCTCTATGCACTTCCTTCTGCCCCTCTGCTGCCATCCAGATGAACAAGTCTTGATACACACTGCCCAGAGACATACCTGCCCAAGACACACCTTTCTTAATAATTGTAACAAAAAAGTATTTACAAGTTGGCTAAATCAGTAGCTCTACTTATATCATATACTGTCACTTTGGGATAAATATTAACACAAGTACTTACCAAAAAGGCACACAAAATCCTATGGTAAGAATCTAAAACAGTGTTCCAGGTAGAGAGATGAAGCTCTGAGTCTTGATCTACTGTTTCATTCACAAAGGCCACAAAAGCCGGACATAATCTATTGGCTGACTTAGTCTAACTCCAGCTCTTCCAGAAGTCCAACTGACAGACCATGACCCAAATCCCCTCTCATAACTGCATTGTTAGTATAGACAATATGACATGGTACATTGATCTCAAATATACAAGTACACTTTTACCAGGCAGAGTATTCCAAAGGCTTAGAGATTATCTCACCAAAGCAGGCAGGAGGCTGCTGCTTTCTTTGGAAAGTGAAGGTTTGAATATGGCAAACCTGGGGAGTCAATGTTTTAGAGCACAAGCCACCCTGATGATCTTTGGCCTGCACAGATGACAAAACTATGCAAAAAATGTTAATACTGAACCATTTACCTAGAATTCATTGAGATCACCCATAATCTACTATTGTACAATTTGTATCCATTTACAAGCAAATTAACACTGAGAACAGACAAACACAAAAGAAGAGTGACTTCAACAGGTAAAGGCTATGGTTGGCAGGGAGCTGAGCCTAAAATTTGTATGCTCTTGTGCCTGCTTAAAAGCTGCCTACATTTATGAGCTGTGGGAATTTTCATCCTCAAAAAATGACCCTCCAGCTGGCGTGGATCCACAGCTTTGATCTCCCCAACATACAAATGTGCCAAAGACCTCACGAGGCAAGCTGTGGTCCAAGGCAGCTGTGGGCACTGGCAGTTATGCAGTAGGAAGCTTGCAGAATGTTGGATCCAAAAGTTCCCTGCTCCCCCAGCAAGCATCTGGGGTATTCTAAACCCTGAGGAAATACTAGTGCCCAGATGCATTCAGATCACTGAGTAGTGGGGCCATCAAGTCATTTAAAGATTTTCAATGAATTTCTCAGGATGGGCAGGACTCTGAGCAAAGCACTTCATCAAGGAGATAAGAATGAATTCTATCTCATACCATATTTGGCAAATATTACATATAAGCTACCATCTATTTTAGGAACAATTATCTTTTTCTAACAAAGTATATGGGCTAATAACAGCCCGTTATACTAGGGAATGAGGACACCATCTTATGCATCTTCAAATTGGCCAGAAGAAAGGAAGACAATCTCCTTCTTCTTCATAACATCCCTGTTGAAATAACAAGAGATTGAAACCAAACTGCACTTTTATGTGAAAAAATAAACAAATGCTAAATTGATACTAAACATCAGTATTCTGAGGTTTGTCCCTAATAACATCACCATTTTGTGCAACACTAATTCTGAATTCCTGCTAATGTTCTAATACCATCAATACATTGCATAGCCAAAAAGGTGTCAGGATTCTGATGAAACATCACACTTACTGCCAAATTAACAAAACTCTTAGTACTGCCATAAAGAAGTCAGCTTGTGCAGCAAAATGTTTAGAGTCTCTTCCAATATGCATGAATTTCTTGGTAAAGTCCTGTCAATGTGGGTCAAAATATTAATGATGACAAAAAGTAGTAATTTTTTTTTGCATGTACCTTTTGTGGTTTTCTCTTTCAAAGTGGTGATTATAATGGCAGTTGAGATTGATTTCTACAGATAAGATATAATTTCATGACAATAATTTTCTCTGTCATGCACAGAATTTTTTTCTCCTATTAATAGACTATTTCTGCAAAGACCAGATCTTGCATTTTATTTTGTTTTTTTTTTTCAAGCAAAATCCATCTATTTCAAAACCCTTGATAAGTCAGCTGTATTTATAGCCACTTCAATTTTGGTAATATTAGAATATGTTATTTGATGATTTTGTGGTATATTATAAATTAAAACACTTTCAGCATTATCTTGTTTTGAAAAAAAACTTCCACTGTAACATAGACTTTAAATCATTAAAATTAATTTCCTGTGTCTTCATTGAGGAATTATAAAGAAAGAAACTAAGTAATATAATTCTAGTAATCTATAACTTATTTAAAATATCTGAAATTATTTACAAGTCAGAGATAATGCCAAATAAAAAACTTAGGGTGAAACATGGGAGACAGTACTGAAAGTTTTCTATTTCATTGTCTTTAATTTTCACAGTAATGTGAGTGGAGCATTAGCATCCTCTATGAAGCATCCTCTATGAAGTGGGAGCTAGCGCTCAATGAGGTGCCATGATGTACAGAATCATGGAGCCAGACTATGCTGGAAATAAGGTGAGGTCTCTGTTATCCCTGTTCTCTGGTCCACTGCACTGTGCTGCCTCAAAAACAACCCTAGAATATAGTTTCAAACTCTTTACATACAATTTTGCATCCACATTTTATTTTGCTATAATTGGAAACTTAAATGTGCAATTATTTCCTTGACTAATATAAAACTAAACTCAGCATTTTTAAGTCATTTTTCTGTAAGCCATTCACAACAGAGTAAACATGTTATTATGTAAGGTTCAGGTATTGAGACTCCACTCCAGAGGTAGTAAATGTGTTTATTTCTTAGGTGAGATATGACAGAGGAAAGGAGGAATGTGACCCTTAAGAGGTTTTCCCAGATAATTCCTGAATGAAAATTTTTGAGACAAATTGTAAGTGATAACTTAACCAAAGGCCTCAAAGAGCACCATTGCCATAGTCTTTTAAACAAAATTCAGCCAGGTCTGTGAGCCATAACAGAACTTCTAATTTTGTCAAGTTCTATATCTCTAAGTTAATATAATCACCATTCAAAATGTTTGTTATAGAATACAGATGAGATTTTTGTTGCATCCTCCCCAAGAAGCCACACTAGCGCCTGGCTTTAGCACTTTTTCTTCATGAGAATAATTCTTCATGCTCTACCTACAATTCCAGTACCTATGGGGGAGCACAATATAATCAGGCTCAGCAGTTTCAGCCAAGTCATCTGAGAGAGGGCATCACATTAAATCATAACTCAGTGAAGGCACATCTGTGGGGGGCAGAGATAACACAGTCCATTTACTTTGCTTTGTGATGGATGATCCAACTTGATATAATGATATAATTTGAATCAAAGAAAATGAAAAGGCAGTGTGTTCTTTCCTCTAGTCTCTCTAACAGAAACTTTAAGTTAGCTGTGGATAATGCTAGGTCACCTCAAACTCTGATTAAAATTCTCAGGTCTTTATAATGTAGTATTCATATTTTTTATACAAAGTACAGAGGTATCAAGTAATAGTGTCCATTCAAGGCATATTGAGATAACTCAATATTCTGTTTGAAACTATAAATGCTCATAAACTTGCATCTAAATGTCAGTTAAACCTGGTGAGGTTAAGGACAATGACAGGAAAGAACCACAAACAATTTCCAAGTAGAAAATATGTTAACATTTCTGAATCTTTACATTTTATTACTTAGATTTATATTTTTCCTCCTATCTTTGATCAAGGATGCATTCGGTGTTCAAGGAAATATTGTCACCTTGGAATTTATATTTGCAAGACATAGAATCTTTTCTTCCTGGAGGATTAATATAGCAGGAGGAGAGAAACATCCTGGATGCCAAAGGATTCTGGAACAGGAATTCAGTACACTGGTGCTCAGAGATGTTGTTACAGTTCTTCATGTAGCACAGAGCCCAAACGAGGCATACCTTTGATTCAGAACTAAAACTCTGAACCCGTTCCCTTTCTTAAAGTCTTCCTTTCTCAAGCATAGTGTGGCTACATCCCTTCTGCTTTGTGACAGTTGCTTCCTGACTCTCCAACCCAGCCCTGAGACACCTTTGATAATTTCAACTATGATATAATATCAGTCTTTTTCTGCTGTGGTCTGTTTATTGGATTTACCCTTCAGCCATTTTTCTAGGAAACATTTCTTATCCATCTTGTTCAAGGCTGCTCGTTTTACTAAACTTAATGCCCATAGCAATCAGGAAAGAAGCTATAGCCTTCGCAGAGTTATGCAGAAGCCTCCTAATATATGAAGTACTTCGATCCCTGTAGGTCATTACCAAACTGCTAGATATGAACACAGTAGATAAAAACATATTAAACCAAAGGGATCTGAGATTTTTATTCTTGTAATAATAGGGATTAGAAAGAATTGATGAACTATCTACATCCTTCAACACTGTAAGTAATAGTAAATAAGAACTTGGTAAAGAAAGGCAGAGAAAAGGACTAGGTCACCTGCACAGGTTAATTGCTTCTTAAAAACTTCAACATATCCAAAGAAATTGATTTGATTTTGAGAAGAATAAAAAGATATCAGGGGTATTCTCCAAGCAACAATTACTAGAAAACTTCCTTCACAGAAAATAAAAACAAGCTTTATTTGTCTCAGATGTTTTGTTCCTGTTTTCTTGTCTTAATAATAGATATCCAGTTTGTTTCATAAATGTCACGGTAGATTTCAAGATTTTTGTTGAAGAGTAGAATAATCCTCTAGGCACCATAACCTCTGTCCTATGGTTGTTGTTTTTTATTTTTTTGGAAATTAGCTAATACCAAACCAATCATCTTTCACTCTCATAAGACAAATCTAGAGAGAATTTTGATCATGGCTTCTAGAGAGATGAGATCAATAGCCCCTTCTCACTAACAAAGCATGTGTTCTCAAGCCAAATAAATTGACTCTAGAAGGTTCTATAACTTTTCCTATGAAAAAAATAATGAAGACAAGTTATTTTCATATTGTTAGAAGGGATTCAGAATAATATCTGGTTACAAGTTCAGTAAATGGCTTTTGAAGCTGCAGGACATTTCTCTAGGTGACTTTATACTGGTCCAGTTCTCCCATCTTCTCACTCATAGTTCTCCACAATAGCTGTACAATGTATTCTGATATCCATCCTGAGATAGGCTGAAATTGGAACAGACTACCCTTTGTTCTAGCCCTCATCCCCAACCTAGGAATGGGATGACTAACACATTAACATTAGTCCAAAAGGTTCTGTTGCTCCTGAGGTATAAAACACAGGGCAGGCTGCTTTCCTCTACTAGGTACAAATGGAGCAAGCAGAGTTGATACTTAACCCACATCAATAGCTTCCTGAGCGTGGGGGTCAGATGGCAGTGAATTCTAGGCTCTGCTATCCTTTTCTACCTATCCGTAAGTAATAAAGCTGCTTCATACAACTAGTATGTGTGGGTGTTCTGTCTCATTAGAATCAGTTAAGTTAGTAACTTCCTTCAGAGAAAATGGACATATAATTAGATGAGTCATGGCTTCAAATCTCTGACTCCATTTTAAATAGAATATAATAAAAGAGATTCTTTCACTCTAATTCATCATGCCCATTATTCTTCACCTTAAGTAAGTTTCCGTAGAGATTTGGAAACTGCAGCTTATATTTGACAAGAAATTACATTGTGGGTCATGCTATGGGTACAGTGTGATGGGTTTTAATTTACAGAAATCATGTAAATTAAGTAGCAATGGTTTTCTTTAAAGAATTTCAAAGGGGCTGCAAAGACTTGAATAAGAGGACATTATAGCAGTTGTAGCTATTTTTGCCAAGAGTTCATTAACATCCATTTCTGCCTCCATAAATTGGAAAAATCTCAAGTACAATGTCCAAGAGTACAAATGCTGGAGTCAGTCGCTGGGCTGAGTTCATTACTCCACCTCCCCACTTAGTGCCGCAGGACATTGTACCACTCGTTAATTTCTTTTTTCTCCATTATTTGTAATGCAGAACTTAATTGTACATTCCCTAATAACTTGATGGGGGAATTCAATTTTACTAATACTTCTGAAATGCTCAACACTCTGCCTGGCATATTTCACAGAAATATTACATATGTAAAATGATTATTAATATTGCATTTAAGATAATATTTGTTAGCCATTTAAAATTCTTTCAAATAATATCTCATCTTTTATCTTCAATTCAGGATAATTTTCTTTAAGATTCGAAATCTGTATATAGGGAAAGTTAAGTGTAAACTCGGTTTTTCTTTACTAAAAATATTTTTTATGTTACTTTCTTTCCTGATATGACATAGCTCTGGATAAAGAATGACAGTTTATATTCTCTGAGAATGAGAATAATACTCTAACATCTCAGAGCTTTTGATTTTACTGATAATGTCATGGGAAAACACAATAACTTCTGTGGGTTCTTGGATTCTGTGGAGAAAAGAATTTCAACATGCGCCAGTCAGAGATAAAGGCAGAGGTTTTAATTCAAGTAAAGTAACTATACAGGTTCAGGGGAAACGCTGGCCGTTTTAAAAAACATGAGCGTGACCATGTAGAAAGGGGCAAGAACTGCCCCAAAATTGCTAAAACAAATGGCAAACAAAAATGGCAAAATGGCAAAAAGGCTCTGAATTGTTCAGAGCTCTGCCTTTTTTTTTCTTCAAGTGGGTTACTAGAGAAAGGGTGGCCACATCAAATGGGATGGCAACCTCTTCTTTAAAGCTTTCTGGTTCACAAAAGATGGGAATTACTTTAGATAAAAATTCCAGGGAGCAGATACATGAAGCAGGGGTACTGAGCTCTTCAATAAAGAGGTGTGACCTTTTGGGGATCTTCCTGAAGATAAATAGAACTTTGACATAAGGTGAAACTCCATTTGTAATCTCTTCAGGAATTTCCTGAACCAGCCTATTTTGATTTAAAATGTGGGCCTGGCTTTTTAGGATAACAAAGCTCTGTTAAACTGAAGATCTCAGATTTTAAAATTTTACCTTCTTTCCAATCCCAAGTCCCAGTGAGTCTTCTTTTTACCTAAATTTTTATTTCTTCTATTCTACCTCATCAATAAGAAATTCATTGTCAATCAAATTGCTGTTGTTTAGCAATTGTACCCTTTCTCTCCCTTTCTCCTCCTTCCTCTACTTTCCTTTCCTTCTTTCTTCCTTTCTTTCTTTTCTTCTTTTTCTTCCTTCTTTCTTTTCTTTATCTTATTTTTTCAATTTTGAGGTTTCAGCACCATGCATCTAGGTTTGGATTAATATTTCTTTACCATGATTGAAATCCATTAAGTTTCCAAGATTTCAGACTCATCAATTCTAGAAAACCAATAGATATTTTCTCTTTAAGTTCTGAATCCAAGTGTTTTTCTTTGGTAATGATTTTCATAGATTTTTATCTGAGTTTCTAAACTCCCTTTTAGTATCTTTTTAGTTTTGCATTCTTTATTCAGAATAATTTATTTAGCTCTATCTTCTGGATGATCATTGTTCTTTTGTATAGTCTGCTATAGTCTTTTCATTTTACTTTCTAATTTTATTTATTATAGCTTTTACCCTATAAGTGATCTTCAAGTTTTTCTTAAGTCTGTTTCATTGTTGTTCATAGCCTTTTTGTCTTGATTATATTTCTAGCTTTCTTTTATATTTGTTTATATTTAATGTTATATCTTTATCCATCCTTTAGATTATGCTTAAAATTTTCAAAATCCAATTTTATTTCTATCATTTTTTCTGGTTTTTATTTTTCCCTTGATATATATAATCTAGATTTTTCTACCTGAGCAATGATGCCCACTGATTATAAACTGAAAGCTCTGAAACCAGGAACCAAAATCTTTCTTCTTTAAGTTGGTTATGTCAGGTATGTTGGTCATATAAATATAATCTCTGCTGATTTATCAATACTATGCTATGCTGGTATTGGGGAATGGCTTCAAAATGTATTGGAAAATGACTTTGATATTAATGTATTGGAAATTAATTTCAAAATGTAAAAATGTAGTCAGGGCCTGCTTGCTGCCAGGCTCTCAGGCAGCTTGTTATAATGTAGAGTTCCCTCACCAAAAGTGATCAGCAAGTACACAGAAGAGTTAGGACCTAGGGCCTTCATATTTTAAGACACATAATATGTCTAGCAGACAGGCTAAAATTCTCCAAGTATGTGGCAAGATGATACAGGTCTTTGTAGAAGGGATCAGACACCATGCGACTCCTGATGCTGTTAAGCAAGTAACACTTTCCAGTCTTAACAGACTTGGGCCCACAGCTACATCAAGTCATGAAGAAGGCTTTTGGTCAAGCAAGAAATCTCCCTAATCATAATCCCCATAATCATAAAAAGGAGGCCTGCATGGAGCTAATGGGCAGGCTCACACCTAGTCAGGTCAGAGACTATTGGTTGTGCAAGATGAAAGATAATGAATCTTTATAAAAACTGTTCTATGTTCAAAACCTCACTGTCTTATTTTCAAGTCACTCCACTATGTCACTCTCTGATGTAGCGCTTTATAATTTCTGTCCTTCTTTCTGCCTCTGTAATAATAAAAATTGCTTAAGCTGGACCCAGGCATGGTGGTGCATGCTTTTAATCCCAGTGTTTGGGAGGCTGAGACAGGAGGATCACACAGGTTCAAAGCCAGCCTCAGCTACCTAGTGAGGCTCTCAGCAACTTAGTGAGACCCTGTTTCCAAATAAAGTATAAAAAAGGTCTGGGAATATATCCTGGAGGTAGAAAAGCCTCTGGGTTCCACCCCAGTACCACACACACACACACACACAAACACACACACACACACACACACACACACACACACACACACACATGCTTAAGCTTACAGCAAATAGTTCTGGCTATTCTTTTCTAAAAATATCTGAGAACAAGAACCGCAGCTCCATCTCACACATCTCACACTGTTACAGATTTGGCACCCAATGGGGGCACCATTACAGTTCTGGTGTGGCACCTTTACATATGCTAACTCAGCAATGACTTCATGTTTACCTAACATATGTTTCTTTTCAAGAGAATGACTCAAGTTATCTAGTTAGTCATATTGTAAAACATTAAAGTTTCACCATAAAAAATAGGACTTAAAACTCCCTTGTACCCAATATTTTGTATATTTTAGGCCCTCTGTCAAACCTCCAGATGTGCTTCTAAAATGTAAAAATGTTTCATTCTTTAATGAAGTTAACTAGGGAAATCTCTGAAGAATTAGAAAAGAAGAAAAATATATTTGAGTCTTTATTACAGTGGAGGCATGTACAGGCTTATCTCCCACCTATTTCATGTGTGTGTTTCTACTTCCCAGTGTCTATAAAATAAAAATCATAGCTAGGTGTGGTGGCACACACTTGTAATCCCAGCGCTTGGGAGGCTGAGACAGGAGGATTACACAGGTTCAAAGCCAGCCTCAGCTACTAAGTGAGCCTCTCAGCAATTTAGTGAGACCCTGTTTCCAAATAAAGTATAAAATAGGTCTGAGAGGTAGAAAAGCCCCTGGGTTCCACTCCAAGTACCACAAAAATAAAAATTAAAAAAGTCATAAAATTAAAATGTTCTAAAAAAAAGATTCCTTAAAAAAGAAAGAAAAAGAAGCTAAAACAGTTGAATGAGGTATAAGTTACCATCATAGACTATAGCCAAATAACTGGAAGATATCAGGAAAAACTGAAATAAAACTGATACTTAAGCACTGTTTGGAAAGGATGATAGAAATTTCAGAGGCAAAACAGCCTCTGAATCTGTATAAACAGAAAACCATGAAATGGTACAGCAAAGGAAATTATCAAGAACCTCAACCGCGAGACAACAGAATGAGAGAAGATTTTTGCCACCTACTCTTTTGATAGAATACTAATATCTATAATATACAGAGAACTCAAGTAACTCAGCACTATGCTGAGCGTGATGGCACACACTTGTAATCACAGCATTTGGGAGGCTGAGACAAGAGGATTACGGTTCACAGACAGCCTCAGCTACTTAGTGAGGCCTTTTGCAACTCAATGTGACCCTGTTTAAAAATAAAGAATAAAAAATAAGACTGGGGGTGTAGATTGAAGGTAGAATTCCCCTGGGTGTCACCCTCAGTACTGAAAAAAAAAAAAACACAACTCAGCACTAAGAAAAAAATAGCCCAATCAAAAATGGGCAAGTGATACATATCTATGTTCATAGCAGCACAATTCGTAATAGCCAAAATATGGAACCAACCCAGACCACCATCAACAGATGAATGGATAGCAAAACTGTGGGAAATACACACAATGGAATTCTATTCAGCCATAAAGAAGAACAAAATTATATCATTTGCAAGAAGATGGAAAGCCCTGGAGAACGTTATGTTAAGTGAGATCAGCCAAGCACAGAAGGAGAAGGTACATATGTTTCCTCTAATATGCCCAAACTAGGAAACACAGAGGATACCAGTGGGACTCCAGATAATGGAGGGGAAATAACAGCAAAGTTTGAATGGAAAGATAGGAGAGGAGGAAGGCTGATCTTGATTAATGAGGGTCTACATCTGAACATGTATAAAATTATAAATAAGACATGGTTAACCTAGACAACCATTGGTGGGAGGGGGGAAGGGAAAATGGGGGGGGGAGGAGAGGGCACCAAATATAGTTTAAATGCATACTATTTATGTTCAATAAAAATTGTTTAAAAATAAAAAATATTTTTAAAATGGGCAAGTGAACTAAATGGACACTTTACAAAAGAAGAAATTAAAATGGCCAATAAATGCATAAAAAATGCTCAACATCATTAGCAATCAGAGATGCGAATCAAAACTGAGATTCACCTAAACTGAGATTTCACCTAACTCCAACTAGAATGACAATTATTCAAAGCCCTAACACCAACAAATGCTGGCGAAGATGTGGAGAAGTGGGAACCCCAATACATTGTTGGTGGTGTTGCAAATTAGTACAATTTCTTTGGAAAACAGTATGGAAGATCCTCAGAAGAATGGCAACGAATTTACCATATGATTCAACAATACTACTTCTGAGTATATACCCCAAAGAATGAAAGCCAAACTACCAAACTAATGCATGCTTATCTATGTTCATAGCTGTGCAATTCATAATTGCCAAACTATGGAACCAGTTGAGATGTCCATCAATAGGCTAATGGATTACAAAACTATGGAATGTGTACATAATCAATTTTACTCAGCCATAAAGAAAAACACAATTTTGTCATTTACAGGGAAATGGATGGAACTGGATAACATTTTGCTAAATGAGTTTAGTAAATATTGCAATGTTATCTTTAAGTTATCAAAAGCTTGGTATCAGACAAATGAAACTCTTATGTGAGATTATCATTTTTAATTTTGGATAAATTGCTATAATACTAGATGTCAACCACTAAGCCAAGCATGTGAAGTAGAAATGGGGAGGGAATGGGGTGGGGATTGGGTGGGAGTTAACTGGCGATGTGTGCATGTATGTCTACAAAAGTTTTTTTTGTATCCCACTATAATGTATGAATACAGTGCACCGATAAAAAATTTAAAAAAAATAAGAAACGAGATGCTCTTCCTAATATTAGGAAGCTAGGGAGAAAATAAGTCATAGGAGGAATTCTAGACAAAGAAGGAGATACTATTGATAAACAAATAAGGCAACCTGAGGGGATGGGAGGGGAAAAGAGGGAAATTCCCTAATGTACATGATTTATATTCACAACCATATCAAAATCAATCACTAAACCAAACACGTGAAGAAGGTAGGGAGGAGGTAATGGGGTAGGAATTGGGTAAGGGCTAATTGAGTGATGTGTGTATGTATGCTTATATCATCTTGTACTTCACTAAGATGTATGATTACACTGTATCAATAAAGAATTAAAATATATGTATATATGTACATATATAATTATAAAATAAAAATAATGAAAAATCCTTTTCTGACATGGTAATTCTAGTACTTGATAGGTTGACAGGACGATCACTGGTTTAAAGTAAGCATTAGCAACTTAAGAGAGACCTTTAGCAACATTGTGAGATCCAGTTTCCAAATAAAAAATAAAACAGGACTGAAAATGAAGATCAAAGTTAGAATGTCCCTAGGTTCAATCCATAGCACCATGGGGGTGAGGAAAATTGTTGCCTGAAAAAAACTCAGTTAGTATAGGGTTAATCAAATCTGACTGGGGCACAATTGAAAAGCAAAGAAATAAGCCCTGGGAATAATCCAGAACTCATCTTGCTATCCATTTTATTTCATTTGATAAAAGGATATGGTGTGGCTATTGTAAACTGCTTTTTTAAGAATTATTTTCAATATCCATGATAAAATAGATTTGGGGAAGTAAGGATAAGAAGTAGTCAGACTAGGCCTAAATGAAATCCATCACATGCTAAACTCTACAGTGTAAAATAATATCCTGAGAAAAATATTAACATTTTTTCTTCATCAATTTACTGCCTACTATCTATCATAAATATTCAAAATTTACCTCACTCAAATATTTATTTGATCTGTTTTTAAATCTAAATCTTTTGTAGAAAAATACATATTTTTCTACAAAATATATAGATTTTCTACAAAATATATATTTTTCTACAAAAGGTTTAAATTTAAAAATTAGTATGACCTATATTTAATCATGCTTTTCTCTCTCTCTCTCTCTCTCTCTCTCTATATATATATATATATATATATATATATAGATAGATAGATATAGATATAGATATAGATATATAAATAAAGATACAGAAAGAGACAAATATATATATATATATACACATACACATAACTAAGTTTTTAATATATGTTAATTAATGTAACATCTCTGAATGGAGAGGAAAAATGGTGACTTATATGCTAAATTATAATGTCCAGTTATCGTACAGTTGATACACATTCAATAGATTTTTTTTTTTTTGGTGGTACTGGAGTTTCTGGAAGCCCTTCTACCTCTGGGCTACACTCCCAGACCTATTTTTATATTTTTATTTGAAAACAGGGTCTCTTAAGCCAGATAGGCTGGCTTTGTACTTGCGTGATCCTCCTGTCTCCACCTCCCAAGCGCGGGGATTACAAGCTTGCGCCACCACACCCGGCCACATTCAATAGATTTTGCTGACCAAAAGTATAAATGTTAATAAAAACCTTGTAGTATTTTATTTATTTCAATTTTCAAATATCTATGAGAAAGATGAGTAATAATGAGTGTAGATTATTAAGGTAGGAAAGTACATTACCCAAAATATATTATGTTTTTCATTCAAATTCTTAATTGCCACTCTAATTAAAATAGAAAAAAATTAAACTTTGACAGAAATTTTTAGTCTTTTTTATTAAAAATGCTAATAATTATTCTGTTATTGATTTCTTTAATGGAGTATTTTCAAACTAATATAAAATGATCTAATGAATCAATTTAAATAGTATTGGGCTAGGGATGTGGCTTGATGGTAGAATGCTTCCTAGCATACACAGACCTCTGGGCTTAATACTCAGCCCCACAAATAAAATGAAATCCTCAAGCCTGGTGTGGTGGTACATTCTTGTAATCCCAGCATTTTGGATGCTGAGACAGGAGAATTGTGGTTCACAGACAGCCTCAGCTACTTAGTGAGGCCCTTTGTAACTCAGCGAGACCCTGTTTCAAAATAAAGAATAAAAAATAAGGCTGGAGTTGTAGCTCAAAGGTAGAATACTCCTGGTTTCGATCTCCAGTATTGGAAAAAAAAATCTTCAGCAACACAGGTAAAATAAAATAAAATAAAATAAAATTGTTTAACATGCGTGGTTTAAAATAATGCCTACAATATGTTATTTTCATTTTTATAAAATTGATAATCAGCTTATTTTTGTTAGCTTGTAGCAGGGATATTGGCAGACCCCCCTCACCTCGGAAAGTTTCAGTTGGCTGATGCATAAAACAGTGGTTAAACAACAGTGGCCTAGGTTCCTTGGCCGTTACGTACAACCACAAACACCTATGTCACTCAGTTCCTAACACAGGTGTTGTCCACTTTCAAGAACTTCGTTACCAACCACTGCTTAAGAAAAAATAACCTACATGCCCGGCAATTCCCCAACTGCCGGCTCTTCCCCACCCTGAAGAAATAGCCCCATACAAAGTTTCAACTTGCTGACCCTAGGTGCACCTTCACTGGCCCCATATTTGGACAAGTGAACTTCACCCAGGAGTGCAGAATAAAGTGTCTCTTGCATTTTATTTGGCCTGCTTGCTTCTTTCCCTAAGTCGCAACTTTACAATTTTGATAAGAATTTTACTAATATAAATATGCAAAAGGTATAGTCCTTGATGTAAAGAAGGTGAATTCCGTAGTCCATTCATGCCAGTATTAAGAGAATACCATAAACTGGGTAGCTGGTAAACAACATAAATGTATTTTTCATAGATCTAGAGGCTGCTTCAGCATTCAAAAACTGATGTACTTTAGAACACAAAGGGAGAAAGGAGAAACCACTATGATAACCTGAGTGAATTAAAAAAAAAACGTACTTTTCAAAATTATACTCTCATTTGAGAAAAAATAAAGATAAAAACCCTCTGTGAATTGAACGCAACTACCTCAGTCTTCTGATGAACATTTACCTACTAAAAATATATTAAATCTTGACAACTTGACTGTTGTCAAGATTTAATATACCATAAATTATATCCCCTCTCAACATGTTTTCCTAGTAGAGAATTTAAAAGTAGAGAAAAACATAAAACCTTTAAAGAAAAGCCCATGCAAATGGAAAGACATTGATGTTCATGCGTGAGAAACTCAATATAGTTAACATATAGATTCCCCAAATGTAACTAGAATCTAGTGCTATTATGCTGAAATCAGAATGATTTTATTTTTGTTCAGTTTTGATTTGGCTTTTGTTGACATTTTCAACTCTATTCTGGGAGTTATATTAAAATCTAAAAAGCCTAGATTGTCTTCTCTAAATATAGTAGAGAAAACTTCTGAATCATCAAGTAGTGTAAGCTGTGCATAGTGACTTTTTGTCAGGGTTTATATGGAAAGGAGAGTTCTTTACAGCAGAGAAACAAGACAATCCTTACTTCATCCAAGTAATCAAGATTAGCATCAACAATGATAAATCAGATTGAAGGCATGCACCCTTGATATATTATGAGAATCACATTTTACCTCCCTATTCTTCTTGTATAAGTAACACACCCAGAAACATGGACACTATTACTTTATTACAGTCATAAGAAAAGCATCAAACTAACTTCAAGGATGTTCCACAAAATAGCTGACTAGTAGTTTAAAGCTGTACAAATCATTCAAATATGAAAAATTGTCAGTCTATGAGAACCTAAGAGCATATAATAAATTTAATGTGACATCCTGATTATTATCTCCAAATAAAAAAAAATAAATAAAACAGAGTTGGGGGTGTAGCTCATAGGTAGAATTCCCATAAATTCAATCCCTAGCACCACACACACACACACACACACACACACAAACACAGTAGAAAGAAAAATGGCTGATAACAGCATGAAAATATGCTTCATATATTTAGTCCTCAGATAAGTACAAATCAAGTCTATAATGTGATATTATTAAAATTCACACAAAATGGTCAACATTTAAATGTTCATAATGGGTTTATTTCTAATTGTAAATAAAATAGCCAAAAAGGGTATTAACAGATGAATAAATTTAAAAAAGAGATATTCTCATAAAATAGCAATAGTGTTTAAAAATAAAACTAATAATTTACTGGTACATTATTTTGAATTAAAAAAATCCAGAAAAAGGTCAAAAGTAAAAATATATTTCAATTTATATGAATTTCCATAAAAGCAATAGAAAAACAGTTACTGCCTTACAGACAGTAGGGCTAGATTATAAAGGAACATGAGAATTTCTCTCGGCAAAGCTAGTGTCCTTGTCTTGATTGGGATGCAGATTGTGCATGTGTTTTAATATATTATAAAGCATTTGTCAAAACCCTGGAAGCATACACTAAAAAACTTTTACATGTTACTCGGTATAAACACAATCCATCTGAAAAACAAAGTTTATCTTATTAAATTAATGTAATATGCCTCTTAATTGGTTTTATTTGCATCTATTTAATTATAGGTTGCACTGTCTTTCATAGCATTGTGTTCTAGTTTGTGATGTATTCCTACACTTACTGCTTACATCATTTTTCTCATCCATTTATATGACTTCTTATAAAATAAATAACAACTATTACTTTTTAAATTTTATATAATTTTTATATGTATTATGACTTTTTTATTAATGTATTTTATTGAAAGTAAATGTTATACATTTAATCTGTATTTGGTGCCCCCCCCTCGTTCCCCTTCCCCCCTCCCGATACTTAATACCCAGGCTAACCTTATTATATTCATACTTTTACACCTATTCGGAAATAGACGCTCATCAATCAAGTTCAGCCTCCTTCCTCTCTTAGTTTTCCATTCAAACTTTGCTGAGATTTCCCTTCCATTATCTGGAGTCCCTCTGGTATCCCCAATGCTCACTCGTTTGGGCATATTAGAGGAAATATATGTCCCTTTTCTTTCTGTGTTTGGCTGATCTCACTTAACATAATGCTTTCCAGACCTTTCCGTCTTCTTAAAAATGACGTGATTTTGTTCTTCTTTATAGCTGAATAGAATTCCATTGTGTGTATTTCCCATAACTTTGCAAACCATTCATCTGTTGATGGGGGCCTGGGTTGTTTCCAAAGTTTGGCTATTACAAATTGTGCTGCTATGAACATAAGTATGCATATGTTGCTGTAGTTCTCTGTTTTCAACCCCTTTGGAAAAATACCCAGTAGTGGTAAAGCTGGATCTATTCCCAGTTTTCTAAGAAATCTCCACACAGATCTCCATAGTGGCTGAACTAGTTTGCACTCCCACCAACAATGTAAAAGAGTTCCTCTTTCCCCACATCCTCGCCAGCATTTATTATTGTTTGATTTATTTATGCTTGCCAATCTGACTGGGGTTAGATGGAATCTCGGTGTAGTTTTGATTTGCATCTCCCTGATGGCTAATGATGTAGAACATCTTTTCATGAATCTATTGGCCATTTGTATCTCCTCTTTTGTAAAGTGTCTATTCATTTCAGTTGCCCATTTCTTGATTGGGTTGTTTGTTTTGCTACTGCAGAGTCTTTTGAGCTCTTTGTATAGTCTGGATATTAGCCCCCTATCAGAGTGGTGACTGGTAAAGATCTTCTCCCATTCTGTAGGCTTCCTCTGTAGGTTCTTGATGGTTTCCTTTGATGAGAAGAAACTTATTAGTTTGATGCTATCCCACTTGTTGATTCTTGCTTTAATTTCCTGAGCTTTGGAGGTTTTGTTGAGAAAGTTACTGCCTGTGCCAATATGTTGTAGTGATGAGCCTATGTTCTCCTCTACTAACTTCACAGTCTCTAAGTCTTTGATCCATCTCAAGTTGATTCCTGTACATGGTGAGATATAGGGGTTTAGTTCCATCTTTCTACAAATGAATAGCCAGTTCTCCCAGCACCGTTTGTTGAAAAGGCTGTCTTTTCTCCAGTGTATGAGTTTGGTCCCTTTGTCAAAGATTAATTGACTGTAGCTGTATAGATTTGGTTCTGTATCTTCTATTCTGTTCCACTGGTCAGTGTACCTGTTATTGTGCCAGTACCATGCTGTTTTTACTACTATTGATCTATAGTATAGTTTGAAGTCTGGGATTGTGATGCCTCCTGTGTAATTCTTGTAGCTGAGAATTGCTTTGGCTATTCTGGGTCTTTTCTTTCTCCATATAAAGTTTATGATTGCTTTTTCTAGGTCTGTGAAGAATGTAGTTGGTATTTTGATGGGAATTGCATTGAATCTATAAATTATTTTTGGCAAAATGGCCATTTTGATGATATTTATTCTGCCTATCCACGAGCACGGGAGGTCTTTCCATCTTTCAAGGTCTTCTTCAATCTCTTTCTTTAATGTTTTATAGTTTTTGTTGTAGAGATCTTTTACATCTTTGGTTAGGTTTATTCCTAGGTATTTTATTGGTTTTGAGGTTATAGTGAATGGAATTGATTGTTTTATTTCTTTCATTGTGGATTCATTATTGGTATAAAGAAAAGCCTCTGATTTCTTTAGGTTGATTTTGTATACTGCAACATTGTTGAATTTGTTAATTAACTCCAGAAGTCTTTTGGTTGAGTTCTTAGGGTCTTCTAGGTAAAGTATCATGTCATCTGCAAATAAGGATAATTTTAATTCCTCTCTTCCTATTTAAATTCCTTTGGTTTTCTTCTCTTCTCTTATTGCTGTGGCAAGAGTCTCAAGGACTATATTGAAGAGGAATGGTGATAGTGGACATCCTTGTCTTGTTCCCGATTTTAGGGGAAATTCTTGCAGTTTTTCCCCATTCAGTATAATGTTGGCTTTGGGTATGTTGTATATTGCCTTAATGATGTTGAGGTATGTTCCTTTTATTCCAATTTTCTGTAGTGTTTTTAACATGAATGGGTGTTGGATTTTGTCTAAGGCTTTTTCAGCATCTATTGCTATGATGATGTGGTTTTTATTCTTGATTCTATTTATGTGGTGGATGACATGTATTGATTTGCATATGTTGAACCAACCTTGTTTTTCCGGGATGAAACCAACTTGGTCATGGTGTATTATTCTCTTGATATGGTTTTGAATGCGTATGGCTAGTATTTTGTTTAGAATTTTTGCATCTATGTTCATTAAAGATATTGGTCTGTAGTTTTCCTTTCTTGAGGTATCTTTATTTGGTTTGGAGATTAATGTGATACTGGCCTTGTAGAAGGAATTTGGAGAGTTCCATCTCTTTCAATTTCCTGGAATAAGTTATGAAATATTGGTATTAGTTCTTTACTGAAGGCTTTGTAGAATTCAGCTGGAAACCCATCTGGGCCTGGGCTTTTCTTTGATGGAAGAATTTTTATTGCCATTTCTATTTCATTGTTTGCTATTGGTTGGTTTAGGTTTGTGATGTCCTCTAGGTTCAGTTTAGATAGGTTAACTGTGTTTAGGAATTTATCGATTTCTTCCATGTTTTCTTGTTTATTGGAGTATAAATTTTTAAAGTAGTTTCTGATAATCCTTTGAATTTCTTCACTATCTGTGGTGATGTCTGCTTTTTCATTTCTGATTTTAGTAATTTGCATTGATCCTCTTTTTTTTTTTTTGGGTTAGGTTGGCCAGGGGTTTATCAATTCTATTAACCTTTTCAAAGAACCAGCTTTTTGTTTTGTTGATTCTTTGAATTGTTTTTTTTTTTTTTGTTGTTGTTGTTGTTGTTCTCTATTTCATTTATTTCTGCTCGGATTTTAATAATTTTCTGTCTTCTGCTGGCTTTGGGGTTGGACTGTTGCAGTCTTTCTAGATCCTTGAGTTGTGCCAATAGGGTCTGAACTTGGTGATTCTTAGTCCTTATGTGAGCACTCAATGCAATAAACTTTCCTCTTAATACTGCCTTCATAGTGTCTCAGAGATTTTGGTAAGTTGTGTCTCTGTTTTCATTTATTTCCAAAAATTTTTTTACTTCTTCCCTAATTTCTGCTTTTACCCATTCATCATTCAATAGTGTATCATTCAGTCTCCACGTATTTGCATAGTTTCTTTTGAGTTTCCTCTTGTTGATTTCTACTTTAATTCCATTATGGTCTGAAAAGATGCAAGGAATTATATTACATCTTTCGACTTTGCTGGTGCTTTCTTTGTGTACCAGGATGTGATCTATTTTGGAAAAGGTTCCATGGGATGATAAGAAGAATGTGTATTCTGTAGTTTCTGGATGAAATGTTCTGTATATGTCTATTAGGTCCATTTGGTTTATAGTTTTCTTTAGTTCTAAAGAGTCTTTAGTCAACTTTTGCCTTGAAGATCGATCCAGTGGTGTGAGAGGCATATTGAAGTCTCCAAAAATTATTGTATTTGGGTCTATTTGAGATCTGATGTCCTGAAGGGTTTGTTTTACAAACATGGTTGCATTCACATTTGGAGCATAAATGTTTACTATCATTATATCATATTGGTGTATTGTTCCTTTTAATAAAAAGGAAGTGCCCTGATTTGTCTCTTCTGATGTGTCTTAAAGTCTGTTTTGTTGGATATCAGGATTGCTACCCCTGCCCTTTTTTGTTCTCCATTAGCATGGTATATCTTTTTCCAACCTTTCACTTTCAGTCTGTGAGTGTCTTTGGCTGTTAGGTGAGTTTCTTGCAAACAGCATATATTTTGTTTATGTTTTTTGATCCACATTGCCAATCTATGTCTTTTGATTGGTGAGTGAAGTCCTCTGACGTTAAGAGTTATTATTGAAATATGATTTTTGTTTTCTGTCATTTTGTGTTCTGTCATCTGTTTGGTAGCTTTTTCTTTCTTCCTTACTTAGAAGCCCCTCTGATCACTTTCCTCTCTTCTCTGGTTCTGAAGTCTGCTTCTTTTTTCTTCTTTATGGTTTATTTCTTTAAGTATTTTCTCTAGTGTTGGCTTTGAATTCATAATTTTTTTGAGATTTTGTTTATCCTGAAATACTTTTATTTCGCCATCAACTTTGAATAGTAGTTTTGCTGGATAAAGCAGCTTCGGTTGGAAGTTATTTTCTTCCAAGGTCTGGATCACGTCATACTAGTCTCTCCTGGCATTCATGACCTGGGTTGTATAGTCTGGGGTGATTTTTATTACTTTGCGGCTGTATGTCACCCAACGTTTTGTTCTCACTGCTTTTAAGATCTTTTCCTTGGCCTCTATGTTAGTCATTTTGACTATTATGTTGCGTGGGGAGGTTCTTTTTTGATCTTGTCTTAATGGTGCTCTGTATGTCTCTTGAACATGAAGAATCTATCTCTCGTTCCATGTTTGGGAAGTTATCCGAAACTATTTCTGTGAAGAGATTATGGATGCCCCTGGTCTGTACCTCTATTCCTTCTTCAATGCCTTTTTTCTGTAAGTTAGGGAGTTTCATGTTGTCCTATATTTGCTGTATGTTTAGGTTTTGTTGCTGTAATGACTTCTGCATACTATTGACTGTGTTTTTGGTGTTGGATGAACTGTCTTCTAACAGTGATATTCTACTTTCCATTTCCTCTAATCTTTCAGAATTTTTTTCTTTTGCTGACTTCATTTCATTTATTGACACTTTCATTTCATTCCAAGCCACTTTCTGATTCTTTTTTAGTGTTTCTAACTCATCTTTCATCTCCTCTAAACTTGTTTTAAATCCTTTCATCATATTGTAGATGAAGATTCGAAACTCCCCTTCCCGCATTTCTTATAGGCCAGTATTCGTGATTTCTGTCAGTTCTACATTATTCCTAGATCTCATATTTTCAGAGTTCTCAGGTCTGGTTTTCTGCTGTCTTCCCATCATTAGTGGGTATTATTTTTAGCCCAGTATTTGTATTAGGACTTTAGAAAAGACTTATCTCCCCAGAAAAAAAAAAAAAAAACTTATTCCCCCAGAAAACCAAAAACCAAAACAAACCCAAAGACCCAAAAAGTAAAACAAACAATACCAAACCACAATAGTAAAAATAAAATATAAAAGGATAGAAAAATAGTAAAAAAAAAAATAATAATAAAAGAGATAACGGTCCTACTATGTTGTTGATATATGGTGAATCTTGTATTTGCTTGGAGTGTCCCCTTGTGGCCCTGTGCCGGTATCATGCCTTAAGCGCTCTTCTTTGGTCCTGGAGTTGAATTGGCCCACTTTGCACACACTGGCACTCACATATATTGTACTCACTGTGTGCTCGCTGGGTCCGTGGCTCCTCTAGATTCATGCTGGCAGTTCAATCTGTGGCTCTGAAGCTCTGGCAGCTCTCCCGTATCCTGCTGACTTTTGCTCCTGTGGTGAGCAGGTCCACTTCCCGGTCCCTGCTGATCTCTGGGTGTGTCTGTGTCACTTCCTTTGTTGAGTGCCGCTCAGGAGCTCCAGTTAGGTAGCAACTTCAGGTATTGGAACTTTCTGGTCACTTTCAGACTTTAGAGCTTCTCTGGGAATGTTAAAGACCCAAAAGTCCCGTTTGGGCCAACAGCCCTGAGGCCACTGCACCTGTGCCTGCGCCCGCACTCCACCAGCCCGCCCGCACTCCGCCAGCCGCTGAGTCTTCAGCTCACTATCTACTTTCTTTGTGTGTTGTGGTGAGTCTTGCAGTTCAGTTGCTGGATTTTTTCTGCCGTACTCCCCAAGTCTGTTTTGGATCATACATTTAATTTTTTCTTTATTAAGACACATCTGTCTCAGTAGTTGAACTTAGTTTGCTTCAGCTAGTGAGGGACGCTGCATCTCTCCATCGCCATCTTGGAAAAAACACAACTATTACTTTAGATATTTTTTCAAGTCTGTTTATATTATTTTGAATTTTAATAATTTAGTAAAGCCTATATAGCCATTTTCTTGCCATTCCTTTTTTTCTAAGCATAGAAAGGATCTTCCCACAAGAGATCTGATGAATACTATTTTCTAATATATTTTATTATCCCAACATTATTTATATCATACTCAGTAATCGTGCCATAGTTTATATCTCTTGTATGTTAGAATAAAGAATATCAAAGTTTTTTTTCTGATTTATAGATGATTCTATTAATGACTATGGGTTTTTCATTGATGAATAAAGCATCTTGAGTGAAATAAAGTATATTCCTGGGATATTTCAACTCTCTTAGTTATAACTAAAACCTCAAAATCTAGCTATTATCTAATAATATAAGTATAAATGAAAGAGTAATTCTTTAATAACATATTTGATTAGAACTTTGATTAGAACTTTTTTCTATGGTTCTGTCATGGAAAAACACAATAAATTCTATGGGTTCTTGGCTTCTGTGGTTAAAGAGATGTGCCAGAGATAAAGGCAAAGGTTTTAATTAGGAAAAATGAGGGATTCGAGGGGGAAGGCAGGACATCTTAAGGGGTGGAGGGTGTCAAAGCAAGAGCAAGCAAAAGCAAACAAAAGCAAAAGGGAAAAGGCAAAAATAAAAAAGGAGGGAGGTCTTAGCTGCTTTTTCACTTATTTAATAGAACTTCCAAGAGCTGGTGGATGAGGTCCTACAGTGGAAGTCTGGACTTCCTCTTAATCCTCAGGTTTGCCCTGGCAAAGGGGGATGGGTGCTGAGTAGCTGATGTCCCAACCTCTGTCCTCTTCCTCCTCTCCTGGACCCTTGGTTTACTATGAATCTCAGGTGAGGAAAGAGGCCATCATGATTAAAAGTGTGGGCAGCCCACAGGAGAAAAGGGGCCATTGTAATGAAAGTATGTTCTCCTTTCCTTTCAAATTTTGTTTCCTTTTTACCTACAAATTTATTTAGTTTTAACTTCTATTTTACCTCATCAGTTCTACCTCTTTATTCTGCCAGGAGAACTTTAAAATCTTTATATTAAGGTAAATGTTGTTCAAATTGTATGAAACCTATGTATTTGTAGTTTTATTTTTTTGAGATCTATTTTATTTTATTTATTATTTTCTTAACTTTCTTTTTTTAATTTATTTTTATTGGTGCATTGTAATCATACATCACATTGGAATACAAGACTTGAGAGGATATACAATCACACATCATCCAATTAGCCCTCATACAGTCCCCATCCCATTCCCTCCTCCTCCCTCAATCCCATGCTTGTTTGGTGATTAAATTTGATACATATGTTTATGTACCTCCTGCTTTTTAAAGAGGCTCCATCCTCCCTTATTCCATACCCTCTGATTGGTCACCTTAATTGCTTCACTGTAGGGCCCTTTCTATAGCTCGACCACTTCCTGTTGCCCTTTCCTCCTAGTTATTGCTGATTAGGGGAAGAATCTGGTTTTTATTTTCCGTAATATTTCTCTCTGCATTCCGCGTTGCAAATACCGATCCCACTCTTGACGACCCCAGTTGTGGCCTGGCTACCCGGTGGACTGATCCAAACCTCGCTGGCTCAAGCAGCGGCCTTGCCTCATGGGAGGCCCTGATTCTGGTCTCGCTGGCCCTGACACTGGCCTAACCCCTCAGCTGGCTCCAATCCTGGCCTCGGAGGCCCCAGCACTGGCCTTTCTCATGGCAGGCTCCGATACAGGCCTCGGAGGCCTCAATAGCAGCCTTGCCTCACGGAAGGCTCCCATGCCGGCCGCTGGCCCCGGCATTGGTCTAATCCCTCAGCAGGCTCCAATCCTGGCCTCGGAGGCCTCAATAACGGCCTTGCCTCACAGAAGGCTCCGATGCCGGCCGCTGGTCCCGGCACCGGCCTAACCCCTTGGCAGACTCCAATCCCAGCCTTGGAGGCCTCGGCACCGGCCTTGCCTCGCTGCGTGCTCCAATGCAGGCCTCTGGTCCCGGCACCAGCCTAACCCCTCAGCAGGCTCCGATCCCGGCCTCGCAGGCCTCAATAGTGGTCTTGCCTCACGGAAGGCTCCGATGCTGACTGCTGGCCCCAGCACCGGCCTAATCCCTCAGCAGGCTCTGATCCCAGCCTCGGAGGCCCCAGCACCGGCCTTGCCTCGTGGCAGGCTCTGATTCCAGCCTCGCTGGCCCAGCACCGGCCTATCCCCTTGGCAAGCTCCGATCCCAGCCTCGGAGGCCTCAATAGTAACCTTGCCTCACAGGAGGCTCCGATGCCAGCCATTGGCCCCGGCACCGTCCTAACCCCTTGGCAGGCTCTGATCCTGGCCTCGAAGGCCTGACTAGCGGCCTTTCCTCACAGCTGGCTCCGATGCCGGCCATTGGCCCTGGTACCGGCCTAACTACTCAGCAGGCTCCGATCCCAACCTCGGAGGCCCCAGCACCAGCCTTGCCTCATGGCAGGCCCCGATCCCGGCCTCACTGGCCCCGTCACCAGCCTAACCCCTCGGCAGGCTCTTATCCCGGCCTTGAAGGCCCCAACACCGGCCTTGCCTCAAGGCATGATCTGATCCTGGCTTCACTGGCCACAGCACCGGCCTAATCACTCGGCAGGCTCCGATCCCGGCCTCGGAGGCTCCAGCACCAGCCTTGCCTTATGACAGGCTCTAATCCCAGCTTTGCTGTGTCCTTTGCCGGCCTCACCCTTTGGCAGGCTCTAATCCGAGCACCCTCTTGCTCAACCATTTGTACCACATTCTCGAGGATGCGTGGTGGTAGCATTCTGCCTCTGGGGTCATTACTTCAAAGGTTCCAGGTGTAATGCATCAGATCTCTGCTTCCCCTGAGTACTGGCCACTGCCACTGCCACTGCTGCCACCATTTCAAATCTTTTCCAAGCTCTTTTTCTACTCTGAATGTTGTTCAGTCTTCCTAAGCATTTGCGATGGTAGCATTCAACCTCTGGTGTAATTTCTCCAAAAAAAAAAAAAAATAAGTTTTGTAGTCTCCGATTTCTGCTTCTCCTGAATACAAGTCTCCACCGCCAACACAGAGACCACTTTCAGCACTGCCTTTCTCCTTGGTCTCCACTAAAATCTCTCTCTTTACAGGTGATGTCCAAGATTCTTAACAATGTAGAGAAGAAGCAGTCCTCCTTAGCAGGGAATTTTTCCAATAATTCCAGTTCATTTGGATAAGTTTTGTCTGCATCTCCAGTATCCTGGCATCTGCCACCTCCTTGACCCCTCTCTGATATTTTCCTTTTTTCTTTTTCTTTTCCTTTTTTACAGGGTCCTTCTGTGTGGAAAGGGATTCGCCTAGGGGTGCCCCACCAACGCCTGCCCACCCGCCCAGGGTTGGGGCCAGAGGCCCGGACCACAGGGTCCTTTTATGTAGGGAGGGGGTCGCCTAGGGGTGCCCCGCCAGTGCCTGCCTACCCGCCCAGGGCCCGGGCCAGAGGCCCGGACCATAGCGTCCTTCCAGGTGGAGAGGGGGTCACTGAAGGGTGCCCCACCAGCACCTGCCCACCCGCCCAGGGTCGGGGCCAGAGGCCCGGACCCGTATTTGTAGTTTTAATATCTTATTTTTTTTTATTCTAGTTCAGAAACAAAAACTCTCCATTTTTCTCACTTTTATGTAAAATAAGAACATTTTCCCTACTTATATCCCTGAATTTGACCACTCTTAAATATCATAATTTCTTTTAAATAGAAAAAGGTTTTAAATTTAACTAATTTATGATGTTAGATAAAACTTATGTTCAGTACTCTAACAAAAGTGCCTTAGATTTAGAATATGAAGTATAATGTTGATTTTTATATGGATTCCAAGTTTTTATTAACTTGTGATTTTTATTGCTTTGTGTATTGGGATAAGTTTTGTACAAGATTTGCTTTGAAAGACAGTTGCTTCAACTTTTAGTATATGATGTTTTTTGGTAGTAGGCTTCCATGTTTCATTTGATATTTGCTGCTGAAATTGTATTTGTAAGAAATGTAGTTCTAATAATTATATTTTAGAGACACGGAGAAAAAACATATATTTACTTTTTATTTCTTCCTAAATTCCTTGCATGTGACTGTAGGAAAACTCAGCTAAATTGCAGTTAAGAAGGTGCTAAGGTGAGACGGATACATCATAAGAGATTTTGAAGAGGTTCTAAAAGAAAGAATATGGTTGGGATCATGGTGGCTAAAACATGAGCACTGTGTGAACCAGGCCTGAGAGTGATTCAAGGATAAGGTAGTGGTCAGGGGAGGAAATGGTGTTCACTTGAGGAGTTGCCTTGAAAATCTATAATTACAACATCAGAGGTGAGAAGAGAGAAACCATAGTACTTTATTAGCCTCCCAAGTCCCTCTCTGTCAACCCATTGTAAAGGTGATATCTAACCCTGGGTTAATGTAAAAGAAATCTCACCTAACAATTAAGTAATTTTCTTAGAAAATTGGACTTAAAGACACAGAGTCAGCCTCAGTGCAAAGCCTTCTAATTTGGGCAACTCACAGGAGTGTCTGCCTGAAGGAAGTAAAGGGTGTCATAAAATGGGGTCTACCCAAAAGCACACAGACAGAGAAAAGACAGGAAATGGCAGATGAAAACCACAGCCCCCTCTGTTAATCTAGATGATTACACAATAGAAATAGAAATTTGAAAAATAAAATAAAATCCTCAACAATAAGTACCAGTGTGAATTCAAGAAAATGAAATATCCTGGAAAAAAAAAGTATTTGAAAGGATTCCAATTAGCACCTTCAGAGATTTTTTTCCCAATGGGACAAAATAAAATTTTAATAAATGACTTTACCATTTCTATATTATTGCAACTACAATTTAGACCTTTTATTTACAAAGGCTTTAAATGATAATAAGAGTAACCAGATCATTTTTAAAGATTAATTGGAAAAAAAGTAAAGTTGTGAAATAAAAGTTCTTACTAAATAGTTCAGTATTATTGTAGGTAGCAGATAGGTAGATTATATTTCTCATTCTACATATATTCCACTGGAAGATCACATTAGAGGAAAGTAACACACATCTTTTCAAGTGATTTATGCACGAAGTGATGCTCAAGCCAATGTGCAGTGAGAAACAAGCAGCATGGTTTGTTTCTCAAAACCAACTGGAAAGTGTGTCTTGTTCCACAATTCTAACGATAAAATATTTTCATCAGAAAAAGTTTAAACTATAAAAGTGTGTACCCAAATGATGCTAAAACATACCAAATATTTGCAATATTATACTGTAACTATGAATAGATTTGTTTCATGTTTTGATATTCACAAATAACTTGGAAACTACAGTTAAACTCAATGTATTGTTAGAGTAACACTTGTAAATTATAGCAGTAATTTAAAATAGATGATCATATCGTTTTAGTACTTGTATTTCCCCATTTTTCAAGGAGGAATCTGTAATCAAAGCTATTTTTTTCTGGAGTATATTGGAGAAGGCCCAGGGATCAGGACTCCTTCTTCAGGTCTACATACAACTACTCCCTTTTTGTCTTCTTGCCTGTTTTAAATATCTTCTGACAACCAAACAGACAACACTTGGTGATGATTTACACCACAGTTGCCCACAGGCCAGCAGGAACCCAGTCACATCTAAGGAGTAGTACTGGTACCAGGTGAGGTCACGGGCTGCAACCCGCAGATGCTTGGCTCCTTTGTGGCACATGACAAACTCGACCTAGAAGACAGTTCAGTTCAGGGGATTAACAGGCTGGTCATGGTGAATTCTTGACAATCTCATGGCATTCTCTTTATATGAAGTGTCATTAATAACCGTCTTCAGTGCATTGAGCAAATCAGCACTTGACATTGTAAGAAAATCCAATCGAACAGCTGTTCCCTTGGCCTTCATGTAAACAATATTATCAGGTTGATCTGCAAACAAAGGGATGCCCACTAGGGGAATCCCATGGTATATTGCTTCATAGATGCCATTGGTGCCACCATGAGTTATAAAAGCTTTTGTTTTGGGATGACCAAGAAGGTCATTATGGGGAATCCACTTGAATAGCTGAGTGTTGGATCCTAAGGTATCTGGCTTCTTCCCATTAAATCTCTGTGGGGAGCCATTAAGGTTTTCCCCTTTAAGAATACTTCTGACTGTCCTTTGCCCAGAGGCAATAAGGTTTGGGGTCATGGAAAGTTCAAGGTCTGAGAGAAGCTCAGGTGGAATTGATTGGTTTGACCGTTATGCGCACAGGTGGTGATGTCATGAGGGTTGATTGACCGGGAGCTGTATAAATAGGACAAGAGTGATAAACCTGGGATCGGTCAGTAGAGATATCGACCCGGGAGTGTACTGGCAATCCTTCCATAAGAGAATTAAGTATTCTATGAATAAAATTCATTAAATAAAATTCTTTTCATCCTCACTCCTCTCTTCAGAACCCATACTTTTGCCGGCTGACTCCGGCAAATCTCCAAATGACCTTTTGTGGAATCTGTGCAAGAGCTGATGCAATCAAGTTGGCTCTTTCTTTGGTCATATTTCCAACCATGGACCCCAGGGAAAACACAACACCACCATTTTCTCCAGGGCTCTGGACAAAGTCTTCCAATTCCTTAGTCAGAGGTTTGGCAGGCTTGCAGTGGAGCCCTCCAACAAAATAAAAATTTGGTAAGGCTGGGTGAGGAAATTCCAAGTCCCAGTAGGATCAAATGAGCCATATATCTGCTTTGCTCATCTTCTCTTGTAGTGTAGTGGGTCGTCCTTGCCTCACAGCAGGCTCTGATTCGAGCCTCCTCTTCACCCAGCAGGTTGTCCCACATTCCCGAGGTGTGTGGTGGTAGTATTCCACCTCTGAGGTAATTTCTTCAAAAGTTCCAGGTGTATTACATCAGATCTCTGCCACCCCTGAGTACTTGCTGCTGCCAATGCAACTGTCTCCACCATTTCAAATCTTTCCCAAGCTCTTTTCCCATACTGCACAAGAGATTTTTTTTTTAAATCATGCATCAGGTATAGCGGTGAGTGCCTGTAATCCTAGTAGTTGGTAGGCTACAGGGGGATCACAGATTTGAGGCCAACCTCAGCAATTAGTGAGGGCCTCTGCAACTTAGTGAGACCCTGTTTCAATGAATAAATAAATATGTAAATAAACAAATAAAAATAGGGCTTGAGATGTAGCTCAGAGGTAGAATACCCCTGATTTCTAATCCCCAGGACCACACACACACACACACACACACACACACACTATATATATATATATATATATATATATATATATATATATATATATATATTCTTTTGGTGGTACTGGGGTTCCTGGAAGCCCTTCTACCTCTGGGCTGGGCTACATTCCCTGACCTATTTTTACTTGGAAACAGGATCTCCTAAGCCAGCGCACGTGGCTGGCTTCGAACCTGCGCGATCCTCCTGTCTCTGCCTCCCAAGTGCAGGGATTACAAGTGTGCGCCACTACACCCAGCTATATATAATATTTATATATCCTGATGGGTCCAGCTGTGGGGCTGAGCAGGAAGGAGAGTGCTGATAGCCCAAACAGCACCACACGAGCCAGGAGATGTGTCAAGCAGGATCTCATTTATTTCTCTCAGGCAACCCAATTTAAAGCAAAAAACTGCAAGGGGGATTTCCAACAGGAAACTATTCTAACCTATCAAGCTAAAGGTCACTCTTGCATGTGCAAAGCACATAACTTGCGGCCAATCATTATCTAGTGCACGAGGGGTTCACAAGCACGGAAGCATTATTTGAGCCAATAAGGCTCAACATTACCAAATTGGGCTAGCGGGGGCAAGGAGAGTAGTTACACCCTCTATACCCACTCGGTGCTACATTTTGCAGATTCATCGGAAGTTCTGTCAGGTGGTTGCACAGACATCAACGCGCTTGGCGCTACATGTAGCTAATTCATCGGAAGTTTTGCCAGGCAGTTTGAGCAGACCCCAATCCAACATATATATAATTATATATCCAAAATATATATAATTATATATCCTAAAATATATATAAATATATATAATATGCATATGTATATTTATGTATATGTGTGTATGTGTGTGTGTGTGTGCAATCATGTGTCTATAATATAAGAACTGGATGAGCTTAAAAAGAAAAAATTTACTCAAATTATAAGAATTATCAACAAGTAAAAATTAAATCATATGCGTGCATGTGTGTGTGTATGTGTGTGTGTATGTGTGTGTGTGTGTGATTTCTATTAGGAATTGCACTCAGGAAAGCATTCTACTTTTGAGCTATACTGTCAGCCCTAGCTTTTATTTTTTATTTTGAAACAGGTTCTTGCTAGGTTGATGAGTCTCACTACTTTCTGAGGCTGTCCTCAAACTTGCAATTATCCTGTTTCAGCCTCCCAAATATTGGGATTGCAGGCATGTGCCACCACACCCGAAAAATGGAAACATTTTTAAGTGAAATAGAAGCAATGTAATACAATCAAGGAACCTAAAGAAAATAGGAGGAAGTAAGGAAAGTTCAGCAATTGAGAATAGCTGATATTACTTAAAACTGATTTTTAGAATAAGAATGCCTAAGAAACATATAGGAAAATATCAATAATTAATTGAAAAAAATGATTTAAAGTTGAGAGAGAAGACAAATCTTCAGGTTGAGAAGTCCTGCTGAGCAAGGGAGTGGTACACAGCTAGAAACACTAGTGCATTGCACACCACTGAGTGAAGAGGGACCCTAAAAATACTCAGAAAAAAACATGTTACCACTTACAAATCTTCTCGGTAACGCTGAATACTAGAGTTCTCTAAGGAAGAAGAGTAATTTTCTCTAGAATCTCATGTCTTATTAGACTCGAGTGAGAGAAAGAAATAAGGAATTTCTAGCCATAAAACTATTCAGAAAATTTTCTCTCCGTGCAACATGTTAAAAAATATTTCTTGTGGATATTCTTTGTAAAACAATGCATAACCCCTAGAATAATCTACTGGATTTTAGAAAGAGGCTAATTAACTTCATAAACAAAGTTTTAAAAAAGCAATACTTCTGCTCTAAAAATTAACTATTTAATTAAAATATATAAGAATTCTAGTAATTCTGGTGAAATGATAAGAACTGCAATTGTTTCTTCACAAAGAAAGAATAAAAATTAAAAACTTAGAAGTTTTTAAAACTCCAAAATTCTTCAAAAATTTATTTAGCAACTTAGGACAGGTTTTGAGTATTTAAAAGAAAAGGAATTCATTGATATTGAGATTTTAAACATATTTGTTAATATCTAAGCATAGACCTCTATCTGTCTTCATTAAGATCATAATCACAAAATATTTCTAAGGTTAATAATATTTACATACTCAATATAATGTTCCAGCTTTATCCATTGTAATTCAATTTTCAGAAGAAAGGACAGACATAACTGGTTTTGCAGAAAGAATATGGTATAAAGACTATGGATAATTAGATAACCTAAAACAGCTTTCCACTCAAAATGTATAGCACAACTAGGGGGAAAGAATGCTGATTCTTGCAGAACTCAACTTAGAATAAAAGGAAGAAATTTACTTAGAGCAAATCATTAAGAAGGAGATGCTAAGTCCCTGATTTCTATTCCCAGTACCGGAAAAAGAAGGAGGAGGAGGAGGAGGAGGAGGAGGAGGAGGAGGAGGAGGAGGAAAGTTAGGAGCTGCTAATCCTAATGCCAGGCTGCTAAACCTTGGCACTCCACTCACTGAGAGAGAAGTCGCTGAAAATGCTGATCTCAATGCAGGTCCCCCAAGGGAATATATAAAGAGAAAGAGGGCCTAGGCCTTCCTGAGGAGATGGCAACTGCAGGGAGGACTGGTGGTGAGAACCCAACCCTGGAAACACTGGGGAAAACAATTACAAAATCCCCAAGGATTGCCTGGAGCAGTGAGGCTGTGGCCCAGTGAGCAAGGAATCATAGGACGAGCAACCCAAAGGTTAGGCACAGTCAGGCATGTGGAGACTTAATAGCCATGATATGTAGTTTAGAAAAATAAGCTTTAATAGAAAAGAATCCATTAGAGGGTTTAAGGTAAAATTGTTGGAATCCGATTTTTCGAAAAAGAAGATGACTTCTGTTGAAGGAGTCATCTTCTCTATCTTCTATTCACTTCATTTCCCCAGTTTGTTTCACTCAGCCTAATATAATCACCAAGTCCCAGAAAACCGACTGTTGGTAGTAGTGCTACATAAAAAAATCAAGGCTTTTTTTTTTTTTTTTTTTGGTGGTATTGGGTTGCTGGAAACACTTCTACCTCCGGGCTACACTCCCGGACCTATTTTATATTTTTATTTGGACACAGTGTCTCTTAGCCAGTGAGGCTTACTTCGAACCTGCATGATCCTCCTGTCTCTGCCTCCCAAGTGCAGGGATTACAAGCGTGCGCCACCATGCCCAGCTCAAGGCATTTTTAAAATGTCTACTTTTCATTCATTCTAACATCTCTGACAGGGGTACCCCAGGTTTTTCATATGTCACCTTTACTTCTATTATTTGTAACAGGGCTGGAGGAGAGTCATCTGAAAGTTTTCAGGGGACAATAGAGAGAATTTGAGCTATTAGAAATGAGAACACTGCGTAAATCTTCACTGGGTCTTAAGAAAGGAGGAGTATATCTGGTGCCCAAGCAGGAATATTAGTGATTGCAAGGAAAACTGCTATGCTAAAAATAACTTTAATTTGAACTGCTATGCCCACTAAACTCAGATTAGTGGCATGAGGCTAGTGCGGAAAAAAAGGAGAATTCAAAGAAATGTGACATGTTGTTTTGTAAGATTGTAAATTGAATACAATACTAGACATGAATGGTATGTAGCATCTCTTCTTCAACTGGCTATCAGTTTATTCACTTTAACCAAACAACAAAAAAAAAATAGCTAAATGGTAGGTATTTTTATTTTTTTAATATTTTTATTTGTGCATTGTAATCATATATCGCATTGGAATACAAGACTTGAGAGGATATACAAGCACACATCATGCAATTAGCCTTCATCCAGTCCCTACCCCATTCCCTCCCCCTCCCTTGATCCCACACTTATTTGGTGATTAACTTTGATACATTTGTTTATGTACCTCCTGCATATTAAGGAGGCTCCACCCTCCCCTATTCCATACCCTCTGATTGGTCACCTTAATTGCTTCACTATAGGGCCCTTTCTATAACTCAACGTCTTCCTGTTGCCCCTTTCCTCCTGGTTATTGCTGATTAGGGGAAGCATCTGGTTTTTATTTTCTGTGATATTTCTCTGTGCATGCTGCTTTGCAAGTACCAATCCCACTCTTGACGGCCCCAGTAGTGGCCTGGCTACCTGGTGGACTGATCCAGACCTTGCTGGCTCAAGCAGCTGCCTTGCCTCATGGGAGGCCCCGATTCTGGCCTCTCTGGCCCGCACACTGGCCTAACCCCTCGGCTGGCTCTGATCCCGGCCTTGGTTGCCCCAGCACTGGCCTTGCCTCATGGCAGGTTCCAATCCCAGCCACACTGGCCCCAGCACGGGCATAACCCCTCGGCAGGCTCCGATCATGGCCTTGGAGGTCCCAGAAGCAGCCTTGCCTCACGGTATGCTCCAATGCTGGCCGTTGGCCCCAGCACCGGCCTAAGCCCTCAGCAGTCTCTGTTCCCGGCCTCGGAGGCCCTAGCACCAGGCTTGCCTCACAGCAGGCTCCAATCCTGGCCTAACTGGACTCAGCACCGGCCTAACCCCTCGGCATGCTCTGATCCCGGCCTCAGAGGCTCCAGCACTGGCTTTGACTCACAGCAGGCTCCAATCCCAGCTTAGCTGTGTCTGTCACCGGCCTCAACCCTCGGCAGGCTCCAATCCGAGGACCCTCTTCTCCCAGCCACTGGTCCCACGTTCTCGAGGGTGCATGGTAGTAGCATTCTGCCTCTGGGGTCATTACTTCAGAGGTTCCAGGTGTAATGCATCAGATCTCTGCCTCCCCTGAGTACTGGCCACTGCCAATGCCACTGTCTCCACCATTTCAAATCTTTCCCAAGCTCTTTTTCCACTCTGAATGTTGTCCAGTGTTCCTAAACATGTGCGATGGTAGCATTCGACGTTTGGTGTAATTTTTTCAAAAAATAAGGTTGGTAGGCTCCGATTTCTGCTTCTCCTGAATACAAGTCTCCACCGCCATCGTGGAGACCACTTCCAACACCATCTTTCTCCTAGGTCTCCGCTAAACTCTCCTTACAAGTAGTGTCCAAGATTCTTAAGAATGTAGAGAAGAAGCAGTCCTCCTTCGCGGGGAATTTTTCCAAAAGTTCCAGTTCATTTGGATAAGTTTTGTCTGCATCTCCAGTATCCTGACATCCGCCACGGCCTTCTTGACCCCTCTCTGATATTTTTCTTTTTTGTTCTTTTCCATTTTTTTTTAATAAGAGAAGACAGTATGTGTGGTTTGAGGAGGTTGTGGGATCAGGCACCCAGTAGGACTGTGACCTGGGCCTGGTTTTCCCAGGGGTCCAGCATGCTCCACACGACTCCGTCTTGGGACCAGAGTTCTGTGACCTGGGCCCCGGCTCTTCCAGGGGTCCGGCATACCTTGCCTGACCCCCGCCCAGGGTCCAGGGCCTGGCGACCAGGCCCCAGTTTCTCCAGGGGTCTGGCGTGCTCCGCGCTATCCCGCCCGGGGCCCAGGGTCCTGCGACCTGGCCCCGGTTTCTCAGGGGGTCCAGCATGCCCCACCTGACCCCCGTCCGGGGCCCAGGGCCTTGCAATCGGGCTCAGGTTTCTCCAGGGGTCTGGCGTGCTCCTTGTGGTCCGGCCCGGGGCCCAGAGTCCTGCGACACAGGCCCCAGCTTTTCCGGGGTCCGGCGTGCCCCGCCTGACCCCCGTCCAGGACCCTGGTAGGTATTTTTAATCTACATCCTTAGTGGTGTTTATTTGGAGGCAAGACTGATCACCTATGATTGAGTCAATTCTTCAAACTTCATAATTGTTTTAAAAAAAGATTTGCGCCAATAAAAAGTGTGCATTTTGGGTTTGGCTTTTGTCTAGCATACACTGTCTTTTTCTCATCTGAAAATAAGTTATATGTATATGTAGATAGGTAAACATGTTAGTTTTTTGAAGTTATATTAGAACATAGTTGTATAATTTGTTTTTTCTTGAATTTCAGAGTTTTAACTGGGTGTGGTAGAACACACCTGTAATCCAATACTTGGGAGGCTGAGACAAGAGGATGGCAAGTTTGAGGCCAGTTCAACAACTTAACAAGACCCTCAGCAAAAGAGCAATATCCTGTTTCAAAATTTAAAAATAAATTAATTAAAAAGTGTTGGATGTGTAGCTTGTGGGAAGACTGCCTGTGGGTTCAATCCCCATTATGACTAAATTAATTAAGTAGTTAAAAGTCTGATATTTTAAAGTAAGCATTCATCTATCTCCACGTCGGTTCTTAAAAGTAAACCATTACAATAATGACATGCATCAGAATCAATAAAAATATGTATTTTATTCCCTTTTGAATTTGAGTTATGATGCTGAAATTCTATGACTGCCATTATTGAAACACATTTAATGAGATTATGCTAACCATTTGTGCTGGCATAAATTTACTGTTTCATTGTAAGATTAATTTTTTTCTCCAGTTAGCAACCACAATCTCAGGCACATTTCACACCGATTTCTGTGCTGAGTGAATGGGAGAAAACTGATGTGGCTTCATAATCTTAGGGAATGCTGACCAAGCAGCAGAGTCTCATTCCGTTGACAATGCCCATGTTCAGTGCAAGGCAGATTTTTTTTTTCATTTATTTTAAATATTGGGGTCAATAATAATCTTCATGAACAAAAAATCTGCAATGTATAAAAATAAGACTTGAGAACTAGTATTGACTATTTTATGGAAAATAATCAAAAGGATAAACAAAAATTTCTTTTTTATTTTTTCCTTTTTATTTTTTAAAATTTATTTTTATTTTTATATATATTTTAAATTTTTTATTAGTGCATTATATTCATAAATCATATTCGGGTAAAAATCTTGTGTGTACATATATGTACTCATCACTGATTTAACCCCTACCCAATTCCCACCCCATTCCCTCACCATCCTTCCTTCCCTTGCTTGGCTTAGTGGTTGACTTCGATATGTTTAAGTACACTGTGTGTGCAAATCTAACAGGTTTTTTTTTTTTGTGTGTGTGGTACTGGGAGTGGAACCCAGAGGCTTTCTACCTCTGGGATATGCTCCCAGACCTATATTTTATTTGGAAACAGGGTTTCACTAAGTTGATGAGAGCCTCACTGAGCAGCTGAGGCTGGCTTTGAACCTGTGCGATCCTCCTGTCTCAGCCTCCCAAGTGAGGGGATTACAAGCATGCACCACCACGCCTGGCCAGATTCTTTTTTGATGAAACTGCCATGCACTTCAAAACCATCATCATTAATTTTGCTTTTGTCCAATGCTAGATAATTTTTTAACTTCTGTCTATGACTAATTCCTCTCCTCTTTTCTAGATGCATACCCAACCCTTGCTTCCTAACACACATACTCTCTCTCACACACACACAAACACACACAGAGAATTTATTTAAGATGTCTGTAAACCTTGATTAATGTGTCATTAACAGCAAAGTATTATTCTACAAAGCACCATGCCCAAGATGATTAGCACTAGAATTGCTTACTCCAGCCTCAACCTCACCAATAACCCAGATTCTTTCACCTCGTCAGCTCTGAATCTCTAGGAGAAATACTGAGACATGAGGCTACAGATCCCATGCTCATAGATGAGAACTACACTCCCACACATGACATAAAGATATTGGAGCAAAAGGAGAGCATGCCTTCTGATGGTTCCTTTTTGGAGTAAGGAAGCATCTTCAGAAGCACCTCCACTGACTTCCTTTATCATCTCCTCACTTGAAATGCCTCAAGTATTCATGAGGCAAAGGAAAGGAAATGAAGTGCAGGTAAATGGAAGGGCAGTGAGAGAAATGAAGTGCATGTAAATGGAAGGGCAGTGAGAGAAATGAAGTGCATGTAAATGGAAGGGCAGTGAGATTACTGGAGTAAAATTGAGATTCTACTAAAAATAAAACATTGGACTGGAAGAAGTCACATATAAATTATTGGTAAACAAACAGTACACATTAAATTATTCTTCACAGAAAACACTCATTGTCCACTAAAATAAAATTAGAAGATAGAATTAAGATCTCAAATCTAATACCTTGTATGGCTAAATTTATTAGTAAAATTTCTAGGATGAACTTTTCTGTCTATAACTTAAACACATTTTTATTAATATCCATCCTAAATATGGTTTACCTGTCTTAAAATAAATATCACTAGCCAGGCGTGGTGGCGCACCTTTGTAATCCCAGCATTTGTGAGGCGGAGACAGGAGGATCTGGGTTCGCAGACAGCCTCAGCTACTTAGTGAGGCACTTTGCAACTCAGCAGTAAGAATAAGAAATAGGCCGGGTGTGGTAGCACATGCTTGTAATCCCCATGCTTGGGAGGCTAAGACAGGAGGATCACGCAGGCTCTAAGCCAACCACGCTGGCTTAAGAGACCCTGTTTCCAAATTTAAAGAAAAGTATAAAATAGGTCTAGGAGTGTAGTCCAGAAGTAGAGGTTTTCTTGGACCCCAGTACGACCAAAAACAAAATAGAATAAGAAATAGGGCTAGTAATGTCACTTGGAGGTATAATGGCCCTGGTTTGCATCCCCATTACTGCAAAAACAAACAAACAAACAAATAAATAAATATCACTTAAAATAATGAAGTTTATACACACATTAATTCTGATTTCTAAAGAAATATCTTCCAAAATGGTTGCACTAATTTGCAATCCCATAAACAGTGTATTAGAGTTCCCTCTTCTCCACATCCTAGCCAGCATTCATTGTTGTTTGTGTTTTTAATGATTGCATTCTAATTGGAGTTAGGTGAAATCTCGGGGTAGTTTTGATTTGCATCTCTCTGATTGCTAATGATATTGAGCATTTTAACATTTGCTCCATAAATGTTATTCCTCTCATGATAATATAGATTTTGCTGCTCCTTTATCAGTAAACATAATTTATATTATACAAAATTTATTGGAAAATAGGTTTTTAAAAATCAAAACTGAGATAGAAATATAAATCAACACACATTTTGTTTTGTTGCACTTGGTTTCTTGAGATAAATTTTCCATTTGAATTCTGGGTATTTCTTATTTTCTTATATATTTTGCCAGAAATGGTGAAGAGTTTTAATTTTACTCTATCTGTAATTTAACAAGATTACCTAACAAAGTTTTATAGAAGAAACTTAAAAGAAATAAGAACTCATGATCAGAAGCAAATAAATTTTCTTCCCATGGTACAGTAAATAACACTAGTCTCCACATATTTTCATCCTTTATTCCCAAGTTCCCAGGAAAGACTTGGATCCAGATAGGGTCCTGTGCACTTGGTAGTTTCCATTAAACAAAAAGAATTCGGAGCTTAGAAAATTCTATTTTTTATAATGGACACAAAAATTACTGTCCTACCCTCCAAAGGGAGACATTGCTTTATTACACTGGACAATAGGGGTCCCTTGAACATATTTTGGAGAAAGACACTGTCTTTATCTTCCAAAACTATTAAGAAAGCTGTCATTGGTCCAGAAGGAAATACAATCTTTAACTTCTCATACTGTTCATTATACAAAAATCCTTGAAAAATAGTCCAGGACAAATAGAAGTCAATGCCTTACAAAGCATGCAGAAATGTGAGATATATCTGAAGAATTGGTGTTCAACATTTATCAATCTCATTTGCTAACAAGTATTAAATAATATCTACTTGAAGAACTGAACCAGTTGTATTTCGAGGACCAATCATTATATAATTAATATTTATTAAAATAACCAAAGAGAGATCTACATGGAAAAATCTTTTGGTTAAGTTAAAATAGTATTGAGCCTAAACTTGATCAGGTTTAGAGTATTCATTATTTAGTTAGAAATGTAAGGTTCCCTGCTTTTCTAGTAAAATTCTTATCTTCATAAAGGGTCTTAAGAGCAAGCCAAGATATGCTGGTCTTGCATTCTTGTAGTGATGATAATGTACAATAGAAAATAAGACTCCAATGCTCATTTATCATTTAGGATGACAGATTGAGAGCAGCTGCAAGCACGAAGCTGACAATTCTGCCCAGGATGATGTACAGCACAAACCAGAATGATCTTAAGACACATTAACTTTATAATAGTATACAGTGACCATCACTGATCTGGTATGCAAAATGCTTGTGATAATATTACGGGTCAAAGCAAGAGTACATTGTGGATTGACTTAGGACCACAAGACATAATATTCATAAGACAGGGTACTATTAAGTGTGTGTATTTTGAGAAACATATGGCTTTTTGTAAAATTTCTTAAAAATATGTGTAAACATACATTTTACTTGAAAAACTGTGAAACATATTATGAAATAATGATGGCCCAAAATTAAAAGTAGCATGGGAGAAAATGATACAAAAAGATCATCTTAAGGCAACCAATGATTACCCTCCTCATTAGTTCACAGATGCGTGGACTTTGTGGAAACAGGGTGGAGGTCATAAGAAATTAAGGCAAGTTAAGGTGTTTTTAAGTCTCAAACAAGCATATAATAGCAATAAACTCTCTAGACTAAGTCTGAAAACTTACAAAATCAACTTTAGTTTCAGATGTAGCATTAGTTATCTTTTTATCTCCCATTGTGTAGATTAATTATCACATATTTCACTCCAATAACTCCAGTACTTTGAAAGCTGAGACAGAAGAATTCCAAGTTCAAGACCAGCCTCAACAATTTAGCAAGACCCTGTTTCAAAGAATAAATTTAGTTTCTGTCCAATCTCTAGGCACACAGCACCTCAATTATTTGAAATATCTCACGTGACATGCCTATTTATAGCCCAATGAGTAAACTAAATCCTATGTCTGGGATCACTGAACACCCTCTGGCCAAGGACTTGTTGCCAAGAGAATCAACCATATAATTAGAGAGTTAATCACCATTCACCAATGACCAGTGATTTAATTAATCATGCCTATCTAATGAAGTTTCTATTAAAATCTCAAAAGGACAGTTTTTGGAGAATTTTCTATCCATGTTACTGAATATGTAAAAGTTGGGACAGCCAGAGATGGCATGGAAGCTCTATACTTATTTCCCCAGGCTTTCCTCTACGTACCTCTTCATCTGGTTACTTATTTGTTAATTTAAAATAACTTAACCCTAACCCTAACCATTTGTCAAAAATCTGTTGTCCCAAGTTCTGTGAACTGTGTTAACAAATTAATCTAGAAGGGGGTCATTGGAACCTTCAGTTTGTAGCTAACTTCTAACTTTGTATAGAAATGTTGAGTAATCTGAGAACATACTACTTATGGTTTGCAACCAAAGCATGGGTCAGTCTTGGAAGGTATTTATGTTGGGGATGTGTGTATATATATTTACAACTATCAATTACTTATTATATAATTACATATATATATATAATCACCTATATTACATCTTATACAATTATAATTATCAATTACAGATAAATATATGCATGTGTGTTTGTTACTGAGGACTGGAACACTGGAACATGGGCATTCTACCTCTGAGGTGATATATATATATATATATATATATATATATATATATATGCGCATATATATGTATATATATATATAAATACACTAAATCAAACTGTTCACATGTTTTTACCCAGAAAATAGGATTAAGACTTGAGAGAATATTGAGGTTATATGTTTATGCAAAGGTTAAATTTTTATCATAAACATCTATCAATTCAGTAATGTATTAAAAATTTAGTTCAAAAGTAAAAAAATCAGATCCACCAATTCTAAATGGAAAACGAATGTATATTCATTGATTAATTTTTGTTGTAACTTTTTCTAGGCCCCAACCCTAACTCAATGATGTACTAATCAATATTAATCCCAATATTTTGTTTTCAAAGCTCTCAATTTGAGCCTTAGGATTTCAGCTAGTTATAAATTTACCTATGTTCTAATTTTGATGAAAATGTATAAAAATAAAGAATTATCCTTTCTATAGGCTTAAAAATCCTCAGAAGAGAATTACAGTGAAGAGGATGAAAACAAGAAGAAGGTATAAATTTATGTTTTTATGTATTTACATTTATAAGCATTATGAAAATAAAACTGTTTACATTCGATATGCTTTAATACATAGAGGAACATAATGGTATAATTTTACCCATTGCTTTTATTTTGAAACTAATTAATGTAAATCATATTTTCAAATGAAGGGATTTTTCATTACTCATTTCTGTAACAGAATCCCAGATGAGAAAGCCTGAAAGGATGTTCAATAGGATATTAAGTTCAATAAAAAGCCATGGGAGATTGTTAAATATGAAGAGTGACATTATCTAATTACTTGTTTTAAAAATAATGCTTTGGCTTTCCTGTGGGAAAAATGATTATAAAATCACAACTGTGTAGGTAGAAAAGCATTTTTGGAGGTGATTGTAGTAATCTAATTAGATGTGATGTAGCTTTTCTCTGTTTAGGAGTTGGTGCATCTTTATATGAATGAATGTTCTTTCTTAGCCCTCAGGACCACACAGTAAGTGCAAGACTAATTAGACCCTGGAAAGGCTTCGAGCGTCTCTTCCTACCTGCTCCTCCAGCTGTGTCTTCAATAATGAAGAATTCAAGGTTGTTCTTCTGTATCCCTAAATTTAGCTCAAAGAACTTTACTTTCTAGAGTAAGAATAAGCCAAAGCTATGGTGCCTTGAGGAAATGCATAGGTAGATTTCTGGAAGTATGTGCTTATGGAAAATCATTAACTGTTTTCTGTGATGTCCTGTCATCCATCATGGTTAGAGTAAAAATGAAGTATCTTTTATTCTGTTCTATTTCTCACTATTGTTTCTTTCCATTTTTTTCTCTTATTCTTAGGAAATCTAGGTACTATCATGCATCTTTTAGAATTTACACCTGTTAGTAATGTGAAACACGCCTTTGGTTTTGAGATGTAACCTAGTCATTCATGCATTCTTATGTGAAACTGAAATTGATGTCAGTGTGCAATCCCTCACTTGCTACATATAGATGCTAAAAATCGGGTAGCTGTTACTATTGTTTTAAATAAAAAGAACACATTCCCTCCTTCTTTGAAAGAGTGTTTACAAAAACACTTTGAGGGGTAAATATTTGGTTTCTATTTTTAATATTGGAAATTAAACTCATATGAGTTTTAAAAAATAATGTTTTTTCCTGTGAACTTTTCAAGCATACATATCATGTTTATTATGTTTTTATTGTATTTACTATCCCTATTCTCCTAATTTCAAGTCATCGTTTTTTGTTAATATTTCCCGAGGATGAAAGAAAACATGTAATACTTGTATTTTTGTGTCCTGTTTTATTTTTTTCATTTAACATGATGATCCCCAATTCTATCCTTTTTTCCTGAAAATGGCATAATTGCACCCTTCTTTATGACTAATACTACACCATTGTGTAACTATAGCACATCGAAATAAAAATGTTTTAGATCCATACATATTATTTTGTTGAGTCATCTTGTATTTAATTAGTTGTCAGTTTAGGTGTAATACATATGAAGCACCCATTGGAAGACAGGCTTTGCAGTGGGCTCTGGGCAAGGACTGACATAAAAAAGCTCCTGGTGCCCACAATTTCACAATTCAGCAAGAATCTGGGAGTGACAGTATTAGAAGTTCAAAAGTGGAGTGGGCATGGTGGTACACACTTGTAATCCCAGCATTTGGGGTTCGTAGATAGCCTCAGCTACATAGTGAGGCCCTTTGCAAGTCAGTGAAACACAGTTTCAAAATAAGAAATAAAAAATAGAGCTGCGGATGTAGCTTGGAGGTAGAATGCCCCTGGGTTCCATCCCCAGTACTGACCTAAAAAAAAAAAAAAAAAAAAAAAAAAAAGTAGGCATTTGTTTCTGGAGCAATCAATGCTGGCAACTTAATAGAAACCATTACTAAAGGTAAAGGGTAAAATGCAGATATTATAATCAGAGGAAAAATGTGAAAAAAAGCAGAGTTATAACTTGTAGGTTCTGTTTTGGAAGGCAGAAATTATCAAACAATAAGAAAAAACATACTCATTTGGTTAGATTTCATTTGATATCCCTAATCCCATGTTCATATCAGTTTTATATTTAATGTATTTTTTAGATTAAATATATAGATGAAAAGTGAAATTTTGGGTATTTCTGAAATTAACTAGCAAGGTGGTGACAGAATTATAATTAAAATTCTACTATTATTAGATCTAAAGAGACTTTTTAAATTTTGTTTTGTTTTTGGTGGTACTGGGGTTCCTGGAAAACCCTTCTACCTCAGGGATACACTCCCAAACCTTTTTTATACTTTTTATTTGGAAACAGGATCTCCTAAGCCAGCGCGGCTGGCTTCGAACCTGTGCAATCCTCCTGTCTCCGCTTCCCAAGTGTGGGGATTACAAGGGTGCACCACCATGCCCGGCTTAAAGAGACTTTTTATTTTTTATTATATCACTTTGTCCTTATTTTTTCATTTAACAACTTACTTTGTCCCTCACATATAGAGAAGTTATGCCCATATATAATCTTTAACCAGCTAATCATTACATGTATTACATGTATTATAAATGATTCTCTCCTTGTTTATTTATTTTTTAATGCTTATTGAAACTAACTAGGAAGGTCATCTTTTAGAAGTGAGAATACTAGAGTGCTATGTGTTTTTGATACTTTGGTGGAGTAGAGAATGATACATCATATTTTGCCGATTATTTAATTAAAAGCATTTCTTAACCAGGAAAAGGTTTCTTAATACTTCCTAGATAAACCCTGTAGTAACATCTAAAATATGGTCTGGGGTTTCCCGAAATCAATCTCTCTCTCTCTCTCTCTCTCTCTCTCTCTCTCTCTCTCTCTCTCTCTCTCTCTCTCTCCTTGTTCTAAAATATTGCAAAGCATCTTCCTGCCTCTTGGGTTTCTCTTTGCTACAATATCATGTAAATTCTCAGAGTTCCATAATACAACGTTAGGGGAAGAAACTAACTCACCTAAAGTTTTCAGGTCTAAACTGGCTCTTTGTATTTTGCTAAATTGTTACCCAACTTCAGAAAGTCAGTTTATGATATGATTATGAGTTAAATTTTCATCACCATTGCCACCATGTTTATCCTTTCATAGACATAAAAAACTCATAAGTCATCTTCTATGAGATGTCAAAGGAGCACAGGGAGATGCAGCTCACTGGAGCCATTTCAACAGTGACTATAAAAATAACATCTGGTTCTTGTTTTCAAGCTAAATGTATTTTTTAATTCACTGCAGGGGACACCACTAGCAGCAGTCAGTGCAATTTATCTAAATCTTTAATACTCAGTGTTTTATTCGGGAACAGAAATATATTTGCTTTCTAAAGAGCATCAAGAGTAAATGTTAAGGGATTCTTTTTAATATTGTAGGATTATGAGCAGGTATTGAATCCATCGATTGAGAATGTGTAACTATCCATCATTGCTGCCATTAAATACAATTTTGTTTTGCCACAAAAAATAACATATATATATATATATATATATATATATATATATATATATATATATATATATTGTGTGTGTGTGTGGTGTGCATGAATGTATGTATTTATATATGGCTACATATATGTATATATATGGATAATAGTTATATAAGAAATGTAAAAGACACTGGTATACATAAAAAGAATTACTAAAAACTTAAATTTAGCAGAATAAACTTGTGGAATTTAAAGTTTGTTAGAAAGTTATTCATTTTCTGCTGAATTTTCTTAAATAAAGGCTGCTCACAGTTTTCTCAGTGTGGTGATGTTTATCAATATGAGACAGGGAGTCTCCAAATATATTCAAATTTCCCTAGAAGTTTACTATTTTGTCTTTTTTATAACTATTTTTCTTAAGATTTTTTAACAAAAAACTTACTGAAGGAAGCTCCTTTTCTTATCATGACTTGAACATTGAGTGTTAATCCTAAATAACTAAAGTTTCTTGTTCTGAAATGTTCTCTTCACACTTATTTATCAACCGAATTCATGAAAAGAATGACTCCATTTATCCTTTGAAGCAAACAATATATAATAAACAATCACTACAGTCCAAGTGCTGAGAAACTTGCATAGACACTTTTCTTAGTAGTAAAGCATGGTAAATAAAAGAACGTGTAAATGCTGACTTATGGACATATAAGCTAGAAAACAAAGTATCTTGGCTAACCATCATGGGACACATCTGTAGTCCCAGTATATGGACCGCTGAGACATGAGGTTTGCAAGTCCTAGGTAAGCCTCAGCAATCTCACATGACCCTCACCAACTTATCAATACTGTGTTTAAAAATAAAAGATAAATACAAAAAGACATGACTGTGTAGCTTGGAGGTGCAATATATAATAAAATAATATATACTATATAAAGACATATATATATATATGTATATTTATGTGTACATATATATATCCTAAGGTATACACATATACATATACATATAGCCCCTGGGTTCAATCCCTTGTATAGGAAAGAAGGAAGGGAGAAAGAGAGAAAGGGAAGAAGGAATAAAGGAAGAGAGGGAGGGAAAAATGGAAGGGAGGAAAAACAAGATATCTCTCAAGATAAATGGAATGATAAGAGGGAATTCATAATTTTTTATATTTTCAAGTTATCTATATGAGGATCAGAAACCTGTATCTGTTATTTATAATTGATTAAAATATTTCCTTTCTTAATTTCCTTCTTGTTAATACTTGTGCATTTAAGAAACCATTGTTTAGATTTTTATTATATATGATGTATGATCAATATATTAAAAACTATGGATAAGAAGAGAGGCAAAAATCAAACAAAAAATTATATACAAAGCACTTTGAAGCTTTTTTTTTTGTGCTGAAGACTGAATCCAGGGACTTTCTATCTCTGGGCCCACCCCTATTTTATTTTTTATTTTGAAAGAGAATCTCATTAAGTTGGAGCAGACCTTACTGAGTAGTCGAGGCTGGCCAGGAACCTGTGTTCCTCCTGTCTCAGCCTACCTAGAATTACAAGAGTGCAGCACACCACCTGGTTTGTAGCATAGTTGTATGCATGTAATTTTATATTGTTTTTAAAAATACAGTGATCTAGCTGGGCATGGCAGTGCACGCTTATAATCCCTGAGATTGGGAGGCTGAGACAGGAGGATTGTACAGGTTCAAAGCCAGCCTCAGCTACTGAGTGAGGCTCTCAGCAACTTAATGAGACCCTATTTCCAAATAAAATGTAAAATAGGTCTGGGAGTATAGCCCGGAGGAAGAAAGCCTCTGGATTCCACCCCCAGTACCACCACCACCACCACCCCAAAAAAAACAACAACAAAAAACCACTGTGTTCTTTTTTCCAAAAAAAATTTGTGTGTTTGTGGTGGTACTGGGGTTCCTGGAAGCCCTTCTACACACACACACACACACACACACACACACACACACACACCACACACACACACCCCAAATAAACACATACACCATATTCTAACTTAAGAATAATCTTTGTAGATATAAATATGGGCTAAATAAATTTGGGCTAAATATATTTGACAAAAATAAGATTATATTGTTTATAAAATCTAGTGATGAACATGTTTAAAGTTAGTTGCATGAGTGCTATGCTTAGCAGAATGACTTTCATACATCACTCATATGCATTTGTCTAGGGTGATAGAGTCACTTCTCAGCTGTGTAATATTGCCTTAGAAACTCCTCCTTATTAATCTGTATATTGATTTAATAAGTCTTATTCATTAGTCATCTTGCTATTTCCTCTACTCCCTTGATGCTGTAAATTATAGTTTATCTCTCTTTCTTCCATTCCAGTCTGATTTTGTGATACATTCCTGGAGGAACTGATAAACCTAAATTTCAATATTTCTATGGGCTCCATGAGAAAATATTTTTTTTTCTTTTTGTAGTACTGGGGATGGAACCCCGGGGCATTGTGCCTCTGAGCTACACCCCCAGCCCTATTATTTAGTCTTTTTTATTTTTATATATATATTTATTTATTTTGGTGGTACTGGGGTTCCTGGAAACCCTTCTACCTCCTGGCTACACTCCTAGACACCTATTTTTTATATTTTAATTTGGAAACAGGGTCTCTAAAGCCAGAGGAGGCTGGTCTCAAACCTGCGTGATCCTTCTGTCTCCGCCTCCCAAGCATGGGGATTACAAGCGTGTGCCACCATGCCTGGCTAGTCTTTATATTTTTGAAACAGTGTCTCACTGAGTTGCAAAGGGCCTCCCTAGGGCCTCACTAAGTAGCTGAGGCTATCTGTGAACCGTGATCCTCCGGTCACAGCCTCCCAAATGCTCAGATTACAAGCATCCCCCACCATGCCCAGCTGAGAAAAATAGTTTTTGAGTAGATTTGTTTTTGGCTTCATGCATAGATCTCTGTATTTTTCCCACTTCTGAAGCATTCTCCAGCCAGATGTATGTTCTGCCTAAGTTCCACTTGTCTTCCAGTCCCTTTTATCCTTTGTCAATAAATACTGGAAAAATTTTTATTTTCAAATCACATATTATTTCTACCTAAAATGAAGATAACTAAAATTTAAAGATCTCTAAACTAAGTTCTTACCAGTATCAAGCCATCCATTTAAAAATTTTGATACATTTCTCATAGGCTCTCCAGATTCCTGTGGCATATTATTGCTTAGAAATACATAGTTTATTACAATATTCATGGAAATGAAAAGTGACTGAGATAATAGTAATGGTCAGTCTCTGCTTAATTACAGCCCACGGCTCTAGAGTTGGATTTCCCAAGGCCAATAAACATTACATATGGATTGTGCTTGTATTCTGCATTACATACTTGATTTATTTTTGCTGAGTAGATGGCATGATTTTATGAAAAAATGTGGCCTCAACTTGATAGTTTTCTGAAACTAAGAGTACTAATTGGTGATGGGGGCATTTCCAGAGGAAGAGAATCTGTACCAAGATTTCCAGAGACTAAAACCCTCCCACTGCCTTCCTTTCATATGAAAATTCTGAAAAGTAAGCTTTTAAAGTACATGGCAGATATTTGGAGTGACTTCAATCCATTGAGTAGATAGGATTTATAAAGTATGAATACTTAAATAATAGACCTCTCTTAATTAAAACTGTGTAGTTCAATGAGAAGAGTTGGTCAAATACACTGATAAATCTAAACAAGAAACATTCAAGACATGCCACCTGCAAAGCAGAGCTAGACTGACCAGAAAGTCAGACACAAGGAGCAAAGGATAAAGAGATAGCCCCAAAGAAATAAGGGTTAGTAGAACTGCCATATTAACAGAAGAACAATAGAAGAATTAATCAACAGGGACAGGAAATAGAACAGTTGGGATGCACAAATATGCAATAGCAGGGAATAAACTTTGTTGTCAGAAAGAGCACCTAGATGAAGACTTCACTTGAAACTTGCCTGTTCTTTAGCTGCGGTGTACTGGTGGCGCAAACCCCAAAGATTGCATGAATCTGCCCTAGTTTTGTTGATCTTCTCTTCTACATTACCCAGAGTAGAGTCTGTCTGTAAATATCCTCAAATAATAAGTAACAGATAAAAGCTTTTTAAGAACACAGAAAGAGCTCAAAAATATCCAATTCTGCTCATATGTTCATATACCAAACCATAGCTTCTTAGAACTAATAATTGTAGAATAAAAAAGTAAGTATGCAAACTGGGGATGGTGACCCACATCTTTAATCCCAGTATTTCGGAGGCTGAACACAGGTTCAAGTACAGACTCAGAAATGTAGTGAAATTCTTAGCAATCTAGAGAGAACTTGTTTTAAAAATAAAGAAATAAAGAAACAAATAAAGAAAGAGCTGGGGGTGTAACTTGGAGATAGAATGTCCCTGAGTTCAAGATGAGTACCAAAAAAAAAAAAAAAGTAAGTCATGCAAAAGAAACTTTTAGGTACAAAATGTGAAAATCAAACAAATATTAGACAATGAGTATAAAATTTCAGTTATATCAGTTGAGTAAGTTCCAGAGACCTGTTGTACATTTTATTTACAATTTGGCAGGCTTGAAGGTGTATTGAGAATAGACCTTATGCTGTGCTCTTACCACAATAAAAAAGAAAATATAAATTAAAATATGTTTTAAAACATGCTGTTATTAAGCAGTTTTTTATGAAGAATGGAAGAGTAAAAATAAATTAGAAAATTTAATAAGTTATGAAGTATCTCAATAAAGATATTATTAATAAAAACAAAAATAATAATGCTATTAGCTGTAAGAAATTAAAGGGTCACTTAGGCAATTTCCACATTAATTACTGAGAAAAAGACTTTAATTAGAATTTGAAAGACATATCTTTTATTGTGTAAAGAATATTTATAGTAAAATATAATTCAGTTTTATTTAATGTTCAAGTTAATTGAAAGGCATTTTGGCTGACAAACTCAGTTCTAAAACAGAAATACATAATTAAATATTTAAATAATAGGAGATTAAGTCATTATTTTCTTATAATCAGACTGAACATCTTTAAATTTCTATTAATTATATTTCTGGATTCTATATTTTAATGTAAAACCCTTAGTTTTTCAAATGGTGAGAATTAAAAACAAAATAGCATAAAATCATGATTTAAATACAACTAATTTGAAACCATTTAGTGGAATATCTTATTCTAATTTCTAGAATGAAATGGAAAACAAAATATCTAGAAAAATAAGCTGGGCATGGTAGCACATGCTTGTAATCCTAGTATTTGGGAGGCTGAGACAGGAGGATATGGGTTCGCGGATAGCCTCAGCTACTTAATGAGTCTCTTTGCAACTCAGTGAGATCCTGTTTCAAAATAAAAAATAAAATAATAGGGCTGGGGGTGTGGTGCAGACGTAAAATGCCCCTGGTATCCATCCCCAATACTGCAAAAAAAAAGTCTAGAAAATAAATACAAATAATCAATAGAAAAGCAAATGTCAAACAATTTTGATGTATAAGAAAAATTTAAAAGATCAAGTCAATACAACACACACACACACACACACACACACGTATATACACACAGTTTTTTTTTGTGTGTGTGGTACTGGGGTGCCTGGAAACTCTTCTACCTACGGGTTACACTCCCAGACACCTATTTTGTATATTTTTATTTGGAAACAGGGTCTCTTAAGCCAGTGAGCCTGGCTTCGAACCTGCACGATCCTCCTGTGTCCACCTCCCAAGTGCAGGGATTACAAGCGTACGCCACCACACCCAGCTACACACATTTTTTAACGGTACTAAGAAATGATTCTAAGGGCACTCTACCAATAGGCTATATCCTCAGCCCTTTTTATTTTTTATTTTGGGACAAAGTCTCACTAAGTTGCTAAGGATGGCCTTGAAAGTTTTCCTGACTCGGCCTCCTGAGGAGCTGGATTACAGGTGTATGTCACCAGGCCAAGCCATTACTATATCCTCAAAAATTAATATTTGTTACTATGAATATATTAATTTTAGAAAATTTAAAAAAACATAATTTTATTCAATATACTTCTAACAAATAATTCCAAGAAGTGTTTATTTTAGAAAAAGAGGTAATTAAAGAACTTAAGATATTTATTTTTTTTTATTGGTACACTATAGTTTTACATCATGAGGTAGATCATATTGACAAAGGCATACATTCACACAGGACTTGGTGCCCTCCCCCACATTTCCTTTTTCCTCCCATACCAACATCAAGTATCCAGGTTGACCATGCTGTATTAACATTTATTGTATTAACATTTATTCACATATTTGAATGTAGCTCCTCCATTAATCAACCTCAGCCTTCTTTGTCTCCTACCCTTCATTTCTAGCTTTGCTGAGGTTTCCCCTTCATTATCTGGAGTCCCACTGGTATCCCTAATACTCCCTAAATTGGGCATATTAGAGAAAACAAATGTTTCTTCTCTTTCTATCCTTGGCTGATCTCACTTGATGTAATGTTCTCCAGCTTCTTCCACCTTCTTGCGAATGACATGATTTTGTTCTTTTTTATTGCTGAATAGAATTCCATTGTGTGTATTTCCCATAATTTTGCTATCCATTCATCTGTTGATGGAGACCTAGGTTGATTCCATATTTTGGCTATTACGAATTGTGCTGCTATGAACATGGGTATGCGTATGTTACTATAGTTCTCTGATTTCAGAACCTTTGGAAAGATACCCAGGAGTGGTATAGCCGGATCATATGGCGGATCCATTCCCAGTTTTATAAGGAATCTCCACACTGATCTTCATAGCAGCTGAACTAGTTTGCACTCTCACTAACAGTGTAAGAGTTCGTCTTACCCCACATTTTCACTAGCATTTGTTGTTATTTGACTTCTTTATGCTTGCTTCTCTGATTGGGGTACGATGGAATCTCAGTGTAGTTTTAATTTGCATGTCCCTGATGGCTAATGATGTTGAACATTTTTTCATGTATTTATTGGCCAGTTGCATCTCTTCTTTTGTGAAGTTACCTGTTCAATTCACTTGCCCATTTCTTGATTGGGTTACTTGTTTTGCTAGTGTAGAGTCTTTTTAGCACTTTGTATATTCTGGATATTGGCTCTCTATCAGAGTGGTGGCTAGTAAAGATCTTCACCAATTCTGTAGGCTTTCTCTGTAGGTTCCTTAATGGTTTCATTTGATGAGCAGAAACTTTTTAGTTTGATGTCATCCCAATCTTAGCAGTAGGGATTTAGAAGTGTCAGCAGGTTCATGCATGGGTAAGCAGTGCTTTTATTAGTGGTGAGAGTTGGGTAAGGCAAGAGGAGCTGAGGTGATGGGTATAGGAGTCAGCTAAAGTAGAGGGTATAAGAGAAATAAAAGAACTAGTGACAGTGTGAAAGTAAAAGACAAACAACAAAAAGACAGCAGTCTTGCTAATTTACATATATAGGGTCCAGTCTCGTATATCTGTATGTCTGTTCACTGTGGTGATTTCTATAGTATATTCCAATGTCTCTCATTTGCTCCATAGCCTATTGTCGGCTCTTGAAACCACTTTATGAGTTGTTTGGACCCCTCTTTCATCTCTGAAAGCTTTGTGCTTGGTGTTAGGGCATCAGGTGTCACTGTAAATGAGTTCTGTGTAAGCTCAGGGTTCTGCATTTTCCCACCTTGGGCTTTTCACTCTTTGGCCCAGGCTCTGTTCTCCCTGGCCCTGTACTCCAGGCCCTCTGGCCCTTGGCTCTGTGCTCTCTTGCCTTCAAGCTCTGGCTCTGTGCTCTCTTGTCTGTGCTTTGCACTTTCAGGCCCTCAGCTCTGTGTTTTCCAAGCATGGCCTCTGCACTTTCCAGGTGTGGGGCCTGCACTTCCAAGGTATTGGCTCTGTGCTTTCTGGGGCTGTGTTCTTTGCCTCTGACCCTGGGCTCTGAGCTTTTCAGGCCTGGGCTCTGTGCCGTCCCACACTGGGCCTGAGACTTCCTAGCCACACCAGCTGACGGTATCCAGTATATTCTTGAAGCGACCCCCCGTAACCCTGTGCAGTTACTGCACCCTGATCACTATGGGCCTTTCCCGTGTCTCTGGAAGTTCTAACTGGACTACCTCCAAGATGGGTCACCACCAGGTCTTAGCCCGCCAGGGTCCCTGAAGCTGCTCTGTATGGACTTCTGCAAAGTAATGAATAACACAATGTGGTTACCTTGCTGTCCTGTGGGCTAGTCTCTGAAGGGAACAGTGCACCACTGTGGGTACAGGCAGCATCCTGCATCCGTGAAGCTTGTTGCTGGTTGCTTAAGATTTTAAAGCTCCACCACTACTTTCTGCACTTCAAGTTCTTGGATTTCTTGTCAGAACTTAGTTGTGGCGTCAATGCCAGCAATTGCAGTTCAGGCCTGTGGCCCAAGATGGCGCTGGCCACCACACTAGGTGAGTCACACTTTGAGCTCTTTGCAGTGGATCTTATGTTCAGAGTATTGAATTTCCTTCTATTGTGGTTCCCGTTTGTGTTTCTGCTCATGATTATTTTTCACTGCTTCTTTATTTTTTTTTGTCAAGACACTGCCTTCTTAGTAGTTGAATTTCATTTGTTACAGCTACTAAGAGGTGCTGTGTCTCACAGTCGCCATTTTGATTCTCCCTCGATATTTATTCTTGATGTGATGAAAATTAAGCCTCCAAAAATATGAAACTTTGGAAAAATGAAGGAAGAAATTAGTTCTTCCAAATATGTGCACCGTCTGCATATATAATGGTATCTTAATACAAAAGCAGATTAATGAGGTAAAAATCTACATCACCAAAACATAACCTCTAACATATAATAATAAAAGAAGATTCAAAAATAATGGATAGGGAAAATGTTAGATTAATGGTGTTGATATAACTAATTGCAAATTAAAGTTTTAGAAAATTAATTTAGTTCTTACACTGTACATTCCAAATAAACTACCAGTGGGTTAATGACCTATATGATAAAATAATCAAACAACAAATCTCATATCTATTTATATATACACATATTTATAAGTATTTTAATATATATAGAAAAGTGAAAGAAAAATGATCATAGAATAAATATCTTAATCAAAAAAGTTATTAAAACTAAATAACCCCAGGTGATAAATAAAACAAAGATATGGTATAAACACATAAAGGCTAAACTCTTGAAAATATGTTGGATGTGAGAGAACTGCGTACAGAGTCTGGTGGTCAGAGTCATGAGGTGAACAGCTCAGTTTTACAGACCAATTAAACAAGAGATTGATGACTAAAGATAAATACAATTCATCAAGTTTTTAAACAAGATTGGTGACAGTATTGAAATACAGAAATAGCTACCTCTTGCATTAATAATATTACAGAATAACAACTTCTCCTCTGACTATAGTGAAATACTTTGTACTCAACCAATGTTCTTTAAAAAAAAAAAAACATAGCAGAAAGCCAGACAAAAATTTTTAAATGTGTTAGAATGCTCTGGAAATGAGTAAAGCATTGATACCTCCTGGTGAAGCTCAGGGAGATGATCTAAATGTTCTGCCTGTCTCTTTACTATAAGAACATTTGTTAATTGTTAGAATATAGCATGAGGTCAAAAGCCAAGCAAATAGTTTCTATTAAGATGAAAAGTAGAAAAATATAAGTCTGTGGGTAGTGCAACCGTAGCCTGGGTTTGAAGCCACAAGATCCCAGAGAAGAGGGTGACTCAGAGAATTAGGCTCAACTCTAGATATTGGTTTGCTCCACGACATTGCTATGAAATGAAAGGCACAAGAAAAGAGGATAGAAAAAAATAGCTATATTTCAAGATCCTAGAAATGAAGGGGCAATTTAGGAAATTCTAGGACTCTCAGTTCGAAGCCCCACACACTCAGGGTGAAGACACAAGAAGAAGAATCATTGCAAAGTTTATAACTGTGTCCACAACAGTCAAGTCTCTGATGCACTGAGGTGCTCTTCCTGTGCCCTCCTGCTAGAGAACAAGATGAATTATACCTGCACAAAGATGTCATCATGCAGAGTGTCTCTGTTTTTTTTTTTTTTTTCATATGAAATATCTGGAATTCAAGCCAAAGTGAACAGGCATGCTTAGTGATATAATTTAATTTTCAGAGGCCCATGTGCTATAAGCTCTGTCCCTAGATGGATGGGGTTGAGGTAGTGGGACCTTAAACAGGTGGGACTTAGAGGAAGGTCCCCCTCAGAAATGCATTAATGCTGTCTCATGTGACTGAGTCAGGTCCAGTGAAACTGGACCAAACCAAAAAGTCTGGCAAGTAATACTATATATATTCATAGAATACATCCAGATTTAAGTATGGAGAGAAAAAATATACAAAGATAATAAATACATAAATACAGTATCTAGCATAAATACAGTATCAGTCACTAAAGGTAAAAGATAAAGAATAAGACCAAAAGAAATTTTTGAAGACTTGGTGGCCCCCAAATTTTATAATTAATATTAGACATAACCTATAAATATAGTTTTAAAAATTTCAAGCAGGCCAGGTAAGGTGGGGCATGCGTATTATCCCAGTATTTGGGTGACTGGAAGATTGAAGGTTTGAGGGCAACCTCAGCAATGTAGTGAGACTCTCAGCAACCTAGCACTTTCTTTCCATACAAAAAATAAAATAAAGCCGGAGGTATAGCTAGGAGGTAGAATGTCCCTGGGTTCAATTCCTAGCACCTCAAAAAAAAAAAAAAAAGAAAGAAAAAAAAAAACCCAAGCAGTATAAATATGAAAGTCACTATTCTGTATCATAAGACATTTATCCCAAGAGAGCAAGGAAATTGAATAAAATTATTTTTAAACAATCTGAAAAATAATGAAAGAAATAAGATGCATTATAGCCAAAAAAAAAAAAAAAAAAAAGGCAGCAGTAAAACCAAAAGCTGACTCTGCAGCAGAAAAGAGGAAAACCAGAAGAGATTAATGCTTATGATGCTCAAGGGGCTGGGAAGGGCCACTTCCAGCCATACATTGTATTCCTAGCAAAAATGTGTGTGTGTGTGTGTGTGTGTGTGTGTGTGTGTGTGTGTGTGTGTAGGATGGTAGTAGGGATTGAACTCAGGGGCATTCTACCTATGAGCTGTACCAGAAGCCCTTTTTATTATTTATTTTGAAACAAGGTCTTGCCTGCTGGCCTGGAACCTGAAATATTCCTGTTTTTTCCTTTCTGGAATTACAGATGGGTGCCACTGTGAACTGCAAAAAAAATTACTTAAAAGAGAAAGCAAATTAAAGAAGATACAATGCAAATATAAGTTGAGATTATGATGCTGCTGACTAGATCCATACTTGAGACACATCTCAATAAAATGTATTTGTCAAATACAAGAAAAATGGAATGTAAAAAGGTACGAACAGTAATAAAAGAGGTAAATAAGTAGTAAACTAACAAAGGATATTTAATTATCAGCTTGTCTCCTTATAAATATTTCATTTTAGCCATGATAAAAACTTTGAATTAATCTTTGTAAGAAAAACAGCAAGTCAGTGAATACCACAACTCACTGTGAGGCAGGGGAAGACACACAGATGAGACAAGAGGCGTATTCCTTAGCCTACTTGGGAGTGCTGAGCACAGGACAGCCTTCCTTCCAGAACAAGTTTTTGCTTGAAGCTCAACTGATTCAAACAGTGGAACATGGGGAGAAATATAAAGAAAATTATATGATTGGGAAGAGGGTGTTAATTAAAAATCTTTAGATAAACAACCATTTAAACTGATTAATGATCTATCACGCAACCTCCAATTTTAAGTCTACTTCTTTCCATTCTCTGCTTACTAGTTTCTTCTTTTAGTTCATTCATATCAATCTTGTCAAAATGTATCAAGAGACTAAAATTAAGTATCACAAAATATGCAGGAGTGGTACAAAACACAGAATTATATCAATCATGGAAGGGGAATCATAATAAAAAAATTATTTCAAATTAATTGTGCATTTTATAATAAAAACCAGAGACTGTATATTTTAGGCTGTGAAAATTATTGAAGCAAAAGAAAAGTTAGAGAGTAAAGATACCAAGAATACTTGAATGATGTACTTACTGGAAAGTAATCTTAATTTCTTCTGCTTGTCTCCATGATGCTTGCCAAACAGGACCAGCAATAACTGGTAAATGGAGCAATTTTCCTAAATGGATGCTTAAAATTCTTGCCAAATAAAGTAGGATTCTGTTAATTAAAATTTTAATTGTTCCTGAAAGTGATTGAGAAAGACAATACTTAACCTTTTTAAAGAATATGCCAGCAACATATTTCTCCTTTAGCAGACCATGTACGAATTACTTATTCAATACCTATTGATTAAATGTTTTAATCCTTATGCAGATTCAAATGATAACTGTGCACCCAATCAATTCTTCCTTGTAGCCTCCCTGGGAGCAGGTGTTTGAGCTGTTTATGTGACTTTAGGTACAAACTAAAAAGTTTTTACTTGTTCTGTCACTTTCAAGGAGCACTGAAGGTTACTGTAATTATTTTCTGTTTCAACTCAATGTTTTATATCTAGCTCCCATTTTTCGATGCTTAGCAAGCAAAACCTTTCAATGTTTTTTTCTCTCATCTTAAGGATAAGAAAATACAACCTACTTAAAATTATTCTCTCTTTAACAGGGGTCACGAATGAATTTCAAGTTATTATAATTTTAAAAGTTATTAATCTTCCTATTCTGTTACATATCTTCTAGGTACTAAAGAAAAAATGGTATAATTGAAATTATATTTTAGTCAAATATTCATTTTTTCTCTTCTGTAAGACACCTGCCATAGAGAATATTTTTCCTTCCTACAGAACTGAAATGGACAATCTAGACTACAAGTATAAATTTCTCTTGACATTCATCCTTATCCAAGAATATTAGATTAATAACTACTTTTGTTGTATATTTTCTTGGAATCTGAGCCCTACTTCTCAAAACTAATGTTAAATAATGTAATAACACAATAATTAATTACTGCATATTTATTGACCTAATAAATAGCATATAAATTAAAATATTATTTCTTCATACCCAATATTAATAATCTGGCATATTATCTTTCATTCACATATATTCACATATATACAAGATTCTTTAGTTCTCTTTTTAAAAAATAAGATTATATGTAGTAAGCTGTCAAAACTCTGTTTTGCATTGGCAAATTTACCTCAATCTTCTTAATATCACATCACTCCTAATTTGATAAACCTTCTGTTCTTGTTAGCAAAAGTTGCAAACTCTCTTTAAGATATTAAAACCTCTAATAGAGGTCCAGAAGGGAAACATTCAAGTTCGAATTTTTTGCTATTTATATACTGAAAATGAGGCTTTATTCCATATATTGTGGGGGATCACTGATACTTCTAAGCAGGGCAGCACCATGGCCTTATCTGAGTTTTACTGGAAGATATTTGTTGGGGAAGGAAGAAGCTGGAGGTAGCAAGATGGACATTACTGTGGCTGATTCATGGGGCAAATCATAATATGGAGAAGCTGAGCCAGCCAGGACACAGACCATGGAACAAAGAATGGAGATGACCAAGGCTTCTACAACCTGTGTCATGTCTACAGTGAGCAAGGTCAACAAGATAAGGTGTTCAGAAAGGAAATCAATTTTAAGGGGGGAACTTGGCTCACTGTAGGTTGTAACTGAGGCTTCTGTTAGACACTCATTAAACAGTGAATTAGGAGGAAATAGAAAATTATATAATAATCTATATATTTTTTACCCATTACTTGACATTTTAGCCTAAAATACCTTAGTTTTATAAAATTTGTAAATTTTTATATTCTCAACAATTTTATTCAATGGCTGACAAAACATTACATAGAGTAAACTCAACAAAATTTGTGTTTTTTATCAGAAAAGAAAGTTTTATAAAATAATAAGTATTTTGTCATCAAACATTGGGCCACTCTCCAAGATGTCAGAAGAAAGCTATAACTATCTATATTAATGAATCTAACTTTTTCTTCTTTGGATTACCTCCAGAGAATATGTAATTCTCAAAACAAATTAAGCTTATTCATTCAAATAATACTAATATTAAAATTTTTTATGCTGGTTATAGTGACACACAGTTGTAATCTCAGCATTTGTGAAGCTGAGATAGAAGGATCATGGTTTGTGGAGACAGTCTCAGCTACTTAGTGGGGTCCTTTGCAACTCAGTGTGATTTTGTTTCAAAATAAAGAATAAAATAATAGGGCTGGGGGTATAGCTCAGAGGTAGAATGCTCCTGGGTTCCATCCCCAATACCACAAAAAAAAATTTTTGTCCAGAGTTTCCAATTTTATATATATATATATATATATATATATATATATATGTGTGTGTGTGTGTGTGTGTGTGTGTGTGTGTGTGTGTGTTATAACTATTTTATGTATCTTATACACATGTATATTTATGTGTGTATAATAGTCTATTATACACACATAAATCATAAATATACATGTATATATGATACATAAAATTTGTGGCTATATAAATGTTTTTAATTATATCCAGAATTGAGAAACTTAGTTCTATTTTAATAGTACCCTGAAATTTTTGACCAGTAGTTACTTTAGTATACCTTTGATAAAGTATCAAGTATTACAGATACTGAAGCTTTAGTCTAAAGCACCAGTAAGTCTCTAAATAATCTTTGCATATAACATATATATGTTTGAAGAACATACAGATTCCAAGGGAAGAAATAGATTAAAACATTTTAAGAATACTTTCTACTAACCAATTTATAGCTATTCTTTTCAAAATGATGAATAAAGAGTAGACAAATTTGCGTTTGTTGGCACATGCCTGTAATTCCAGTGCTCGGGAGGCTGAGACAACAGGATTGCAGATTTGCCGCCATCCTCAGCAACTCCAGTCCTCCACCACTTGCAACTTAGTGAGACCCTTTTTCAAAATTAAAAATGAAATAGGGCTAGTACAGCTCAGAAGTAGTATTTCCCTGGGTTACAGCCCCAGTACCACAAAAGTGACAAAGACGAGAGAGAGAGAGAGAGAGAGAGAGAGAGAGAGAGAGAGAGAGAGAGAGAGAGAGAGAGAGAGAGAGAGAGAGAGAGAGAGAGAGAGAGAGAGAGAGAGAGCCTGCCTTCTGGGAAAGATGATTAGTCTACTTAGAACTCCTTTGTGTTTGCTCAAAGGCAGTTTAAAGTGAACTGAACATTCTGCTGTGTTGTCAAATCGACAATTGATCTCAGTTTCCGGTGTGCAACTTATCTGACAGACTGCTGGAAAATAGATACTCTTTTTACCTGGAGTTTGATTCTGAAGAAAAGCCATAAGAAGAAAACATATCAGTTGTGGCAAGACCATTATAATTCCAGTGGCTGTTTTCAAAAACAGTTTTCTATGTTATATACACTAAAAATAAGGGATTGGAGTAAACAGGATATTTTTCTCATGCTGCACTATTACTGTATGTCCTTCTATCGATTTCTTCCAATTCTAACTTGGAATTAAATTCATTCCATCAGAGATCTCTCACTGATCTTCTTAAGTGGTTTCCAGCTTCAATCTTTACTACTTAATCCAATTCAGGTCTCGATGGCATTACTTTTTAATTACATATTAATTATTAATTCTTCCTTACTTTTTATTTTATTATCTATTTTATTTTATTATTTATTCTCTTCTACTATTTGAAATCTTCTTAAAAGTAGGAGAATTTCTTATAAGGAATATTTCCAGTCTCTGGCTAAGTGTTTGAAATATAGTAGGCATTAATAAATATCTGATTATTGAGTAAAATGTCTGATTAATGAGTAAAATGAGTGAATAAAAGCATAAGTAAAATTCAGAAGTCCCCACCTAAGTTAGATATCCCATCTATTTGATAATTAATTTTTTTGGTTGTAGAAATAAAAAAATCTGTCCCTCATAAAATATCTCAATGGATGAATTTATATGCATTTTTCTCCAATGTTATCAACTTCTAATACAAACTGAGTAGCCAGGTGTGGTGGCTCAAGCTTGTAATCCACACACTTGGGAGGCTGAGACAAGAGGATCAACTTCCCTGGCTTAAGAGACCCTGTTTCCAAATAAAAATGTAAAAATAGGTCTGGGAGTGTAGCCCTGAGGTAGAAGGGTTTCCAGGAACCCCAGTACCACCAAAAATAAATAAATAAATAAATAAATAAATAAATAAATAAATAAATAAAACTGAAAAATACTGTAGAATCAAAGGTGACAGTCCTTCCTATTTTAAACAATTGTACTTACAAGAAAAGGCAAGGAACTCCAACCTGCACCTCATGGGGGAAAGGTATTAGATTTCTACGGAAAACACAAAGCTGAGCCTTCTGTAGGTGTCTACTGTAAACCTGTGTCAGGGTGACAGAGATGAAGGCACATGACTCAAGGGTAAATGCCAAAGTTAATATATAATATTGATATATTTTATTGATATGTTTTATTGATATATTTTTATAATGTATTGATATATTTTATGAATGGCCAAGTAACTATGAAATTAATAGAAAACTTACTAATTGTTTTACACCTTTAATGCTCTGTGCTATTCATTTTTGGTACAATTACATGACAAAAGTTACTCTCAATGCATAAGCTGGATGGGTATTCACAGTAATAAATACTTGAATGAAGATGGAGTAAACAAGGATTGAGGAGGGTATCTTTAGGAACAGGGTGATAAGACCTTATTGAAAAGTCACCCTTTGAGCTAAAGTCTGAAAGATAAGAAGGCAGCACTGTCAAGTTTGGATGCAGGAATATTTTAGGCAGAGATAAGGTATAAGGGCCAGGTTTAGAAAAAGGTTTGATGCCTTCTATGTACAAAAAGACCAGAATGATTACAGAGTCTGGACTCAAATGCCTGGGCAGAATCAATACAATGCATCACATTTTTGTGTGTGTGATTTTTCTAATGTAGTTTGAATGGAATCACATTCTAATCCAGATTATGGAATTTCTGCCAGGGACTAATCCATCATTTGGTTTCAAAATAAAACTTCTGGAGTGGGTGAGCATGAGAGGTGAAATAAGAATTTCTGATCTTCCTGTACTTTTTTACTTTAATTCTAAATACAGTCTCAAAGATCATGGGCTTCTTTTATGTAATTATTGAAAGGAAGGGCTATGCTCACCAAATATGACAAGTAACTATGCAAATAGTGCTAATTTCATTATTTAAAACTATCTTTGGTCTGGGTATACAGTTCAGTGGCCCAATGCTTGACTATCATGCATGAGGCCCTGGGTTCAATACTCAGCACAGCACTGCATAAAAATAATATTGATAAAAATAATGGAGAAAAGAAAGTGATCCAACTTTATCCCTTTCAGGAACAATAGTAGAGGGATTCTCTAGATTAAGTGATGAAGTGACAGTTTTGCTGGAGAATATTTTTTAGAAGGACCCAGATCCAAGGTAGTTAAGTACTAAGTGTGGGCAGTGTTTTTGGCAGGTCCTGAGGACAGAAGAAAGATTCAGCACCTGCCAAACACACATCGCTGCCACTATTAAATTTTATTTTATTTATTCATTTTTAATTTTATTTTTTTTCTGGAGTACTGGGGATGGAACCCAGGGGCATTCTACTTCTGAGTGATCCCCCCAGCTCTCTTTTTTATTCTTTATTTTGAAACAGGGTCTCACTGAGTTGCATATGGCCTCACTAAGTAGCTGAGGCTGGCCTTGAACTGTGATCCTCCTGTCTCAACCTCCCAAATGTTGGGATTACAAGCATGCACCACTACTCCTGGCTACTATTAGATTTTAAAAACTATGCTAGGAGAAGGTCAGCACTTGTGACACGTATTAAGTGACATGTGTTATAGCTAGAAGGTGTGTTTTTGCCAGTCACAGAAGTTGAAGTAATTCTAGAGTATCCGAAGGATTTTGAAAAAAAAACATAGTATGTTTGCTCAGCCTACCAAATGGGAGACTTAACCAAAGTTTACTTTTCCAGTTCTGGAAGCCAGAAGTTCAAGTCCAGATGGCAGGAGGAGTGGTTTCCTGTGAGCCTCTCTGGCTTGCAGGTGGCTGCCTTCTCACTGTGTTCTCACATGGACTTTTCTAATATTCTTATAAAGACATGAGCCCTATCTAATCAAGATCCCACTCTTAAAATGTCCAAAGGTCCTATCTTCAAATTCAGTCATATTGGGTGTTGGGCCTTCAACATATTTTTGGAAGGGCCACAAGTCAGCATGTAACATTTGGAGACTCAGTTTTTCCCTGAGCTCTGACAATAAGTCGCTTGCAGATCCTTCCTTCTCTATTATTTTTTTCTTTATTTTTCCATGTGTACAATAATTTCAAGCCAGGTACACACCTATAATTCCAAAAATTGGGAGCCCGAGGTAGGCAGAACAATCACAGATTAAATGACAGCTTCAGCAAGTAGTGAGACACTCATCAACCTAGTGCAACCTTGTTTCAAAATAAAAATAAAATTAGGGCTGGGGTATATATCAAAGGTAGAATGCCCCTGTTTTCAGTCCCCATTGCCACTATAAATCAACCAGTAAGTAAACAAAGTCAGAGCATATGATCAGTATGTCAAATTCTGGCTTTGTCCTCCAAAAAAATAAATTTAATGATTATTTTAAGTAATAAATGTGATAGTAAACTTCTTCTCAAACTGGATTACTAGGATGATTTATTATGACCAAGTATAATATTCAGTGTTTATTTTATTCAACCAAATTATCTACTAAATTGTCTTAATCCCGAGAGTAATACAATCCAAATATTATATCAAGAGATACTCTGAGTCTATAATCAAGTCCTCTCAACCTCAAAAACCAGCATCTTAAATAATATGTTGGAAAGTAATGCCAAGAGTGCATCCAAGTAATCAGCCTACTTAACGTTTCAGTCACAATATCTGTTGGCATTATGGTTCATCATAAAACATTATTCTAGTCAATGCCTAGGGAATTTACAGATGCATATGTGTCAAAATGTTAATTAATTAAAATGAATTAAATTTAGCAAAACTATTACTATCTATGCCTGGCAATTTAGGCAAAGAAAGAAGTGGATCCTATTCACACTGAAGCATAAGTAGACTATTGGATTAATTATCAAGAATCACAGATAGACTGCTGTTGTTTGGACATATTTAGACATCTAGATTTTGGGGCACAATTAATTTGAGCCTCAGATACAATGGTAGAGTGCCAGGTTGTTAAGCATGATAGAAGACAGGTTTCATCAGCAATTCAGAGTTCATAAGAAAACACATATGTATACTCTAGCATGAAGTAAAGTAGAAAATGAAGCCAGAAATAAGATTCAGAGACTGGTAAAGAGGTGCACAGAAGGTGGTTCAAAGAGCTGCCCAAACTATTCTCATCTCCCTGTTTCCCATAAAAGTAATGTCTTCCCTCTTGGGATGTTTGAAATGTGCTACTTTGGTCTCTGGCAAAGAACATTAGGTACTATAATATTGCTAATATATGCTCACAACTTTGCGGCCTTAACTTAAATTGCACATTCCATTCTCATGATTTCAAACAGGGCCAAAATGAACAAGAATCCCATAGACTCAATCCACACCCCTTGGAAGCTGGTAATTGGTGAAAGTTGCTCTAATGAAGAACTCAAAAGAGGAAAATGCAATTAACTAGGAGCTCTGTCTAGTGTCTAATTTGATTTTCTTGGCTTGTTAGCTCAGCTGGTTGGAGCATGGTGCTAATGAAGTCAAGATTGCAAGTTCAATTGCCATATGGGCCAGTTAGCCTCGCTCAATTCCATGGCTACTGACCAAATGAGTTCTATTGGTCACAAGAGGAGCCAGACAAGAGAGGATAGATTACAGAAAATCTATTTATACCACTGTCAAAAACACACTAAAAGTGCTCCTGTCAAGGGTAGGGTATATTTTGTGGATTTCATTTTAATTTCTTAAAACTGAGGAAATGCTTACAAAATCCTAAGTGAAAATTGAAACAAAAATTATGCTTTCCTAGTGCTACAATTAAGGCCCTTTATCAATTAAGAAAGTTGGCCTGATAAAGTTATTACAGTTATTCTTTAACTGAGTTATCAGACATCTACCTTTTATTATGGCTGAGAAGATATATTTTCATTTAAATACACCAAATCTGTGAAATGAGAGGAAGAAGCATCAAATAAACAAATGGTCTTTACTGATGAACAAGGAAGAGAAGAAAATATATGGAGAAGAAAGGCTGGTCAAGGAACCAGAATGGTAAAGAATGGACAATTGGTTCGCCATGTGCTCAATTGGAAATAGACTTAGTAGGCATGCCCTCTTGACCTTATGCTTGAGCTTAAATACTCTGCAGAGTTGTGATGCCTGTGTATGTTGCCGAAGCTGGTCTCAAACCAGTGATCCTCCTGTCTCAGGCTCCCAAGTACTGAGATTAAGGCATGTACTGTAGCACTCAGTCTGTGATCTATTTTTTAAATCAACTAATGTGAAGCCCTAGACAAACCCTGACTTAAAGCAATTGCAAAAGACATCAAAGGCACCCACATAGCTGCCTTATCCTAAGGAAAATGTCTCAGGCAATTCTACCATATACAAATCTTAAGAATACAGATATGTCTCTTGCAACTCAACACGCACATAGCAGGTGATAGCTGTCCTGTTATTATAATTGAAATACACCAATGTGAATATGTAAAAAAGAGATATACAGAAAACAATGCCTCAAGAGCTGAGGAACTCTGGAGCAGGACCTATGAAGAAGTCATTTCTTAGTGGAAGGGAGGGTTCTTTAAAGCCACAGTCAGTCACAGCATAGTCTGTGTTTCCCTTTTCCCCTTTTAACCCACATGCCTGGCTATTCACTTTATCATATCCTGCTTCACTCATCAGGAAAATCATTCCCAAATCCTGTCATTCCCAAGGTTAAACAAATAAGGCCTTCCTTGGACATATTGGGACTGCCCCGCAATAGAAGTCCTATTCACGAAACTCTGCATCTTGCACAAAGGTGCTGAGGCCTCTTGAATTTCCATACAGAGACAGGGAATAAACTAAGTCCAACTCCCCTCCCATACACACATTTGTTAGTAACATCAGATGGAAATTAACAAATAAAGATAAAGATCGATAATGGTAAACAAATATCATAATATTGGATTATTTTGAATGGTGAAGCAGTCCAGGATGCAGTCCCAAGGTTTTTGAACCGTCTTCTTCAAACTTTCTGTCTTCTAAGGAGCAGAAACAAAGGTCTTCTTAATAGTGAGACATGTGAGAGCAAAGAGATGATTAGTGATGCATTCACATTCAGCCCTGGGAAAAAACACCTGAACAGCATTCTCTTTTGATGATACAGCCGTTTGTGCAGGCCACATTCTCATTTCCAGGTCTGTGTCCATTTTAGTCACTTCCATTGACTGTCCAGACTTTACTTTTCTCCTGCATATGCATTGCTAATCAAAATGTTTCATTCATGAACATCATCAAGAATTAAACTGCTTTATTAATACACTAAATTTCAGCATGCAGCTCTAGTACAGCAACTGCAAATACTGAGAGGAACTAAAATGATATTTTTTAATGTTTTCATTGGTGCATTGTAATGACAAATTCTATTTTGGTTTAGTGTGATAGAAACATACATGTATATAGTTATATAGTTACTGGTGTTTTCCACCAGATTCTCCTCTACACACACACAAACACACACACACACACACACACACACACACACATACACAAACTGTTCATGGTAATAAAATTTATATTATATTAGAAAATCAGATGAAAACTGGTTAATCCTGAGAAACACCAGGGCAGCAGCAGTACTCTCCCGCCCCCTGTTGGCCTATTAGTGGGAAATTGAAGTTAGGTTGTTTTGTGATAAAATAAAAGCCCAGTGCTTTCCCATTAACCTAGTTTAGGATGTAAGCTAAAAATACTAACATACACACACACACACACACATACACACACACACACACACACACACACACACACACACACACTTGAAAATGGAAGGTCTCCCTCTGGTTTTACTTTTAAACTGAAGTCAAAAGAAAAAATGAGAGTGAGTGAAGAGTGAATTTGGCACCGGGTATGAGAGAGCTCTTACCTTTATTTATATATGACGACTGCTGAGCATCTCCCATGCAGTAAGTCTTTTTTCTTGCAATATTAACATTTTGGTAAAGTGGAAGAGCTTAGACTTTTAAGTCAAATAGGCCTCAGTTGAATCAAGGGAACATTTCTTTTTTACACTGAACCCATTAAACATGAAATATTTTTTTTTCTTTTTTATCTTCAAAATGATGTGGGCTGTAATTTCTGTACTTTGTTGTTTTGAAGACCAAAATAGTTATGGGTTGTGTGAAATTTCCCATCAAGCATATAGTAAATGCTAAGTAAATGTTAATTTTAGACTTTTTAAAATAAATCTTCGCTATAAATATTATCTCATTTTAAATAGTTAAAATACTGAGGTTCAAAGAAAAAAAAAATAACCAGGCTGCTGCAGCTGGTCCATAGTAATTCTGGCATAAAACCTATATTGTTTTAACCCCAATACAAATGTTCCCCATTCTGTGTTTACATGTTATTGCATCATAACTCATTACTATATACTCAGGTCTATACAAAATATTTTATTCTAAATTATAACCTATACAATTTCATGTGTGAAGTGTAGTGACATAAAAGTCATTGTCTCATTTGTGAAACTTTCCCAAACAGTATTCTAACAACAAACTGACTTTATTTTGAAAAGTAAAATCCCTGACTATTCATAAAAAAAGGAAACTGATCATTGACTTCTAGGAAAATGTATTGGATTTCCATGACTATTCTATAAATGAATGGCAAATCATTATTATGGATTTTGATTACCAAATGTACATTAATAAGGACAATTACATATTCATTTTGATACAGAAGTTTAATTATCAAGATAGCAGAACTGGTAACATTCTGAACATATTAAGGTATTTTAAGTACTTTGATTTTTAAAATATTTACTATTTATAAGTAGAAATTATCTCTGATCATTCAACCAGAAAACTGGTTAAACTTTTAAAATAATATAATAAGAAATATATTTTGTAAGAATGGGAACAAATCTACTATTTGATCCAGCAATACCACTTCTGGGTATCTACCCAAAAGAAAAGAAACCAAACTACCTAACTAATGCATGTGTATCTATGTTCATAGCTGCACAATTCACCATAGCCAAACTATGGAAACAGCTAAGATGTCCATCAACAGATGAATGGATTACAAAACTGTGGGATATGTACACAATGGAATTTTACTCAGCCATTAAAAAAAACTCAATTACATCATTTTCAGGGAAATGGATGGAACTGGAGGACATTATGCTAAGTGAGATTAGTCAGTCACAAAAATAAGAAATCAGATGCTTTGTCTAATATGTGAAAGCTAAGGAGAAATGGGTCATAGGAGGAACTCTAGATGAAAAAGGAAATTCTATAGAGGAGCAAACAAGAGAACCTAAATGAGGGGATGGGAGGGGGGAAGAAGGAAATTCTTTAAACCACACAATGTACTTAAACATATCAAAGTCAACCAATAACCCAAGCAAGGGAAGGAGGGATGGGGAGGGAATGGGGTGGGAATTGGGTAGGGGTTAAATCGGTGATGTGTACATGTATGTACACACAAGTTTTTTACCCCAATATGATGTATGAATATAATGCACAAATAAAAATTTTTAAAAAATAAAATAAAAATTATCATACTCATAAAAATAAATTAAAAGGTGCTCATTATATTTATAGTTTACCTAGTATTTCCTTCTTTCAGCTCAGACTATATAGAGAATAGTGAATATAAACTAAGTGACTTAGCTCCCCTAACACACACACATACACACACATATATATGTATATATATATATGTATATATATATACATTTATACATATATAGTAATCACTAATCATTATATGTTAAATGGTAGATTATCAATATATAATAAGATAAAAAGAAATATATTTGTGTTTTCTATTAATGATTTAGGTTGAAAATTATTTAAAATTGTTTAAATCATGTCCCCAAATTATATTTTTATAACAGAAATCACATGTATAAGCAATTAAATGCACACTTATTTTCATTTCAGGATAATATGAAAGGATATAAAACCTTAAATATCTGCCCACTCATAGTCATTTCCTGGCCAGATCATAAATCAAAGTTAATTAGGAAAAGGAATCATTTTAATGGGTCTGAAATTTGTACATATATAGTTAATAATGAATAATTGTAGGTCATTTCTTTATCAGTAAAGACATGTGCTGTTAAAATTGTGTTAATCTTAGAGGAAAGTGCTAAACTAACTTATACAAGTCAATTAAGCTTTTGCAGATGGGATTAAATTAAAACAATTATATACTGGAGCTACAATGGTGTGTTGTGGAACAATGATTTATGGAAATCATTCCTGTAAAACTATCCATTTATTCATTAATTAGCCAAACAAATATTGTCTTTCTACTGAGTGGCTCAAAAAGATAATTAGGTTTAAACTCTATTAACCACTTGCTAACTAAACAGTATACAAGAGATCATCTTATTTCATTAAATCTCATTTATCTGTGAAATATGGATACACATACCAATTTCTTGAGTTTGCTATGGGATTCAGAATCAGTACAGATGATCTCTGCCCACCATGGTTCACTCAAGATTTTTTAACTGTAAAGATGGTGTGGAAGGAATGTACACCGTCCTTTGAATGCTGAATTTTGACCTTTTCCCAGTGTAATAATTCTCTCCTGCTGCTAAGCAGTAGGAGTAATCCTCAACTCCTAGTCAGTCAGAAGATCACGAGAGCAAATAAACCCTACTCTGAAGTGTACTGTGTTGCTAAACTGTGATGTGTGGGAGGTTTGGTGTGTTTAATGCAATTTTGACTGAGGATGTTTGTAATGTAGAATGGGCTCATCAAGATGCAAACCTATGGTGAATCAAATAGCATCTGTTTGAGTACAGTTTCTGGAATATAATATTTCGGCAGTATTATCTTACCTAAACCTAAATTCTTTTTCAGAATGGAAGAATCTTTTCACCTCTTGATAAATGTTTCTTGATCTACAAATAGACAAAAAATATATGTGAAGTCTTTTCTAGATCTAACCTTCTAAGTTACTGCAAATGTAATATTCCTAAATGTCAGAACTAGACATTGAGATGCTGCACCAGATTTTTCTCTGCAATAGATACTTTTAAATGAGATCTGTGTTAAAGTTACTCTATAATTTGACCTAAGGTGTGTGGAGTATGGAAACATGTTATTTATAAAAATATTCAACAAGGATTTAGCTTCAGCTATTCTGTTCTACCTAGATTTTTTTCTATAAGTGTATCTTAAAACATTTTTACTAACACATAAAAATATAAAGTCAATTTAGGTTAAAATTAAATAGTGTTTTTTTTAAATGCCTCCTGAATGGAGTTACTTTATGATAACTTTCTATTGTTGTTTGAATCTGGCAAAAAAAAATCTTTAGTAAGCATAAATAGAAATGTGGATAATAATATCACACTAATCAGAATGTTTTACTCAAAAAATCATCCATAAGTAGCTGTTGCGAGATGCTATATTTTTGTACTAAAAATTGTTTTATCTTTTTTTCTCTTTTTAACTGACATACAGGCAGTTGAAATGCTGATAATTGTGGAGAAAGGAAGAGAATGGAGAGTCTTCAATAATTTTCAATACCTTGTAAGAGTCTAGAGAGTCCTTCGATTGTACTCAAGAATACTGGGAGTAGTTTTGACAGAAATCTGCTTCTTCTTGTTTGTGTCTTTTGGGTCAAGTTGACCAAAAATTGTCAGATTCACAGGTTACACAGAATTCAAATGTCCTAAGAAATTCTCAAGAAGTGACTTTCTTTACAGTTTCATTAGAGAGAAGTGCCTTGAACGTCAGCTCCTTTAGCCAGGCCTGCCACCTCATCAGAAAATGGCTTGTCTACACAGCAGGGGGGATAAGGAAAAGAAGAGGAAATAGATGAAGGCAGCAATGGATGCTCTCCATAATGTTTCCGGGGCTCTGCAGATAAGGCATCATCAATTAATCAACACTTTAACCTCAGCCTTTTATAAAATCCGCCTCTTTAACTTGCTCACATATAGCACATGTTAAAAAGAAATCACAGCAAAACCATTCATCAGAGGAGTGAGAATAAACAGCAGCATGAATGTATAAATTATATCAACAAATAATTAGAAAGTCTACTTCAATTTCTTCTGGAACATCAACAAGGAAATGAGCTGTTACCTTGAGTGGTGCTCAGAAATTGGGGTTTACCAGCTGCTATTAATGTTATTTTATTTGTATCCACTTAAAATATATTATCTTGGTAATAAAAATAAAACTTCACAATGTTTTCATATAAAATCTCAAAGATTCAATTTAAAATAGCCAAAACATGGAGCCAACCAAGGTGTCCTTCTACAGATGAATGGATTAAAAACATGCAGTCTATACTTATAATGAAGTATTAACCATTCATAAAGAAGAACAAAATTGTGTTATTCCAGGAAAATAGATGAATTTAGAGGGTATTATGTTAAGTGAGATAAGCCATTCATGGTAAGTCAAGAACTATATATATATCATATGCAGAAACTAGAGAGAAAGTATCAAAAAAGGCCCTTCAGATAAATACAAAGATAGCCCAGTAGCGTAGTAAGATCTTGAGGTTGAAGGCAGAGAGGGGCAAAATGAATACTGAGGAAGGAAACAGTTCAAATAATGATATCTTCATATATGAAGGCATCACCATTCCTCCCACTAAATGTATGGCAAGGGGTAGGATGTGGAAGGATATACCAAATAATATCTGCATTTATATGTGCAACACTTTGAATCTCACATGATATATAATTTCAATGTATCCATGAAAGTATTTAATAATTTTTAAAAGATTATTAAGAGTTAATTTGATGTGATGAGTTAAATGAGAGTCGCCTTAAACTATTTTTATTTACCTACATTCAAGTGGTGATTAATTTCAACTGGTGGAGCAGATAGTAGAAGAAAGTGTAGATGTTGGGTCATGAGGGCTTTTGTGCACACATGCCCACAGACATATCTTGGGCACCTTGGGAAATGTTACCGTGGTAACATTATCTATCATTCAGGAATGTCATGGCAAAAATTTATTGAGAATCATAGGACCAGATTATTCTTTCAAAATATAATTTACTTATTTTTAAAAGTTAGTTATATAAGTTAAAATTTTACTCATATAAAAAGAGCATTACAAGTCATCTAAATAATTTTACCTTTCAAAAGCTTTACAGATAGAAATAATCAGCTAGAATTTTGTGAGCACCTACTGTTGGATTGACACTGCCCTCAACAATTTGTCTTGTTTTAAAATATCTTATTTAATAGTCATTCCTCTCCCAAAAATGATGTAATATAAAGTGGATTTATTGGATGACAAATTCTTAATTAAATTGAATAATAGATACACATTTGCTCAGTTTGTAAATATGAGAACAAGAATTGGGAACCATGTGTGCTTAACATATTTATACTGATTCAAATACCTCAGTGTTTCCCATTGTAATTTGACTCAAAGGTGTGGTCAAAACAGGCCTCAACATTTTTTTATAATAATATGTAGAAATACAGTTCCACTGATTTCTCCTCCTTATTTCTAATCCTCTCAATTAATTAGAATTCAGATTATTTCCACACGTTATTTTTTAACTTGCAACAATTTTAGTCTTTTGCTCTATTTCATAACAAGTCAAACTGTTATTGATAGATTTGCATCCCTTAGTCACAGAACGTTATAAGCAATCATCTCAAAGTTATAATGTGCTTTATGAAGGCAATCGTAATACCTACTTTCAATAATTTCAGTTTCATCTTTCCCATAATGAGTTTCCCTGCCCATTTAAATAGCAAGTTTCTGAAATATTGAGTCAATTAATTTCTCAAGTTCCCTAATGTGATTGCAATATATGCAGTGCAAAAAGCTAAATAGATAATGTGTTATAAAATTAAAGAGAGAGAAAGAGAGCGAGCAGGAGAGAGGGAGAGAAAGTTCACACTGGTAATAGATTGGTGTTTTTACTTTAAAAGGAAAATGATTAGTCTCTGCAAAGTTCTACTTTTTTTTCTAGCAGACATACTTTAACCATGAAATCCCAACTCTATATTTAACTACAAAGTTATTTTGACATGCATCAAGTTCAAGAGAACAATCTGTGCCTGGCACAGCAGATGTGAAGACATCCCAATATGATATTAAATGATAACGATCAAATTCCAAAAGCATAGTCAACCTAAATAACCAGGTGAATTACATCCGGTTGCCTTTTTAAAAATATGATATGCAGCACACTTTTTCTACCTGGCTTTCCACCCACCTATCAAATTATATCAGCAAACTGAAATAAACATATACACGTTTTCAAGTCTAGGACTGCATAGTGAAAGGTAATTTCTTTCATTTTTTTAATTCTATAAATTTCCAAATGGAATTATATGGAAACATATCCAAATTAAATCATAAAATATAAATGATAATGTCATAATATAAATATACCAGAATGATTTTTTGACATGGCTGCCAATTTTTCTAGAAGCAAGAAAAACTTAACTTACGCTCTTCCGATAAACAAAAAGTGTTCTGAGGAAAAAAGAAGCAGGTTTTTACTTTTCAATAATAAAATTGACAATTTTTTTCTAGTTATGAAATTAACTGATGAGCTTTTATTTGAGAAACTAAATGATAGCTAAAGTACGTTGAATATTTTGAAACTAAGTCTAAGTCTTAATTGTAGAACATTGTAAATGTGTTGATGGACACCACATTTATCACTATAAAATTACTTATATTGAGATATATGAATTTAGCTTCAATTTTAAAAGTGAATAAAGAAAATATTACATTTCTATTTGAATGAATATTTTATTTAGATATATATTTTTGAGTTAAAAAGTTTCAGGGTTGTGTATTTTGTATATGTGTGTGTGTGTGTGTGTGTGTGTGTGTGTGTGTGTGTATCTTGAATATATAGACAATTTTGGTTGCCCTCTCATATACAAGCAACAAGCCTCAAACTCTTGGTCCTTCCTTACTGACAGAATTTCATTAATGTTTTCTTTTATGTTTAGTGAGGACAATCCCTTCCAGAGTCCAGGAGAGGGAAAGAAGGAACATAATTAAATAATCTTGTTGTAGAAATTTCTATCCCCTTTAATCATGACTGTGAAGAGGAATCTGCATACAGGATTCTGGAAAAGTTTTTCTTCACTGGTAGAAGGAGACACATGGGAAGAAATGCCTTTCTGGTCTTTGCTAGATTTTGTGATGTCTGTTTGTGACAATAGGAACTCTTTCAATCATTCTGTAGGCATAGAGAGATAACACAACACACTAAAGACAGCATTGTGCCTCTCACTTAGAAAATGTCACATCTAAATTTTGGTCATGTCAGTAATTTTTTCTCAATGTCAAAGGCACTTAAATTGGATAGCTTATTATTTTAGATAAAAGCATATTCTGTGATACAACATGATTCCAACTTTCTATTTTATAGTAAAAATAACCATGGCATAGAAAGTATATACTTAAGATAGTTCACCATTTATTAACAATTTCTTGAAGACTGCACACAAATGGGTAATCATGCTCATCATAGGGAATGACAGAAGGTACAAAGAAATGAGAACTACTTTTTACTTCATAGTTCTTTTTAAATTAATATTGTGTATGTGTGTTTTATAAAAGATTGAAAACATGAGTGTTCTATATCTGAACCACATCCTCACCCTTTTTATTTTACTTTTGACATAAGGTCTTCTTAAGTTGCCCAGGCTGGGCTGAAACTTGGGATCTTTCTACCTCAGCCTTCAGAGGAGCTAGAATTACATTCATATGCCTGGCTACACCACTTTATAGAGCTCATGTTCGGATTATGCTACATATATCAATTCTACACAAAATACAAAGTAAAATAAACCATAATTAATTATACAGGAACATACCATGTACATATTTTTGAAAAATTTACATTTTTATGAGCAATTCTGCTTTTTTTCCCAAAAGTTTTTATTATATGATGTACTATTCAGGACTTTGTTGGTTGCAATGAAGAATATTTTGGATAAAATAACCAACCCATTTTGTGTGATACTGATACCAGAGGTACATATACTATCAGATCTCTCTGTCTTCTCATATCTCTCAAGTGCTTTTTCACTGAGACCGGTCCATCCCTGTGGAAAGGGTAAGTGGCCATTCTGACCTATGACAAATTCTCAAAACTCTAGAAAAGTAAAGACTCTTCACGGTCAACATCAACTTTAAAAAAATGTCTTTGAAAAATGGGTGATGTGCCCACCCCTGGGTCTTTGTGACACAGAAAAAAAATGATCATCATGAATTGAATCGGGGGCCTCCTTGTATCCAAAGCATCTCCAACAGAGTTAGCTGTGTGGAGTGTCACAGAAAGCCATGCATCCATTGCTCTAGGGAGTGATATTCTCTGGCATTTCCCTCAGATGAGTTAAGAATATCTGTTAAAAATTGCCCATAGGCACTTGGAAGCCAGACAGCTGCACTGTGAGGGGCAGGGTAGGGGATGAGCACAAAGTCCACCACAGTCTCTAGGTTAGGCCTTGCAAAACTCAGTATTGTCAACATTTTGTTTACATTTGTCAATACTGGACCATCTTGAGGCTGAATCACCTTCCCTTATCATCATCATCATCATCTCATCTGCATGGTATTCGGATCATACATTACAGCTGGTGAAACTTTTAACCTATAATTTATTTGAACCCCTTAAGAAGTTAGATAGAAAACTGAGACTTAGAGAAAGGAAATTGCAGTTAATATTCTTCAAGGATTATAACTGGATAATCCATTTTCCAACCCAGAACTGAATCCCAGCCTGATAGGTTTTAAGGTAGGAAAGCTTGTGGTTAATGGTGAGTCAGTTTGTACTGCCTCAGTCTCTTCCAGAGTCTTGTATTTTATATTCCCATTAGGGAGATTATCAAACCACCCACAATAAGAATTTTCTTTTAAAAATATCACATAGCCAGGCGTGGTGGCACATGCTAGTAATCCCCGCACTTGGGAGGCGGAGACAGGAGGATCGTGCAGGTTCAAAAAGACCCTGTTTCTAAATAAAAATATAAAATAGGTCTGTGAATGTATCCTGGAGTTAGAAGGGCTTCCAGGAACCCCAGTACCACCAAAAAAAATCACATGGACCTCATTGTAATTAGTTTTTCTACCCAAATCACATAAGTTATTTGCATACAAATAAAGTTTTTATAAGAATAGGAATAGTAACTGTATCAGCTCTACTAAAAGATAGCTCAGTGAAGAAATTCTCTGAAGCTGAAAAGGTTCTTCAGTGAAGAATGTGTGTTCATTGTTGCTGAAATGATTAGGAAATCAGACGTTTCCAATTTTAAATAACATGACATTGCCATTTGGGGTTTTACATCATTGTCCCTTGTTGCATCAAAAATTGTATCAGTTATATAATGAAAAACAAAATTTGATATTGAGAAAGGATGGTGATGTGAGGAAAATGATGACATTTCATTTTTTACTCTTGCTCCGTTTATTCCATTTATCACAGATAATACCATTTCTCTTAGGATAAACTAAAAATATTGGTACATTTGCACTAGTCCTAGTTTTTAGATAAAGCAGATAACTGTACTTATGTTAATGAGGGTAGAATACATGTTCTTAAAATATCCTCTGGGTTATTCTGCTCACTTAGAAGGTTTGAAAGAACTCCTATAGGCCCATTATATTCACTGTGGCAAATACTTTTTAGAATTTTTGCCGGAGTAATTTATTTTTTTTTTTATTTTTGGTGGTACTGGGGTTCCTGGCAACCCTTCTACTTCCGAGCTACACTCCCAGACACCTATTTTGTATATTTTTATTTGGAAACAGGGTCTCTTAAGCCAGCATGGCTGACTTCGAACCTGCAGGATCCTCCTGTCTCCACCTCCCAAGCACAGGAATTACAAGCCTGCGCCACCACGCCCGGTTTGCCAGGGTAATTTAGAATCAAAGAAATGCCTTGTTCCGTTACATAAAGTCACATGTGGTGAAACTGACATTTCTAGGTCTCTGCCAACCATAACATCATGAGAATGGATTATACTAAAACCATCCTTAGATTGGATTTTGGAAGCATTCTTCAACTGTGCCATCCCTAACCACTTGTAAAAATTATGACTTAAAAAAATCATTTAGACTTTTAAGCATTTCATATTCCTCATTTGTAAAATGGATAATAACAATAATAAAAGTAACAATAAGATGCCTGTGAGAATTTTAAAGGCTCTAAAGCATCACATTAATTGATGTTTAATATCCTTGATCCTTCACCCTTGTGAGTTGTCATGTTTCCATCGGTGTCTTTGAACATTTTCTGAAGCTCTTAAGAGTTAAGTCATGACTTAACTGTCTCTTTTCCATGCAGCTGTCATATTTTGCTAAGTCCCTGTTCTGGAATATCCCTTCTACATCACACCTTTTAAAATTTTTTTTATTGGTGCATCGTAGTCATACATCTTAATGGAATGAAAGATGGTAGAGAAATACATGTACACCTCACCCAATTAGCCCCTACCCAATCTCCACCACATTCCCTACCCATCCCTCTTTCCTATGCTTGGATTACTGATTGACTTTGATATGTTTAAGTAAATCATATGCTTTAGAGTTTCCCGCTCTTCCCCTCTCATCCCCTCAGGTCACTTTATTTGCTCTCTTATGGAATCTCCTTCTTCATCTAGAGTTCCTCCTGTTACCAAGTTACCCATTTCTTCCTTAGCTTTAGCATATAAGGGAAAGCATCTGATTTTTTAAATTTTTTGTGACTGACTAATCTCACTTTGCAGCATAATGCCCTCCAGTTCTATCCATGTCTTTGTAAATGATGTAATTGTGCTTTTCTTTATGGCTGAGTAAAATTTCATTGTGTACATATCCCACAGTTTTGTAATCCATTCATCTATTGATGGATATCTTGGCTGGTTCCATAGTTTGACAATGGAGAATGGAGAAACTATGACCATAGATATGCATGCATTAATTTGGTAGTTTGTTTTCCTTTCTTTTGGGTAGATACCTGAAGTAGTATTGCTGGATCAAATGGTAAGTTAATTTCCATTCTTCCAAGGCTCCCCCATACTGTTTTCCAAAGTGGTTGCACTAATTTTCAATCCCACCAACAATGTTTTAGAGTTCCCTCTTCTCTTCATCCTCACCAACATTTGTTGTTGTGTTTTGAATGATTGCCATTCTAATTGGAGTTAGGTGAAATCTCAGGGTAGCTTTGGTTTGTATCTCTCTGATTGCTAATGATATTGATCATTTTCATGCATTTATTGGCCGTTTGAATTTCTTATTTTGTGAAGTGTCTATTTTATTCACTTGCCTATTTTTTGATTGGGTTATTTGTTTTCTTAGTGCTGAAAAAATGACCTATGGATTCAATGCAATAACCATTAAATTACCAAGATCATTCCTCTCAGACATAGAAAAAGTCTTAAATTCATTTGGAACAACAAAAATCCCAGAATAGCCAAAATAGTTTTTAGCAACAAAAACCATGCAGGAGGAATCACAATACCTGACTTTAAACTCTACTACAAAGCCATTGTAATAAAAATAGCATGGTACTGGCACAAAAACAGATAGACCAATGGAGCAGAATAGAAGGCTCAGAAACAAATCCACACACTTATAGCCAATTGATTTTTGACAAAGGGGCCAAAAACATACACTGAAAAAATGATAGCGTGTTCAACAAACTTTCAAAACTGGTTGATCATGTGCAGAAAAATGGAAATAAATCCCACTTTCTCATCCTGCACAAGAGTCAGTTCAAGATGGATCAAAGACTTGGAAATTAGACCAGAGACCTTGAGGCTCTTTGAAGACGGCATAGGTCCAGCACTGCAACACATAGGCACAGATAAAAAGTTTCTAAACAAGACCCCAAAGGCACAAGAAACAAAAAGGTGAATCAATACTTAGGATTGCATGAAACTGAAGAGCTTCTGTACAGCAAAGGAAACTGTCATGAATCTCCACCGAGAGCCAACACAATGGGAGAAGATTTTTGACAGCTACTCCTCCAAAAGAGGACTAATATCTAGAATATACAGAAAACTCATGAAATACATCATACCTTTTAATGTACATTTTTTCAGTTAGCCGCTTAGGTTTTGAGCATGTTGGTGATTCCTCACTTTCAGCATCACAGTGTCCAGGAAAAACATTTATTTAAGTATGTGTTCAACAAATAATTATTTATTAAATTGCATCAATGAAGGGCGAATAGTACAGATGGCATGAAGTGACCATCTCTCTATGTTATCTCAAAATGTCATGAGCATTTTTTGCTCCTTTATCTGGTCAAGGCATAATATTTTTGAAATACAATAGAACCATTATGAATTCATTACTTTACTTGTGTCAGACCCTTCTAAACTCCATGAGAATCTACAGAAAAAAAATCTAATGCAAGTAAATAAATTCAGAAAGTTCCTGGAGAATGCTCTTCCTACCAATATGCATTAATTAAGTAATATCCCTCAAGCAAATTTCACAATTTTGTTTAACGTACTGAAGGAACATTCTTAACCTATTGGCTGCTATGTTATTAAATTCTGGTCGTCTATCTAAGTGTTCCAAATTATGATCTAGAAGCATAGAAATTATTTAGTGTTTATATTTGTAACTTTTGATAAAATTTTATCTTTTTATCATAATGTATATATATATATATATTTATGAGAGAGAGAGAGAGAGAGAGAGAGAGAGAGAGAGAGAGAGAGAGAGAGAGAGAGAGAGATTGGTAGTAAGTACTGAGGTTCTTGGAAACCCTTCTACCTCCGGGCTACACTCCCAGACCTATTTTATATTTTTATTTGGAAACAGGGTCTCTTAAGCCAGTGAGGCTGGCTTCGAACCAGCATGATCCTCCTGTCTCTGCCACCCTAGCGCAGGGATTACAAGTATACACCACCACGCCTGGCTATTTTTCTATATTTTTAAATGGTGCATTATAGTCATACATCTTAATGGAGTATAAGATGGTAGAAGCATTACATCCACACATCACTCAACTAGCCCTTACCCAATTCCCAACCCAATCCCTTCCCCTCCCTCCTTCTCATGTTCAGCTTAATGACTGATATGTTTGTGAATGAACATTATGTACAGTAGGGAAATTCCCTCTTCCCCCCTCTGATTCTCTTCAGCTATATCTCCCTTATTTACTCATCTATAGTTTCTCCTTCTTTGTCTAGAGTTCCTTCTATGACCTATTTTCTTCCTAGCTTCAACATATTGGAGACAGCATCCAATTTTTTTTTACTTTTTTGTGACTACTAATCTCATTTAGTATAATGTTCTCTAGTTCCATACATTTCCCTGTAAATGGAATAATCTTTTTCTTCTTTATGGCTGAGTAAAATTCCATTGTATATATATATCCCATTCATTTGTTGATGCACATTTTGACTGGTTCCATAGTTCGGCAATTGTGAATTTTGTGACTATGAACATAGATAAACATGTATTAGTTTGTTACTTAGGTTTCTATTTTTTGGGGTAGATACCCAGAAGTGATATTACTGGATCATATGATAGGTTCATTCCCACTCTTCTGTGGATCCTCCATACTGCTTTGTGGTTGCAAAATATTTCTTTTTCTAACTATTAAGAGATATTATTGCTTAAATTGAGGTTCTATAGCATCAGAGAATGCACAAAATAGATTTTTGTTTTTTTGGCTTGATAAATTTTGTTTCTTAAATATTTTATTTATCATCAAATCCATAATATACAATCATCATATCCATAATATACAATTACATAAAAAATTTAAGCTCTTCTTTTAAATAATCCACAAGAGTTACAAATTACCTGGGACATAGTAGATATCAAGTCAAAATAAAAAAACTATAACAAAAATGTGTTACAGAGCTTTGGTATGGGATTAGTTCTGCAAATCAGTTTGGGTACCAGCTAAAGACAGAAATTGATATTATAGATATGGTCATTAACAAATCAATATACTATACCAAGAAAGACATACTATCTGAAATGGACATGTCTAGTTCTTCCCAAATTATATGGAAATTATCACACTGTCACATATAGTAGTTGTTACAGACAAATGGCTTGTTGATTTAAGGGATGAGATATAGTTGATGATGGTGTGCACCTATGATACCACTATTTGGGAGGCTGAGAGAGGAGGATTTCAGGTTCAAATCCAGTAGACAGAAATTTAGCAAGACCATGTTTCAAAAAAAGTAAATACAAAAAAGGTATGGGTATAGCTTAGAGTTCAATCTTCAGTTTGATCCTGGGTTCAAGCCCAAAGGAAGAAAGGAAGGAAGGAGGGAAAGTAAAATGGAAGGAAGGAAGGAGGAAACAGAGAGAAAACATTGAAAGTTCATATAGCAACTGGAGAAGGCAGAGAGAACAAAATAGGAGAAAAACCTGGGAGTTCAAGAACAAAGTACCAAACACAGGAGAGAGAATCTCTAAGAAGCAAATGGACCCTCCCTCCAACCAGGGCTTAACCTGGGTGCAGCCAGACAGTGTCCAGGGTTTGAGATGAAACATGGCTAGAGAGGAATGGGCCACCAGAGGTGTGCCCTTGGGGACTGTTTCTATCTTTGTCCCCTTTCCCTCACTCTGTTCTCAGCTTTCATGAACTGAGAGAAAAATTCTTCCATGATACTTTGCCAAAGTGTTTTTTGTCCAGCAGCTGCTGATCAGGGATTGACCTCTGAATTCTCTAAATCTGTGAGCCAATAAAAACTTCTTAGTTGTGCTTATCAGTTGTGTTGGTCAAAGCAGCAAAACAAAACAAAAAAAAAATGAAGTAAAGCAGAAGCATTCCTCTTATTTCTAATTATTATGTCTAATTCTTATGTACATCTGTTCAAATTTCATATGAAGCTTTAATTTAAGCATTTTGTCTTTACTTTATTAAAACGAATATCAAATTCAAATTCTAAAAAACATATTAAGCATACCTTTTTTCTGTACTTTTATTGGTGCATTGTAATTATACATCACAGTTACATTCCAAGTGATATATTCATACATGTACACATCTCTTGGTATATTTCCCTCCATATTGTACCACAGTCCCCCTCTTTCTTCCTGTACATATTAGTGTGACTGGTAGTATTCAAATACAATGTGCCAGTTAACCTCCCCAATGAAATGGGGGTAAACTATCAAATGGAGACATAGAGGAGTTAAGTAATTTTTATGTCTTCAATTAATTCAGGTCATTGGATTGGTATTGTTCATAATATAAAGCTTTATTAATCTGTAAGTTCATAAGAGTTAAGTACAAATAACAAATCTCAAAAAAAAGCATAGAAACAATGTTGTGAAGCTTAAGCAATTTAGGTTGATGTCTAAATTTAAAATGTAAACTATGCCAGAGGATAGTTTTAAAATGCTTGCCTGGAATATGCAAATCTCTGGGTTCAATCCCTAGCACTGCAGAAAACAAAGTAGAACATAAACTATCCACTTTTCTACTAATACAATCAATGCATCACCAATCACTGGAAGTTTTTAGGGCATACCCTTATGCGGCTTATAATAGAATATTGAGAATAGGCCAGACATAATTCCTATAAATTTACATCTTCAAATTTATTTACTTATCACAATCCTATGATATAACTGCTAGTGCTTTTTATATGAAGAAACTGAATTATATTTTGAATTATATTACATAATTCAAAAAATCATGCAATATTCCCAAAGTCTCCACAGCTAATAGTATATAAAAATTTTAAATCCAGGTTCCCAAACAAAGTCTTTAACCACTACCATCTACTATCACTTTTCTATATAGAGGATGTGATGAGTATATACCAATAAAATGGCCTCCAAACTCTTCATGATTTTTTTTTTCCCTCCTGTACAGTTTCTCCATACTTTGGTGTATCAGTGGCACATCTGGAGAAACATCTTTGTAAATCACAGACCTGGACACACAACTCTATTGTGTAAAAATAATTTCTTGGTTCCTCCATAACAACTCTTTAATATGCAAACAATCTCTTTCACAATCTAACCCTATCTCTATTCCTTTGAGCAGTGTTCCAGGACCAGATGAGTAGACAATTACAGACCTGGTACATTGAGGACCCATTTTGTTCTAATGCTGGGCTAGGGACTTAGAGATCCAAACATATTCCAGCTCTGAAATTTTATTTTGACTGTGTTACAAGGAAGGACATGCTGGCCTCCTATTTCGTCCACCAAGGCATATGTTTGCTGTTTCTAAATACTGAGATTCACAAGCCTAATGAATTTTAAATCAATCTGGATTAAGTCTCAAAATTAACCAGACTTTTGCAAACAGGTACTGATAAGTTTTTCTGTTGTAGATTTCAAGAAAGCATGTGTGCATGCATGTGTGCCAGTGTGTGTGTGTGTGTGTGTGTGTGTGTGTGTGTGTGTGTGTGTGTGTCTGTGTTTCCATTTCAAGTAGCAGGTCCAGCGACTGTGGGATACTTACCACATTCCCAGCCCACTGCTAAATCTTGATATATTTAATACTTTCACAACAATCCAATGAAGTAGGTTTCATTATAGCTATTTTATAGATTAAAAAATTAAAGCTCTGTGTTTCTGAGCTATCAGAGAGAAGACATAAATGATAGAGACTAAAAGATTTCAAAATGTTGACATTCTTTATCTTTAAATTATACATAGATTCCATAATGATTACCAAAAGTGTGAAATAATGTTATTAGAAAGTAATAGTCTCTAGGAGACTTTCCTTTGTCTCAAGCAAACATCATAATCACGTAGTCTAATAATGTATTTCTAAGGCAGCAACACAACACTCAAATAGAAGGCATCTAACCAGGCTGAAGTAAACATAAACATCTATATTTTAAGAAAGCTTGGAGATTGTCATTAATAATTGACAGACCAAGTAATTTTTCTGTTTAATAATTAAATTCAGAGTGCATTTATGTTTTCAGATTTTTCTATTTTGTCACGGAGTTCTGTACTCTTCTAAAGACTTCCATTAAAACTATTTCTGCACATGATAGGAATGGGGTCTTTCAAAATGTATAGAAGAAAGCACCCCCTACCTGTTATTTAAACCACTGTGTTATAAAACACCTCTCATCCTCTCAGATGCTACACTGTGGTGTATCTCACAGAACAACCTTTTTTAAACTCTTCAATTTCTTTGGTCAGAGATTAGAACATTTGATGTCATATATAGACAATAAAATTCCTTTTATCTCTGTGGTATTTCATTATACTTGTGACTTAGAAACAAAATGAGCTTAAAGTCACGCCAAGACACATCTTTAAGATTGCTATGATAATGCTAATATGCCCTTTAAAATTGAGGCCATCTGGGAAATTGAAAGGGTGACAAGTGGAACCAACTTGCATCAAACTGGCATGACACCAGACATTGGCATGGCCTAAGTGACAGCTGCAGCACCTGGAGAGAGCTTGATAAGAAAATCCTGTTATAATACTGAGCTGGTTTTCCTTAAATTACATCTTACATGATTTCATAGGTGCCATATTTTATTTTAGAACAAAATGCATTTCTTTTTGAAACTGAAATACGCTTGTCCTTAAGCAAATGTGAAGGAAGTGGTATTTGGCTGTCCTTTGGCAAAGGGAAAACCCATGTATATTTAATTAGCCTTTTTTACCTGAGGGATTTTCTGTTATGAGGACAGAGAGTGAGACTATAACTTCGAGTAGCAATGTAAATGCTATCAGAGCATTCAGAGCGAAGAGTTCAACAAAGGAGCTGCTGTCTGTGACAGTTGTTACAACACGCTTGTCCTGAGTGGCAAGTGAACCAAGCTGAACCTGGTCTCGGTTTCACTCCCAATTGAGCCTCATCTTTGGACAGTCGAAGGGTAACTACCCAGGTGTTGTGCTTACTCAGTGAGATAAGGCCTCCCCCTCTCCACCCCAGCTTAGCTTCATTGCAGTAGGAAAATATCTGGCTTAAACTGCTCTCCAGCAACTTCAGCATACAGGCTCAGGCTAAGGATCCATACAGAAAGAGGTGGTTCCTTTCTAACAAAATACCTTTCTCCAAAGAACAAAAAGAAGAAATCCTCTTCCCTATTCTTTATTTATTCAACACACATCTATTACACAATCACTAGAGGATAAACATTGAGGTTTTTTTGATATGGCCTTCTGAAATATAAAAATTGCTATGCTATGGATTCTCAGCTCATAGACCCATAAAAAGATAGCTACATAAACAGACAATCACAATATGGCATGGTAAAAGCATCGAAAGAAACAAACACAAAGAATTCCCACCATCATAGCCCATCTTGCCTTTTCTACCATGTAGAAGATGTATATTCTCACTTTTAAAACTGTCTAATGCCTCTTCTACTGATTTCAGAAAGAGGAAGAATTTTCCTTAAAAGCATGCAAGCAGCCATGCCCTATGACCCTTTTGAATTTTTTACTAGTCATCTGGAAACATTAAGACTTGATCGGTCACTTCTATAATACTGTCCAAACTCAGAAAATTAGGAGATGCATATCTAAAAAGGAAATGAAAAATAGCCCAGAAAAATTCTGGCCAGTGATATGACATATTTTACATGTTTTTAAAATCATAAACCTAGGTCGGTCATAGAGAGAAGCCATACTATCTGGAATGCACCAATTTATTACTTTAGGTTTCTGAAGTCTTTTGTGAAATAAGTATAGTATGAAAAAATTCAATGAATACAAGGTTCAGATATTATCACTGTACTTATAGATGATAAACAAGGAAAACAATAGAATAAGACAGAGGCTAAAGGTAAATTCTTTGACATGGCCTATCTGATATGGGCAAAATAAATTAGTGACTGGCAGGAAATCAGCATGAAACCAGAATGGAAAATAATCTGTGACACATAATGGTAACATTTAATAATACCAATAGCATGTGCATATTGTGGTTCAGAGAATGATAAGTGTAGACAGCTGGTATTAGGTGAGCCATTTATCATAAAGCCCCATTGAGGATCTCAGAGAGTACTGGATTCAGAAGCATGCATCTCCTTCTCCCTATTCTACATTTTCCCTTTCATCATCTTGACAAAACTTGAACCCGAGTTTAAATATGTCCCCCTGTGCTGTCCATCCTTCATTTCAAGGAGGTTTAATGATGCTTACCCAGTTAGCTAGTTGATCCAAAAATACAGCAGAGCCCTTAGCGCCAGCCCAGAAGATGAAATCGCTCTTCAAGCTGCTATTGTGCACCACCCCCAAAGAAGGCCTCTCTGCATTATGATTTTATTAAAAAAAGATAAGGGGCATTTTTCATATATTTTACTCACATACCTAATATTTATAACTACTTCACTGCCTATAATCTAGAAATACTTTTTTGTAAGGTATTAATCACCTGCTGCAGAAATTTGTTCATCATAGTATGTCATGAATGTATGGCAATTAGACATTTTCTTTTTACTAATATTTTTTATTTCTACCCTGTGGTTTTAAAAAATTAAAAAAAACAGATAGAAAAAAGGAAGATATTTTTACCACCCATATTTTCATAAGTTCCTGACTCTAAATTTTGCTCCTGACTTTAATTAAAGTGTCTTGCATCCTCACAGTTTGTCAGCTAAATCTGACATCCCAGCTCTCTGCCACTGGGGGGTCATAATGCACCTCAGTACTTGTATTAAAATGCATGCTGAGAAAATGAACTTCTTGGCACCTGAAGTTTCCCTTGCTCTCACTATTCTTGTTTTCCCCCTTGGTTATTTTTATTATAGAATTATCTTCTTACACCATCAGTGGAACTGCTATATTGTGGCAACAAAGGAAGAACTGTAGGACTAGATGCACTGGATAGGAATGAAAATCAGCATCAGCCAGTTGGGTGCATTATCCGGAGCCTTTGCCATGACCCAGTATCATCCATTCTTTTGTTCAGAGCCAATTACACCCTGTCTGAGCTTATGACCAACTTCCTCTCTTGACCAAGCTTAATGCATATTACATGACACCAACCAATTTTAGCTGGTTGTGTCCCCAGGCAGATACACATATTATTTGTTCCTTTGGATGAATGGCCGTTCAGCAACCATTACCCAGTGCTTTAGTAGTGCCTGAGGACAGGAATCACATCCAGAAATAAGCAAGGCCATCCTCCACACTGCCAGCTGTTTACTCACTACATGATTATAACACTGCATGCTCCAGTCCACCGTGCCAACTCTAAAATAGTTTGGTCAGTTTTAATGGGGAAAAAGTCATCACTGGTTTAATGATAGCTGGATAGATAGGTAGGTAGATAGATGATAGATCGATAGATAATAGATTTTACATATATTTAATTTTCAGAGTGGAAGACATTGTTTACTGCCTTACAGCCATTCAAAATTCTTCTAACAGATCCAAATTCTCTCTCTTTTTTTAATCTAGTAGCTATGACCTTAGCAGAATTTGAGGACTTCTAAGACTTGAGGCAGGAAACTGACTGGCCCATGCCATTCATGGTCACTTCCTTTGGGCTTATTGTGAATAGCAGAGTCATGGACTTGTGACCAGTTCTGGTTAATGGGAAATAGGAATGTGATGTAGGGCTTTGGAGAAAGAGTGCATAGTTTAAAAAAAGATGTATACACCCTAATGCGCATGATATACATTTTCAAACATATCAAAGCTGAACAGGAGAAGGAGAGAGTGGAGAGGAAACAGTGTGGGAATTGGGGAAGGGCTAAATGAATGATATATGCATGCATGCCTCTACCATCCTGTACATCATAATGACGTATGCTTACAACACACCCATGAAAAAATAAAGCTTAGCCAGGCATGGTGGCGCATGCTTGTAATCCCCGTGCTTGGGAGACAGAGACAGGAGGATCGCGCGGGTTCGGCGCCAGCCTCGCTGGCTTAAGAGCCCCTGTTTCCAAATAAAAAAATACAAAATAGGTCTGGGAGTGTAGCCCAGAGGTAGAAGGTCTTCCAGGAACCCCAGTACCACCAAAATAAATATAAATAAATAAATAAATAAATAAATAAATAAATATAAAAAATAAAACTTATAAATACTGCCGAGAAAAAAAAAAGATTTATAGATGTATAAGGTACATACGGAAGAAAGCTTCTCCTCTTAATTATATACAGGCATGTTAGATGCTGTCTAACATGATGAAGAGTAGAAAATATGGATATTTCTGAGACTTCAACCTTCAATTTTTGAAGATGGGAGGAGACACAATTAGGCCCATATAATAGGTTAACCAAATGGCAAAATATTTTTTACATATTTTCACAGTGACCAAATCTTGTTAAGTTTTAAAATCAGAACAAAAATGTGTTTGAAAATATGAAGTTTAATAATGTTTTAAAGTTTAGGCTAAAGAAAAGAGCAATGATAAAATACTGAACTTAATAAAATGGGAGAATCTTTATGAGAATTTTTGGAAAATAAAATAGCATGGATGAGAAGAGTCTGTATCATGCAGGGTAAATCACATTTGCAGCAGATACATAGGTAGATCATAACAGTAAGAAATTTCTACTAAAAGAATGTTGCACAGATAAAAGGAATAATTCCAAGTCTTACCCTTAAGCCTTTCCCACACAGTACTCTCTCTGTAATATTAATTCAGGATTTCTGTTTGACATATAAAACTGTACTATAAACCCACCCACTCCAACTTCCAGAGCTCAAAACCAAGTATACCCAACACCTTCTAAGGAACTTTCAGATTCTTATTAGACTCAAACTAAAAGACAAACATCCATTTAGAAATATATTTACTTTTTATTGTGTCTTAAAAGTCCAACAGCTTCCAAATACTATTGGCCTTGTTTCAAAGACAAAAGAGGAGAAACTAACTAACCATCAAATTGTATTACAAAAATGTATACAATTATGATTTTTCAATTACAAGTAACATAATAAGAGCTATGTAAAATAAATCACTGTACTGCACTAAAAAATATACGTCCAACAGCCGTACATTCTAAAAGCAGTTTTGTACAATCATAACAGTTCCTCTATAGAGACTATTGTTAATAAAACATTGTATGTTTCAAAATAGTTAAAAGAAATGTTTTTAAATTCCTCACCATGAACAAACTGTAATTGTATGTGATTATAAATATGTTAATTACCTTGATTTAATCATTATACATTGTATACATGTAGCCAAACATGAATTTTGAGGTGGGAAGAAACACAATTTTGCTAACCATATGATGAGACATCACATTGTACCTCATATATGTATAATTATTATGTATTGATTAAAAATTAATGGAAATAATGTCTGCAGGTGCCATTATTTCCATCTTTCTACTCACCTTGTCAGAATTATTAATAACTCACAATGCACACAACACATTATAGGACATATGCATTTGTGAATTTTTGAATGGAGCAACCTGTAAATGTATTCAAGGTAGTAGTTCAGTTGTAGCAGCTCTGCTTAATTCCATTTGCACAAAATCAATCCCTACATTCCCATTTGACCATGTGAAATTTTAGGGAAACAAATATGACCCAAGAACACAAGCTACATGACCAGCTAACCAAAATAATCCCTAGAAGAATTAAATACACATGTAATTCAGATACCAAATATAAAGTTCCATCAAATGCCAAGACCACTAAACACATTTTGGATATATTTCAAAAGAAGTTACAAGAACATGTCACCCATCAAAATCTGAACACTTACCTGTCACTAAAATTTCACAAGACAAATTGGAGCTGCCAAAATTTTCTACCATTTCCATCCACTTTGAGGATTAATATAGTCTTTGCATTGTTTCTTAGTTTAACAACAAAAATATAGAAGTAAACTATACACATAAAGTTAGACTTTTCTAAGAGCTTAATTGCTCAACATTATGATTTTCTAGATGCTATATATTTTAGTTGACATTAACAACAGCTTACTTCAAACTGACATTCATGAAAAAACTAGCAGTTATAGTTGTAGATATCATCTATTAAATCACAGCCTGACAATGTTTATTTGATTGCTATTATGGAAAATGATGTTTGCTTATTACAGTTTTTTACAAAAACATAAGAAGAAATGTGTATTCTCCATTGCAATGTGGTTCTAAAGAGCTTGAGGTACTTTCTCTATGGGGTTTCAATAATTTTTTTTCATCTTTCTTTTTTTTTAACTCATGTCCTTTTATTAACTCATACACTATTGCTTGTCTTCTGGTTTGTTGAAGAAGTAAGTCAGGAGCACTTGCCACAATAATCTCTGTCAAGGTGGCTAGCATCAAAACTCCAGCACCACATTCATCTGATGGGCACTCCCGACTAAGATGACTAATTTTCCCATTTTCATCCACCTTTTAGTATTTTAGGACATCCAACTTAACCTTCTTTCTCTTATGCTTATTCTTCTTGGGAGTGGTGTAAGACTTCTTCCTTTCCTTAGCACCACCACGAAACCTCAACACAAGATGAAGGTGGATTCCTTTTGGATGTTGTAGTCAGACAAAGTTCGTCCATCTTCCAGTAGCTTACCAGCAAATATCAATCTTTGCTGATCAGGAGGAATTCCTTAATCCTGGATCTTGTCCTTTACCTTTTCCATAGTATTTAAAGGTTCAACCTAGGGCGTCATGGTCTTCCCAGTGAGGGTTTTCAGGAAGATCTGCATCTTGGTGGCGGTTCCACCTGAAGTCGAGGGAAAGGAAGCAGCAGGTTAGACCTGGAGAGACGGTCGAGGGCGGCGCAGGAGCCTCCAGATGGAGGCCGCCCCGGAGCACACACTCACCGCAGATGGCATGTCCAAAAGGTTCATTTTTCTTTTATTGATGCATTGTAGTCATACGTCTTAAGAGGATACAAGGTGATAGTGGCATACGTGTACACATCACTCATTGAGCCCCTCTCCACATCCCACCCATTTGCTCACCCTCCTGTCTGCTCATGTGTGGCTTAGTGATTGACTCTGATATGCTTGTGAATGTACATTATGTTCATTAGGGACTTCCTTCTTTTCTCCTCCCATTACCCTAAGTTTGGTTGCCTTATTTGCTTATCTAAGATTTCCCTTTTTTTCAACTAAGTGTTCCTCCTATGACCAATTTTATCCCTAGCTTTTGCCTATTAGGGAGAGCATCCCATTTTTTACTTTTTGGGACTAATCTCATTTAGCATAATGTTCTCCTGTTCATTTCCTTGCAAATGACATTATTTTTTTCTTCTTTATGACTGAGTAAAAATTCATTGTGTTAATATCCCATAGTTTTATAATCCATTCATCTGTTGATAGACAACGTGGCTGGTTCCATAGTTTGGCAATTGTGAATTGTGTGGCTATAAGCATAGATATTCATCCATTAGTGTGTTAGTTCGGTTTTCATTTTGGGGGTAGATACTCAGAAGTGGTATTGCTGGATCATATGGTAGGTTCATTCCATTTTTCTGAGGATTCTCCATACTCTTTTTCAAAGTGGCTGCACTAATTTACAATCCCACCAACAATGTATTACAGTATCCAATTCACACCTTTGTCACCATTTGTTGTTGTTTGTGTTTTTAATGATTGTCATTATAATTGGAGTTAGGTGAAATCTTATGGTAGTTTTGATTTGTAAAGTGTCTATGTAGTTTACTTGCCCATTATTTGATTGGGTTATTTGTTTTCTTAGTTCTGAGTTTCTTGAGTTCTCTGTATATTCTAGATATTAGTCCTCTATTGGAGGAGTAGTTGAAAAAAATTTTCTTCCATTCTGTCAGCTCTCTGTTGAGGTTCTTGATAGTTTCCTTTGCTGCAAAGAGGCTCTTAAGTTTAATGCAATACCACACACTGGTCCTCCTTTTAATTTTTTGTGACTTTGGGTCTTATTGAGAAAGTTTTTACCTGGGACTGTGTGTTGAAGTACTGAACCTATGCCCTCTTCAAGGAGCTGCAAGGTCTCTGGTCTGACTTCCAAATTTTTGATCCATCTTGGATTGACTCTTGTGCAGGGTGAGAAAGTGAGGTTTATTTCCATTTTTCTACATATGCATAAACAGTTTTGCAAACAGCATTTGTTGAAGAGGCTATCTTTTTTTCCAGTGTATGGATTTAGCTACTTTATAAAAAATCAAATGGCTGTAAATGTGAAGATTTGTTTCTGAGTCTTCTGTTTCTCTCCATTGGTCTCTGTGTCTGTTTTTATGACAATATCATGCTGTTTTATTACTATGGCTTTGTATTATACTTTGAAGTCAGGTATTGTGATACCTCTTACATGGATTTTGTTGCTGGGAACTACTTTGGCTATTCTGTGTTTTGTTGTTGTTGTTGTTCCAATGAATTTAAGGACTGATTTTTCTATGCCTGTGAGGAATGGCTTTGGTAATTTAGTGGGTGTTGCATTGATATGTAGATCACTTTTGGAAGAATGGCCATTTTGATGATATTTATTCTGTCTATCTAAGAGCATCAACGTTCTTCCCATCTCCTGGAGTCTTCTTTGACTTCTTTTTACAATGTTTTATAAAAATTTTTGGAGAGGTCTCTTACCTCCTTTGTTAGGTTTATTCCTAAGTATTTTATTTTATTTTTTTTTTTGTGGGATATCCTGGGTGGAAGTGTTTTCTGGATTTTTTTCTTCGGTGTATTTATGATTGGCATACAGGAAAGGAAAGCTTTTTTTTTTTTTTTTTTTTTTTTCCGTGTACTGGGGGTGGAACCTCCGGGCTATACTACCAGACCTGTTTTATATTTTATTTGGAAACAGGGTCTCACTAAGTAGCTGAGGCTGGCTTTGAACCTGTGTGATCCTCCTGTCCCAGCCTCCTAAGCACGGGGAGTACAAGCGTGAGCCACCACTCCTGGCAAGCTTTTGATTTTTTAAGATTGATTTTATATCCAGACATTTGAATTTGTTGATTAGTTATATAAGCCTTTTGACTGAGTTTGTTGGGTCTTCTTAATATAGTATCATATCATCTGCAAATAGTTTTAGTTTTTCCTTTTTAATTTGTATTTCTTTGATTTCCTTCTCTTGCCTCATTTATCTGGCTAGAATATCAAGTACTATATTGTAAATAAATAGTGATAATAGACATCCTATCTTGTTCCTGTTTTTAGAGGGAAGACTTGCAGTTTTTCCCCAATTAATATGATGTTGGCCGCGTCACATTAACATCAAAACCAAATAAAGACAGCTCAAGAAAAGAAAACTATAGGCCTATATCACTGATTAACTTAGACACAAAATTGCTAAACAAAATACTATCAATGTATATTCAAAACTACATCAAGAAAATCATGCACCATGACCATGTAGGGTTCATACCAGGGATAAAAATCTGGTTCAACATACAAAAAACATCTATGTAACTCACCACATAGAAGCAAAGATAAAAATAGCATCATCATTTCAATAAGTACTGAAAAAGTATTTTATAAATTCCAATACCCATTCATGCTAAAAGCACTGAAGTGAATCAGAATAGAAGGTCATACCTCAACATCATTAGGGTATATATAAACTCAAAAACTGCTTTTTTCTTTAGAATCTGAAATTTGTTCATGTAGAGCTCATGTCACTACTTCTCAATGGAGTGAGATGGTACTATGTTCAAAGCAATGCTTAGCATTCTTCACGAGTTGAAATCCATATCCCTATATCCATTCTTCAACAAAATCTCAATATAATAGAAATAATATGACATGAGAAATTTATGTCACAAGATAATATAAATGTGATGTAACTGATAAAAATAAATAACTTCAAAGTTTTTAATAAAAGAAAGCATTTTTTAGACAGTGTGATTGAGGAAGCCTTCACACAGCATGTGCCTGATCCTAGAAGATGGGCAGGATTTCCATAAGAGTCCAGGAATATAAGGAAACTCCTGAAAATCGAATGTTTTTAGCCAATAGATAGGGGGATCAAAGTACAAGATTGCTTGAGGAGCAGCAAGAATTACAGCTGGACAGAAAGAAAAGGAGGCATGAAAATCAGAAGAGCCAAAATCATAGGAGCAAAGGAGAAAGAAAAACAAAACAAAACAGAAAAAAAGAATAAAAAAGAAAACAAACAACCCAATCAAGAAATGGGCAACTGAAATGAATAGACACTTCAAAAAGAAGAGATACAAATGGCCAATAGATACATGAAAACATGTTCAACATCACTAGCCATCAGGAAGATGCAAACCAAAACTATGTTGAGATTCCATCTAACCCCAATCAGAGTGGCAAACATAAAGAAATCAAACAACAATTGCTGGCAAGGATGTGGGGTAAGAGGAATCTTTTTACACTGTTGGTGGGAGTGCAAAGTAAGTCAGCCACTATGGAGATCAGTATGGAGATTCCTTAGAAGACTGGGAATAGGTCCACCATTTGATCCGGCTATACCACTCCTGGGTATCTTTCCAAAGGTTTTGAAATCAGAGAACTACATTAACATATGCATACCCATGTTCATAGCAGCACAGTTTGTAATAGCCAAAATATGGAACCAACCTAGATCTCCATCAGATGAATGGATTGCAAAATTATGGAGAATACACACAATGGAATTCTATAAAGAAGCTATAAAGAAGAATAAAATAATATCATTTGCAAGAAGATGGAAGGAACAGGTGAACATTATGTTAAGTGAGGTTAGTCAAGCACAGTTTGATAAGTTCCACACAAGTTACATAGCTTTCAGTTTCAATGAAGAACCCCAATTTCTTAATACTTATTGTAAATTTAAATACGTATGATGAAGACATTTTGTTTTTATGCTAACAACTCATTATATTCAAGTAAGAACAAAAGTAGCAATTGGCTAAGCAGAATTTTTTCAAAAATGCTTAAATAGTGTCTCATTTCATCTCTTAGTTGCATTCCTATTATATATCACTCCTCCTAGATGTCATTAACAAAATGAAAGATAAAATTAGATAATTTTATACTTCTAATATTATCTTTTCAATATCAAGTTAGTCAATTAAATATATTTCTATGACCTTGAGTAATTATATACTTTTTTGAACTGTGGTTTCCCCACTTGAAAAAATTGTATTACTATTTAAATGAAGCATTCTGTGTATCATTCCGTGATTCCAAATTTCCGTATTTTACTTTTCTTCTATAATATATGACGATTTCTGTTGCTCCTTTGGAGGCCAGATTGTGCATTTATACATTATGATAATTAAAGTAATGATCGGAGACTAGATTTGCAAGTGCTCATTTTGGTATGAATACATATCTCAATCCTCCCCTTCTGGCTTGGTAGGACGCACCGGCGCACTCATGCCAGCCATCGAAGTAAAGATGCATTCTGCTAGGGAGGATGCTAGATTTTCACTTCACAATGGCTTTATCAGCTTCCACAGCTGCTGGATAATGCAAGCTCCTAAGAGGCTCTAAGAGACACTTAGACACCTGTCAAGCCAGGTGCACTGGGGCAGCAACTGCCCAGGAAATATTTAAGCTGGCGTGGAGCCAACTCTTCTCCACACTTTCTTCTACCACAAAAAAAAAAAAAAATAGAATAAAGTGATCACATTTTAGCAGCACAATCCAGAAAGACACTTCTACAGGTATTGAGGAAAATAGAAAAGTCTGCTGTTTAAAAGTCTGAAAGTTGAGGTCACAATACAGAAATGAAGCTTACTCAGCCTGTTCTGAAATGCTACCTGGTTGTTAATCATTAATGAGACCCTAAATTTATGGAACCTTGAAGTGAAACAGAAGACTAAGATTTTGGCATCAAGTTTCATTTAAATCAACTTCTGAAGAAAAAACAGCTCAGTAAGTAGGACTGTAGGCTGCTGGAGCTACCCCAGGGCATCGATGCTGATCTGTAAAAATCACACTATATCATCAACATACATGTACACGGGGGAGAAAAAACATTAGACTGTAAGATAATCGTCAAACAGAGAAAATAAAGTACATCCTCAGGCGACCCATTTGTAATTCCCTTGAATCACTGTTCACAGGGTTTTCTTTCCTGTGCGATTCCTCAGTTAATGCAAACCCCTTTATGTAGGTCCCACACCCCTGATGTTTTGTAAGGGTAATTTATGGTGAGCTAAAGGAAATGCCTTGGAGAAGTCAATAAAAATTCCTCCTATCATATAGTCTTCACCTATTGCACTGAGATATTCCAGTGCCATACCCTGGGTGATTGCTTTGCTCTGAAGTCTGACAAGAAAGGAGTCAGCAAAGCTGCAGGCTGTGGCTAGTCGGAAATGTGTATGTACACATTTCTTAACAAATAGAACCAACATGGTCCCTAATAAACCAGACCTTTTAATTTTCTTTTCTGTGGAGAGATCTATGCTGGCAAGTCTTCAGGCAGAATGAGGGGATACCTCACAACAAAGACATTTACTTCAACTTTGAACGGAATTGCCAACTAAAGGATTTTGAGCTTTCCGTGGAGATTTTATCACAACTTACTATTCACCAGAAAACAACTCCAGATCTTCCAAACATAAGCTCATCACTCTACATTAAAAAGTCCACATTGATGAGCATTTATGAGTACAAAGGCATAGTCCCCTTCACCAGTGCCAAATGGTATTGGTGAAACAGATGACAACAATAATAATCCGGTGTTTCTCAGCTCTACCTTTTTAAATGTTTACAACTCAGTTGTTCACAGATCACTGTTTAAAGTGACTTTGCATGTATAGATGTATATTGTATACATATATTAATTATCTGTATTCTGAGAAAACCTTTTCAGATATTTCCAAAGAATAAACCCCTGCTTAGGAATGCATCCATTGGAGGAGCTAGCAGACAACACAATTCTTCTCAAACACCAAAGTAACATTTTTTAAATTTTATTTTCAATGATTTATTAGTATGTATGTATGTATGTATGTATGTATGTATGTATTGGTACTGGGGATGAAACTCAGGGGTGTTCTACCTATGGATTACATTCTCAGCCCTTTCTAGTTTTCATCTTAAAATAGGGTCCTACTAAGTTGCTGATGCTGGTCTCACACCTCAAATCCTCCTGACTCAGCCTCCCAAGTTCTGGAATTACAGGAATGCACCACTGCACATGGCTCATTAGTTTGGATTAATGTTGCTCTCTTTGTGTCATAACTTTTTGGTTTCCCAGAATTGGACATAGGTGGGCTACCATCCAAGAAAGAGGCCTGGGTACGTTCTTTTAAATTCTCTAACATATATTATTCATTAAAAAGTAAAAGCAGGAATTAACTTATCTTTTGTTGTAGACTAACTGGAAAAAAATTCAACTTACCAAAATATATGGAATGTTATGGATACAAGGCTTAGAGGAAAATATAGACCATAAATAGAAAGCAAAAAGGACTTTAGTCAAATGAAGAGAGAAAACAGAAAAACAGTGGAACAGGATTAGGGGAGAGAGGAGAGAAGGGGGAAAATGAAGACTAGGGAACTGTACAGTTCAAATAAGTTTATGTCCTTATAAGGTTTCACTACCAATCTCAGTAACATGTATGAGGAGGGGAGCAGGAGGAGGAGGGGCAGGTATAAGAAAGAAACACAACAAATGATGTGTGTATGTATGTTGGTATCACATTGAATCTCACTCTGAGTATAATTACAATAAAAGTAAAATAAATATAATATAATATAAATATTTAAAACAAATGATCAAAGCTTACCCTGTTCCCAAATAATAAACAAATGAATAAATGAATAAATAAATAAATAAATAAATAAATAAATAAATAAATAAAATAGGTCAGGGAGTGTAGCCCGGAGGCAGAAGGGTTTCCAGGAATCCCAGTACCACCAAAAAATAAAAATAAAATAAATAAAGAAAATAAAAAGCCAGTTGCTTTCCTACATGCCAGAAATGAATAATTGACACTTGAATTTTAAAACACAATATCTATTTTGAATTATGCTGCTGTAGTGGGTAGAAAGAAGAATTAATGAAGGAGATACCTACACTGATGTCATGCGTGTATGTGAGAATACCATGCCAACTTCAATATCACGTATGAGAAGGAGGAGGGAGTGGAGAGGGAACCCCGGGAACTCACCGTGTGCTGTGTGCACTTGTGTGCCTATCACTCTCAACTACATTAGGATGTGAGACTACAGTGCACCAGTAAAAGTATATGTAAAAATCCCAATCTCATTCACAATAGTACTCCAAAAAAGTAAAATAAATATTCGAATTTAAAGTATTTAAATATTTATATGTGAAACCTCCAAAATGTTTATGAAAGAAATAAAATTAAATAGATTAAATGTGTTCATGATTAATAGTCTCAATCAATTTAAGATTAGAGTGTTTATCAATTGATCTATTGATTCAGTGTCATTTCAGTCAAAATCACAATAAGCCATTCTTTGACTATTGATAAATAGTTTCTAAAATTTACATGGAAAAATTTCTACAATAGCCAACACATTATTTGAGGAGAACAATGTTAGTGAACCCACAGTACGTGATTTCAAGACTTGTCATAAAGCTACAATAACCAAGGGACCTGGTATTGGTAAAATAACAAACACAGAGGTCAGTGAAAAAAATTAAAGTGCTCATTGACTATAAACCAGACAACTGTTCTCTGATAAAAAAAAAAGGAAATGTGTGCATACATCAATGTATCACTTAAAATTTCACTATGATGTATAATTACATTGCACTGATAAAATTCTAAAAACATTGTTGCAGTCTTCAATATATAGTCATGATGCAATAAACAAAAAGAATAAAATTGAACTCCTATATAATATCATAGACAAAATAACCTACAAATTAAATTAAATTAAATGTAAGAGCCAAAACTATAAAATTCCTACAAGAAAACATAGGAATAATATATATGATGTTGGGTTGATCAATAGTTTTCTAGATCATACCAAATACAAACAAGAAAAGAAGAAAAAACAGGTAATCTTTATTATCTCAAAAGAAAAAAATTCACAGCCAGGTATGGCAGTGCACTCTTGTAATCACAGTACTTGGGAGGCTGAGATGGGAGCATCCCAGGCTTGAGGCCAGTCTCAATACTTAGGCACTCTTCAATTTAGTGAGACACTGTTTCAAAATAAAGAATAAATAATAGGGCTGGGGTTTCCGCTCAGAGGTAGAATGCCCCTGTGTTACATCCCCAGTACCACAAAAATAAATAAATAAATAAATAAATAATAAGTGGTAAAAAATTTGCTACAAATGATAAGACAACTTATTGGATGGAAAAAAATACAATCATTTATTTTTGTAATGGGTTTGAATCTAGACCACATAAAAATGATGAAACTCAAGAATAAAAAGATAAAGACTATGTACTGAAAAAGGATGTGGAAAGACATTTCTCAGAATTAGTTGTATGTAAATGGCTAATAAGTACATAAAATATGTAAGATATCATTAATTATTAGAAAAAGTAAATCAAAACCATGATGTGATACTGCTTCTCACTCATTAGAATGGTTAAAATTTAAATATTTAAAAAAATAAAACAATAGAGGCAGTTTGAGAAAGATGGTGGAAAAATCCTGAACTTCCATGTATTGCTAGTCTCACTGTATATAGCCATTTTGGAAAGAGATTAGTAGTTCCTCAAAATATTAAATAGAGAATTACCAGTTATCATATGACTCAGCAACTCTACTCCAAGGTAAAAATTCAACAGAATTGGGAATGAATAGATAGTACATTCTCAGATTTGGGTAGTATGGGTTTTATTTTTGGATAAAGTCTGACTCAGGAAAGTCTGTATATTCTTTGCCATAGTACCTTGACACACTCCCAGAAGTACTGCTTTCACTGAAGTTTACCAGTTTTTCCTATAGTCAAAAGAGAAAGTATGGACAATATAAAGCTGAGCTCTAATTACAGTAATGACAATTAATTTAAGTAACACTTTGCACATACACCGCTCTCAGGCAGGTCATGTTAATTGTTGTGAGTGACTTCACAAGAAATCATTGAAAATTATATATTGTATTAGTAGAAGATCATTCTCTTATACATAAATCTAATTATCTTTATTTGGATAATTTACAACATAAAAACAAAAATACAAATTATATATAAATTATAAAAATCTTAATTATTTTTTACTTAATCGTAAAAATATTACATACCTTATGCTGGAAAAAGTTAAATAAAATTTATAATTGTGATAGCAGATCACCTTTTTTAGTTAGGAAGAAATGAGCAGGACAGGGTAAGATAGAAAAAAATCTAAGGAACTGTAAAAAACTGGAAAAGATTAATGACAAATGGCAACGACAACTAAGTGTGGACTTTTGACATGGTTCCTGAAGTAGAAATGGGAGATAAATAAGAAACAAAAGACACTGGTAAAATTGGAATAAATTCTATACTGCAGTTAATAGTATTATGAAAATTAATATCTGAGTTTTGGTAAATTTTCTATGGTTATGTTACAATGTTAACATAAGGTTAAGCTAGATGAGAATATAAGGAAATGTATTGAATTGCTGTTTGCAACTCTTCTAAAATATAAATATATGTCAAAGTATTTATTGCTTAAAATGTACAAGTATCATTGATATTTTACTTTTCAAAATTATGCAGAAAATTTTTTACAAGTAATAAAATATATTTTAATTTTTTTTTCATTTTCCTTACATCTTCGTAGAAGGGCTGAAAGAAATAAGCAGCAACCTGAAAAAAAAAACCCTCATAATTGTAACTGCTTCTTGATTGCCAATTTTATTACCTCCAATAAAAGAAGAATACAAAAAGGGGGGGGGCAAAATGAAGAGCCACTTTACACCAATGGATACATATTGTGAAATTTAAAAAAAGGTTTGTATTGAACAACATGAAACTTAATTCTTTGATTTGTCCAAAACCAAGATGTCCCCTCTGAATTTTCCATTACATTGTTTGTTCTATTGTCAAACAAAAGAAATAGCAATAGATATTATATAGCCTGGGAAAAGTTAAACTTGTCAGAAACTTTGAACAGAGAAAAAGAAATGCAGCTATGTCTCTGTATAATAATGTTTACCTGAATATCTCTGAAGTTTCTTCTACAACTTTAAAGCAAATTATCAAGGAAGTTACCAATTCTTCTGTTTTCCCACAGTGGGCAATAATATGAAAGTCCTGATTTCTCCCAATCCAGCCACTTCTTGATTCTGATAACAATATCAAAGGCTTCCCTATTTCAAGAGCTCCTTTTTGAAATTTCAAAGACTGTCAATGTTTTCAAAACTGTAATTTTTTAACAGTAAAATCTGACTAGAAGAAAAGTCCTAGTACTCTGTGAGGATAAAGCTTCTGCAACAACATCTGGCTTTTCTGCTTTAGCTAAAAAAAAAAAAAAGAGAAAAAAAAGATGATTCATACTACTTCTTATTTCTCTAGCTCATGGTTTAGTACCAAGGACTCTGCAACATATTATGAAGGAATTTTAGCCACTGCTCAGAAAGCAGTCAACTTTAATGAAAGCGGGGCCTACACAAATCATTTTTGCAGTCAGGTCTAGAAAAGAAATTATATTATGAAGTTCCTCCTCATCACATAGAAGTGTATAATTTATGTCCTTTTTCTTTCTTATTTTCTCTCTAGCTTCCACATATGACTTCATGATAATACGGAGTGAGACCAGTAGAATAGTAGAAAGTGACTGGGGGAGGGAGAAGAGAGGGGGAAAGAAGACTTCAGAAAAGAAACAGACCAAATAATAATGTGTCCCTATATGAAGAGATCATTATCAACCTTAATGTAATGTACTGGGAAGGAAGGGCAGAGTGGATGGGGTTAGTAGGCAACCACACCAAGAGATGTTGTGTGTAGATAGGAATGCATCTTTTTGAATCTCTAAATAATTATAACTAATCTCTTAGTAATTATATTAAGATGTATAATTATATTGCATGAATAAAATTCTACAAAGAGGTGTATATTGAACTTTGATCAGAAATATTACTTCAGTAAGAAGAATGGAGAGTAGACTGTTCAAACACTTTGAAAGACAGGAATTAAGACATGAGCTCTCCTTTTAGATACTTATAAGATCTTGTGTAATTCAAAGTGAAATAATTGAATTAAATCCTTTTTGAAACCATCAGAAATGTTTAAAAAGTATGAGATTATTAGCCACCTTGCTCCAAAGTGCTAAGTATACATAACTTATGGAGATAGTCAATCATGTGAACTTTCTAAAGCTCAAAAAAGAATTTATGACAGATTGATGAGCTTGATGACAAAGCTATGTCTATTTCTTCCCAAGTAGAAATCTGTAGAACTTTAAATGCTGAATATATTTTTGTTCTGATTGGACAAAATTAAAATAATAAAAGAGACAGTGACACACTATAATTTCAGCTATCCAAGAGATTGAGACAGGGGAATTACTCAAATTCAAGGTCAGTGTGGGCAGCGAAGTGAGACCCTATTTTAAAGAGCACCCCTGAGTTTAGTCCAAAGTACTGAACTAAATAATAATATGGATTTGAAATCATTTTCTTATTGATTTAGATAATCCACATGAGTGAATTAGTGTTTCCAAACATAATGTAACTCTTTTAAAAGAAAGTTGTTCATCATTTATTCATGGCTAAGAGCTAATTTCCAATGATCCTTAAATTTTCCAATATCTGGCAAAATGGGTATGTGAAATTTAGGAGGTATTTTTTCCTATATGTGTAAAAGCCTGCTATAATACTATTATCAAATATTATGATGTATATTATTACAAAGATGCTAAATAAAAGATTGGTCAATATTTTGATCATCTTTTCATTCTCTCCCATCACAAGTATGTCAAGCTTCCTATGAATTGTAAGCTTCCTAATCTCATCAAAAATTATTTCTAGCCAGGCGTGGTGGCCCACTCTTGTAATCTCCGCACTTGGGAGGTGGAGACAGGAGAATCTGCAGGTTCGAATCCAGCCGTGCTGGTTTAAGAGACCCTGTTTCCAAATAAAAGTATAAAATGAGTCTGGTTGTGTAGCCCAGAGGTAGAAGGGTTTCCAGGAGCCCCAGTATCACAAAAAAAGAAAGAAAGAAAGAAAGAAAGAAAGAAAGAAAGAAAGAAAGAAAGAAAGAAAGAAAGAAAGAAAGAAAATAAAACTATTTCTAGTGATATTTGCTATAGGCAAAATACTACAAATATTAGTTTATTTGTACTGATGTAATAAAGTGATCCATGAGAAAAACAGTTGGTATGGAGTAACTCAAAAGTTTTTAAATGTGCAAACTTGACTTTGCTGAAATTATTTATTATTATTATTATTATTATTATTATTATTATTATTATTATTATTATTGGTACTGGGGTTACTGGAAACCCTTCTACCTCTGGGCTACACTCCCAGACCTATTTTCATATTGTTATTTGGAAACAGGGTCTCTTAAGCCAGCAAGGCTGGCTTGGAACCTGTACAATCCTCCTGTCTCTGTCTCCCAAGTGCGGGGATGACAAGCGTGCTCCATCACTCCCAGCAGTGCTGAAATTATTTTTAAAAGCATTTTTGTCATCTTTTTGATTAGGATAGTCCCACATCAGCAGACATTTATTTCAATCATTAGCCTATCTCTATACTTGTTACTTCCTTAGTATGGTATTTCTCCTCTATCACCCAATTCTCTTCATCTTGTCTCACTATTTTCTAAAAGTTTATGTTAAATTATATTTGTATGTGTATATATTTGCTACTACATGACCAGAGAAATGAAGAATAGTTTTCTTTTTTATGTTTTTTTACACCATAGCATAAGCCCTGGTAATCATGAAGCTACTTGATTTTCTTCTCTAAAGCTGCTTAATTTTCTTGTAAGTGTATGAAGTTAGATTATATTTACTACACTGTTTCAATTATTGTAGCTTTATATGGTTTGAAATCAGAAAATATATATCTGCTAGCTTTGTTCTTCTTCAAGATCGTTTTGGGTATCTAGAATTCATATTCCATATTAGCATAGATTTTTTTCTGAAAAATAAATATGCTCTGGTAAGAAAGAAAGCAAAAAGAAATATTGAAATGTTATCTTTAAATCATCAAAAGCTTGGCATCAGACAAATGAAACTGTTATGTGAGATTATCATTTTTAATTTTGGATATTGCTATAATACTAGATGTCAACTACTAAGCCAAGCATGGGAGGGAGGGATGGGGAGAGAATGGGGTGGGGATCGGGTGGGTGCTGACTGGGCGATGTGTGCATGTATGTCTACAAAAGTTTGTATCCCACTATGATGTATGAATACAGTGCACCAATAAAATAAAATAAAAAATTAAAAAAAAAGATTATATTTATTTGCCATATGTATTTGAATTGAAAAGTTATTTAAATAATATATGAAATACAGAAATAAAGAGTATGCTTTGAGTCAATATTTATTTTCATTTAATCTAATTATACTATAACAAACTAAGCTGAAAAATATTTCTGACTTCATTATTTAAAACATAACAGGTCTACTTTTTCAAACTAATTTTTATTGCATGAATATTATACTATATACATTTTATGTCTTATTAGTATGTTAGTGCTGCTATAACAAAATCATTTAAACTGAATTTCTTACAAAAAACTATATCTCATAGTTCTAGGATCTAAGTCTAAGATCAAATGAGATTTGGCATCTGGTGAGGGTACACTTTCTGTCTGATACTTTCTGGCTTATAGGACCTTTTTGCTAGTTTCTTAAATGATAGAAATATTTTGCTTTCTGGGTATCTCAACTTCTCACCCATTCCAATCATAAAGCCTAAGGGATCTAATTTCACTAATTTGTATTGAGAAGGACACAAACAACCAACGTATAGCACATGATAATATATTAGGTCATTCATTTGGACTCCTTGTCATTTTACCGATCTGGAACTTCAAATTATTATCATGCTAAATAACAGCAGATTTATCATTATCATTTACTTTTAATTGTCTCATAACAATTATACAGCATACTGGGTTTCTTTGTGGCATATTGTTAAATATTCTTACATGCACACAACATAATTTGATGTTTCAATCCCCAGTACTCCCCCCTTGCTCTCCTCACCACCTTCCTCTTAAGTCCCTTTCTGGCCTCAATTGGTCTCCCTTCTATTTCTGTAAGATCCCTTTCTTTCTTCTTTCTTTTTCTTGTTTTTTTCTTCTACCTTCCACATATGAGAGGAAATATATAACCCTTGACTTTTTGAGTCTAGCTTGTTTTGTTAACATCATATTTTCCAGTTCCATCCATTTTCCCAAAAACCATATAATGTTGCTCTTTATAGTTGAATAAAATTCCATTGTGTATACATACCAAATTATATTTATCCAGCCTGCTGATGGATTCCTAAGTTTGTTCCATGAATTGGCTACTGCCACTTATATGGCTGTAAACATGAGTATGCATTTATCATTATACAGAGCTAAATATGAATTTTTTAGATAAATACTGAGGAGTGAGAGGTACAGGTAGATCATTTGACATTTACTTTTTTTGCGGTACTAGGGATGGGACCCAGGGACATTCTATCTCCGAGCTACACCCCACCCCAGCCCTGTTTTTTTATTCTTTATTTTGAAATGGGGTCTCACTGAATTGCAAAGAGCCTCACTAAATAGCTGAGGCTGTCTGCAAACCACTATCCTTCTGTCTCAGCCTGCAAAAATACCAGGATTACAAATGTGTGCCACCACACCCGGCTTTTACATTTACTTTTGAACAAAATTAATATTTATGTTTTAACTTATTTTCACAGTTTGAATTTCATTTTATTTAAGAAGCCATCATATTTTACACGAAAAATAAGTGAAATTTAATTCTTCACAAAGACTAATTTATATCCTATCTGTATAAAGTGAAATAATTTTTAAGTTTGCTCTAATAATTTTTAATCAAATCTGCCCTGAGGGATTTATTGTTTTAAAATTTTTCATTTTTAATTGGACAAATTATCTTATTCTTTTTAGATAAGGTTGATTTCCTATAGTAGTATATACTTTTTAAGATAATCTTATGTGCATTATATTATTTGATATTGACAATAAACCTATAAAAGAGTAGACTAATCATTCACCAACCAATCCTTCTCACTGCCTCCCAGTTGCACAACTTACTACTTTTATCACAGAATCAATGAGATTAAAGAATTTATTTGAGAGTACACAGTTACTAAAAGAAAAGCTTAGGTTAATATCTGTCTTTGGTACTGAATGTTCCCTTCCCCAAGTCTTTTTTATTGTTTTCTGAAAAAAAGGAAGGAAGGGGATTCATTAGTTTACCTAGCTTACTAAATACCTCCACAGAGTAAGAAATTTAATTACTATCCATATTTATTAAAAAGCTGCAGTTTTACAAAATAAAATGCATTTAAATTTGTATAAATCTTAAGCATTTAATATATGAAATAAAATCAAAATCCTTAGCTTTCTTTTTCTAACACCAAAATAAAACTATTTTGCATTTAAATTATAAAAATCATATGGATATCTTTACTTCTCCAGCCTACATAATTAGTTAGGATAATGTAACAGCCAGAAACATGTCATCTAGATTAATATATTTGCTTTAAGATATTTTGTTGATTCTTAACCATTACAAAATAATTAAAGACCAATAGCAAAGTAATATTTTAAGGAGGTTTCTGAATTTCTGTTATTAGGCTGCATTCATATCTTGTTTGTTTTGTTTTGTTTTGTAGTAGTAGTTTACCTCAAAATGCAATTCATTTACAGAGATGGTGTTATTAGAGAAGAATTGTTCAGTTTTTCTATTTGTTTATTTAGGAGAGGAGGTGGAATGGACAGCTAGAAGATCTTCATCTGTTATTCCATCTTTACTACTTATATTCATGAATGTTGACTCAGAGGGCAACAAGCTGTCCATAAAGGATCAGTAGTTAGTATTTTAGTATTTTATCTATCAGATAAAACAAAGAAAAGAAAGAAAGAAAAAAAAAAAAACAGGGAAAGCTTGGTTTTGCTAAAGTCAGTTTCCCACCCCTTTCCTTAGGCAGTTGGTTAAATCTGATGTCTACTTTTTTTAATCTATAAATATTTTTAAAGCAACTGATAAATGCCCTCAGAAAAGAGGGTGAAACTTAGAAATAACAGAAGAGCTTGGCATAGTTGCACACTCTTGTAACCCCAGTACTTAGGAGGCTGAGACCAGAGGATCACAGATTTGTGGCCACCCTCAGCAACTTAGCAAGGTCCTCCATAACTTAGTGAGAACTTGTTTCAAAATAAAAAACAAAATAGGGCTAGGGTCTAGCTCAGAGGTAGAATGCCCTGAGATTCAGTATTCAACCCTCAGTAGTACACACACACACACACACACACACACACACACACACACACATGCAGATGATTCAGATTTGAATTCTGCTTCTATATGTCTCTGGAGAAACTACTATCAATAAAGACCCCCAAGTCCTCCTTGCTGCTGAATCCAGTGTTTGTTTCCAGTGTTTGTGTGGCATCTATGCAGCATTTGACTACAATGATAAGATTTTCATTCTTAAAAAGCACTCATCTCTTAGAACCTAAGACACTTTCTTCCTACATCCCTAGACCCTCCTCCACAAACCCCACACTGGCCACCTTTCTACTACCTGGCTCTAGGTAGAGCCTCCTCTGTTACTTCCCTCCCAGAATCTCTTGCATTTCGTTCTTTCTTGGCCATCTCATCTTCTCACAGCCTCAGTCATTATCTTTATGTCTACTTGTTGACTCCTCAGTTCTGCTTTTCAGTCCTGGTGCTCACATGCACCAAATCAACAAGATGCCCTACAAGGACACTGAGCTCTATCCAGGACTGAAATTATACTCCTGTGTTGGGGCCCACTCGGCAGGACCGAGGTGGCACCCAGGCTTGTTGCCAGCGTGGACTCAAGATGGCGCCTGGGCTTGCAGCCAAGTCACGAGGCTCACGAGGCTGGCGGTGCCCTGAGCCTGCGCAGTGAGCCCTATCAGGCGCCTTACGGATAATTAGTGATGCAACGCCTCGTGCTACCACCTGCCCGCCCAGGAGAAGGTTAAAAAGCGCGCATGCCCTAGCGGGGAAGAAGGAGAAGGAGCTAAGAGGGTTGGTGGACAGGAAGAGCGGTTCCTTGGCGGACTGCTCCGGGCTCCGAGCTGGGACGGACATGTTCACAAAGCCACCACTGTGACCGGTGTGTGCTGCAGCAGAGACATAGAGTGCCAGAAGGAGGGTTGGTGGAGTGATGAGGGAGAGGATAGAAGACTGATGTTGTTTTTACCTGAGAGGGCGTTGAAAGAGCATTAAAGAGGAACGGGAACTGTATAAGAACCTGGGGTAATAAAACTGCTTGAGGAAGATCGTGTAAGAGTCGTCACTGCGTGCGACACTCCTGTCTCCCAAACTGTGTCTCTGCTTTCTCAGGTTGTAAAGTTCATCCATTTGTTCAGCCCTCCCTTAATCCATTACTCCTGATATTCAGTTAATTACTGAATCTGTGAATTCTTTTTAAATTCTCTTCCATCCTTCAAGATTCCCACAATCACGACACCTCCTCACAGGGGCTGCAGAGTAAAATTCAATTAGATTTCCAGTCTTCATTTACTTTCCTGTAAAGTCAGCTCTGTAGAATAAGGACATTGGTAATATTTCTTCAGCCTTTCCATGTATATTGTAGAGAAAGAAAATTATTGCCCCACCCCAGTTTATTTCATATGCCACATTGCCTAAAATAGAATTCTAATCTTAATTTTCTGGTCACTGGAAATAAATATTTTTTGTGTGCTATATAAGCTACTGATACCCTTCCACTTGTGAAACCATTTTATTTTCCTTATTTATCCACTGATTTATTTACAAGAGTTTTTAAACCAGGCTTCAATTTTTGAATGGAAATCCATCCTTCTCTACTTGAGGCTGAAGATAATTTAATAGTATTTCAGGGTCCATCTTAATTATCTTTAATAAAATGCACATATTTGAGATTTTGTGTCCTTTTTATAATTGCTGTTATACTGACATTCAGAAACATGTAGAAATCTAATCTGCCCAGGAGACAGATAACTGACTGCTTGTCATTGGCCTATTATTTCTCAACTTTGAATCACCCATCTAACACTTGGCTATGTGAGGCTGAGGCTGGATTTCTGTCAACTGTATTTTTACTTGGAATGCTGGTTTTCTGTTAGGCTATGACAGTGGAGGACACCAAGAGATGTCAAGGTAGTGGCAACAGTTGATTACAGTTCCAAGTTCCTTCTGTCTTCTCAGGACTAGTTTCAATTCACATCTAATAGCTAGCAGCAGCAGTGGTGGCTGCAACATTCCTACTCAAGCCTAGGTTCCAGCTCCCTTGGGCTCTTCCTCTAGGGTTTTAGATTTTAACAAATACAGTTTGTTCCCTGAAAGCAAGAGCTGCTTCTAGTTATTATTACCCTGAAGCTGTCTTCTTCTTGTTTTTTTTTTTTTTCATACCTATAATCCTCTATTTCCTTCTATTGAATTTCTTTGCAGAAATCCCCAGTGTTCTTTACATTTGCCTATTAGAACTCTGGCTGATGTAAAGGATTGACTTTAGTTAAATCTTGATATTAAAGCACTTATCAAGAAAAAATAGGATAACGGAATTTTTTTCAAAATAGAGCAGAATGTTTAGACCAATAATTATAATTTCAGAAACCACAGCTACACTGTTGAGTATTTATGGATGGTTGACACTGTGCTAAGAACATTATTAAATCTACAAAAGCCTGCAAAATAGGATCACTATCTGCATTTCACAAGTGAGAAAACTGAATATCGAGAGTTAAATGACTTTTCACAAATCACAAAGCAAGTGGCAGAGGGAATATTAAAGGCCGATTGATCCAATACCAAATTATGCCACTTTGCCTCCAAAGAAAAAGACCACTAGTAGGACAGGCGGAAAGGCTGGCATGCCTGTTAAATGAGCCCACAAAACTACAGGGACAAGGGAGAATAATGAAAAATGTTGACTCGAAAGATGAGTTCAATAGTGATAAAGAACAGACACTTTGGGACAGGATAAATATGACAATGGTCTTGATAGGGTGACAATTTTATAGGTATCACTTAGCCCCAAACTCACTGTGTTGTATATATGGAACATTAACAGCTTTAATATGTCGATCAAACTTGTGATTAATATAAATATGGGTTGCTTCTATCATGACGAGTGTAAAACAAGTTTGGGGAAAGCAACAAAAATATGATAGGCCAGTAAAAACTATAAAAGAAATTTGTAAATCTCAAAAATGCACCGGAAATTAAAGGGGCATATTCTACTTGGGAGACTTGCTTTAAAGAAGCATTTTGATTTTAATCCTTGCTACTTTAGGTAAATTCATTTCAACTCATGTATTTAGGTTCTGCTATTCAAGGTTGTAAAGTAGAAATAGTCTAATTTTAGGGAATTTCTTCAAATATATAGACATCAGACTATTGTTGGTGAAAAGATCTTGGTTAAATGAAGAAGGGAGGAAATTTCTAATCTTCAATCAGAGACTTGGAATTCAGGAGCAGAACTGGGCATTCTTGTGATGATACTAGTAGAAGACAGACAGAAGGGTTTATGAACATGCTCAGCTAAACACGGGAATGGCCGTGGGATAGCCATCCAGAACCACTGGAAGTGAAAAGCACAGGCATCTCACAACAGGAACTACATTGGGTGGCAGCATCTGTGATCTATCAGCACCTGATTATTCCAATGCCTGGTGTAGGTCACAGGTATACATATGTAGGTTATTCCAGGGTCGAGGTACAGTCGAGTTTATTTTTGCATGCTTTGTATCTTAGCCATATTTGAATTCTCTTTGTGAATCAAGTGCTTACCTGGGCACTCTCTGAATAGAATGTCATTACCAAATCCTCCATCCAAAATATATTCATTTACCCTAACATCAATCCAAATGTTAGATGTTTAATGAAAATGATTCAAGCACTACCAGGATAAGTACTCTGTTCTTTCCAGCACTTTCTTCTATTTACCATATTATACTTACTTAATTTTTTTTCTGTCCTCTTTTAACATTCCAACCATGAATAGAGAATTTATCTTCTTGATTTTTTTTAAAGTCATAAAATAGGCACAGTGGCCCACACTTATAATCCCAGTACTCAGGAGAATGAGGCAGGAGGATTGCAGGTTTGAGGCCAGCCTCAGCAACTCAGTGAGACTCTTACCAACTTTATCAAGACTCTGTTTCAAAAGAAAAGGGGCTGAGGGTATAGCTAGGAGGAACAATGTCCCTGAATTCAAGCCATAGAACCAAAAGAAATAAAAATCATAAAATAAGATAGAACCTTCACTAACCTTCACTAATAAATACTTGTTGAATAAACACTGAATAAGTTAAAATTAATTAAATAAACAAATATAAGTTGGTTGTCTGATTACAAAGAACAACTCTTCTATTGTCAATTAAATATAAATAAAATACACATGGGATGAATAATAACCAAAAGATAGACACATTTACTCTGAATGTCAAAATTTTATAATTTTAAAATTTACCAATTAAATCAGTGCTATGCATTAATGATATCTAGTAAATTAGAAACTTGGGTCTTCCTCCATGCTGTTTAATTACCTGGGTCCTTAAGTGTTACCAATTATCTATCTCCTTTGTATAAAATAATCCCTGAAAATTAATAATATATGACACCTAAACAAGGAAAACGAGCAGCTAATTAGTAGGAAAGATAAAATATTTCCTTCTGAAAGAGCAGAGTACCACTCAGTAGCACCTACAGCATGGATAGATTAAAAAGTAATTTCAGGCGATAAAGCTCTTAGATTAGTGACTTCTACAAATTCAAATGTAAAATGTGGGCTGAAATATACTTTGTGGTTGTGGGACAACTCAGGGAACCAGAAGATACTCAACTAAACATAATTTAGTTGTATCACTTTTGAAATAATCGGATACCCTATTTTCTGTTTCAAATAATTCTATTACTAGTGATCAAACAGGAATCCCAGTGTTCTTGTTACTCCAGTGAACAATCTGAGCCATGAAATTTTTTAGTAATCTTTTCTCATTTAATCCTTCTTCAATGCTTTTGAACACTCTGGTCCTATTTGCCTATTTTCATAGCAGTATTTCCCTTTTTTAAAATCTCAAATTGAACAGTTGATCAAAAAATGTATTTATTTTATTTTTGTGTGTGTGATACTGAGGGTGGAACTCAGAGGCTTTCTACCTCCAGGCTATACTCCCAAACCTATTTTATATTTGGAAACAGGGTCTCACTAAGTTGCTGAGAGCCTCACTAAGTAGCTGAGGCTGGCTTCGAACCTGTGCTATCCTCCTGTCTCAGCCTCCCAAGCACGGGGATTACAAGTGTACGCCACCATGCCCTTTGTTAGCATTTACAAATAAATTTTTTAAACCACTAATTCATTTGTCTTCTTTATTTTCCTTGTTCTATTTTTTCTATTCTTATTTAGCCATTGATAATTTGGGAGTCTTAAATAAGCTCTTTCACAATGATGTTTTATAAAAATGATAAGTATTTTGACTAGTTATTCATTGATACATGGCTAAAAACTGTTAGGTTCTAAGATGCAACTAGACTGTCCCTTTACTCTTGACCAATGATTTAACCATGTATGATCCTTTTTCTTATCCTCTGTAAAGTTTAAGAACCGGTTCTTGACAAAAAAGAGCAAAATTTTAGTACAGGGTCTTATTGAGAAAGTTTCTACCAGTGCCTTAATATTGAGTGTTGGTCCCATTCCTTCCTCTATTAATCACAAAGTCCCCAGTCTTCTTTCCAGGCGTTTGATCCATCTTAAGTTGACTCTTGCATAAAATGAGAGGTTAGGATGTAATTCAGGTTTTTACAAAGAGACAACCAGTTTTCCCAACACTATTTGTTGAAAGGAGTATCTTTTGTCCAGTGTATGGTATTGGCTCCTTTGAAAAAAAAATAACTGGTTATTAGTGTAAGAATTTTTGTCTGCATCTTCTATTCTGTTTTATTGGTCTTTATGTCTGCTTTTTTTTTTTAACAAATGCCATGCTGTTTTTATTACTATAACTCTGTAGTAAAAGTTTTATCTAGTATTATAATGCTTCCTGCATGAGTCTTACTGCTAAGAATTTCTTTGGCTATTCTGAGTATTTTGTTTTTTTTTCATATGAATTTTAGAATTAATTTTTCTAGCTCTGTATGGAATAACACTGATATTTTAATAGTGATTACACTGAATCCAAAGATTGCTCATGATAGAATGGCCCTGTGAAAAAGTAAGCATAGGCCTTAGCTTCAGTAGAAAGATGAAGTTACCCTAGGTGACCCCAAGGCACTAATATTTATCAACCTGAGAAAAAGGGTCACTGAGTATCTTGCAAGTCATGCATAACTGACTATTTGGCTTCTGTAACTCCTGCTTAGTTTGCACCTGCAGAGAAACAAAAGCTTTTAGGGACTTTCTATCCTTAAAACAACCAAAAGTTGTGTAATAGAAGGGACCCATAAGGGTTGTTGAGCTGTGCACAATGCTATTTCTGACTTCTGTACTTTCTGCTTGACTTGCACACCCACCCGCTCAAAGAAACTGTTGAGGATTGTCCATTCCGTGAGAACCTAAACTCTTTACTCCTGAGCTTGTGATTTTGATGTATAAAAGGAACCCTGGGAAATGGTTTAGGACTGTACTCAGGACTGAAGTGTAGTCATCGGTGGATAATAAAAACTTTCTATTCGGCTTAAGTCTGAGTGGTCTTCTCCGGTAGTCACTCCATAACAGCCATTTTGATAATAATTATTATTATTTGTATTCACATTGGCTAAAATACTTTATAGTTTATGTTTTTGTTTAGAAAAAAAATGATTTGACTTTAGAGCACAAGTGTTTCAAAGCAAATTTTGACCAAGTTAGGCAAATTCACCCACTCTTGGGTCAGCTCAACCTTTCTGGCATAAATTTAAAAGGACATTACAGGTGTCTCTCCTTATTTCCATGAAGCCTCTTTCCTTTCCTACCTTCTCTCTATCCTCCACAAAAGAGGAAAAACATGCAGTCCTTGCTTTTCTGAGTCTGGCTGAGTAGTGAAAGAGGAAGGAATGGTGAAGGAAACAGACCAAATAATGTTATGTGCATATAAGAATGTCACTGTGAATCTCACTAATGTGTATGAGGAGAGGGTGATGTAGGAAGGGAAAACACCAAATGACATTGTGTGTAAATATATATGAAAATGCATCACGATGAATCTCGCTATGATGTACAATCACAATGAACCAATAAAAGATTAATGAAAAGATGATATGGACTGAAAAATGCCCTGTGACTTATGAAAGATACCCTTTCCACGGGGTACTCTCATCTTTCATCTCACTTCCTGCTGGCTTGAATGTAATCCTGTCAGCGATAGCTCAAGTAGTCATTTGGGGGCATAAGGTCACTCATGAAGGATAGTAGATCAACAATACAGAAATAATTTATCTCTTTGTAGATAAGAGGTTGCCACATCATTTCAGGATACCCTACTTCTGTACTTCCTTATACGTTTAAGAAATAAAAAAATTCTGTTCTTGTTTTGCATGGGTATTTTTGTTGCTGTTTGCTTGTTTCTCTATTCCAATTCATTCAATACAACTTAATAAAAACAGACACAACTGAAAGCTCCCATAATTTCAGGATGATCTTAAAATAATAGAAATTGAGGGCAAGGAGATCAGATAAAATGCCCTTACACTTATTAACACAAAAGATCCTAAATAACACAAATAGAACAGTGTCAGTAGCGATTGGAAGTTATGTGGCTAAATGAAAAAATAATTACAAAGGTAAAATAGACAGTCGTTTGCCTTTGGAGAGGTTGAGATTATGATATGGAGTAAAATACCACTGTGATTTTACACACAATGTCAAGAAATATATGATAATATTAATCAGAATAGAGAATTCACATTAACAAAGCTATTGTGGGAGAAAATAAGTTTGATTTTAGACATGGTGAATTTTGAACAGAATCTTGTAAAAATATAAAGCAAATATCATAGTCATATACTTCTACATTATATAAATATACGTTAGAGTAGATTTATTATAATTACTCATAAATCTATTTGTTTTCTTAAGTACCTATCATACACCAGATACTGCTTTGGGCTCTTAATATACAGAATGGAATAATCCATAGTCTTTTTCTTCAAAAACTCTCACTCTAATAACAAGTACATTTTATTCTCATCCAGGACATGAAGAGGCTAACTTCATTTTACAAAATTCTCCATCAGCATGGTAATTGTATTGATACCTTAGCATTATCTGGTATCTTAGCCTAAACTTCACTTTTTAATATAATTTCATTTTTATTGTCTTATACAATGAAAGAGATAGCTCCTTAACCTTGAAATTTTCAAAAATGAAAGAGTAATAGAAGTAAGGTATAAGACAAAAACTAAATAAAAGCAGCCTTACACATTTCAGTGATTTTAAGCAGTGATTTCCTGAAGAAAATCTGGAGTATCACTTTGAAATTGTTCACATTAATAAAGCCCATTTCTCCCCTTGCTAGCAATTTGGAGAGTGTACCTGTATTATTGCAAGCATAAATTCAGCTACAGAGCCATGTAAACAGCTCTATTAATATTTATTACCTCCTTTCTTTGTTTCTTGAGGTTTCAGAAAAGGTCCTTATTTTGGTCATGGGAAAAATATTTAAAAGCATGTAATTCTTAGACTGCTAGAGAGTAAATTATTATTTTTCAGTAAAATGCATATGTTTATATTGGTCTTATTAATCACCTCCAACAATTGTCACATTATTTTATGATTTTAGCCACACATAATTACTCAAACTGAGAATCACTAATATTTCTACACTGCAATTGTATAACAAAAATATTAAACTATAGTTTAGGACTAGCTTCTCACTAGATAAATGGTTTTGAACCAAGTCATAAACTTCAGATGACTGAGCAGCTAAGTTCACTAAAATATTTATGTCTGGCTTTAAACATTCTATAAAAAATACCAACTTTGGTTCCCTGAACTCTTCTAACATTTTAAAGGTTTACATACCCATTGCTTTAGGAAGCTTTAAGTAAACTTTTTTATACTAAGTTGCTTATTTTACACAGAAACCATACCTCACAAGGTCATTTATATTAATATAACATCATCAAAGTACCTACTAAGATGTCTCTTGTGGATTTAAATAGCTAAAATAAAAGTATTGATTTAAGATGAATAAACCATATTCATTGATTGAGATAACCAACCAATCTCATCATTGTTTTGAAGGAAATCAAATAAGTTTGAAAAACATATTAATTGTAATTGTTAAAACTTGCAATTATTGGGAAAATAGCTACAATCACAGCTATAACTGAGAGGATAATCTTTTGAAAAATACAAAAAAATGAATATGATTTATGCAAATAATAGATGTGAAACCTTATCACTTTATACCTAAAATATGTTTTTCAGAATGTATTCTTCATGCTTAAATGTCCCATTATATCTGTTATTCATTAAGCAGATTTAAACAAAAGTGTAAAATACTCATAGGTAATATCAACTTATTTTAAAACATCAAAAAATGTGATAACAAATTGTGAATCATTACTTTATGTATATATTTGGTAAAGATTGATTTGCTTTGTATAATTCACTGAATTTGAGAGGAATAATTATGAGAATATACATTCTGTGTTCTGTGAAGTCTAAAACTTAAATCAGCTACTTGAGTCAGATCTGGTGATGAGGGCAATTGGCATACAAGGCGCTAGGATGAAGGCCTGGGATCTTTGGTACTTTTCCCAGCTTTGCCATTTATTAGCTGAATGACCTTGAGCAATCTTTCAGTAGTTGAGGGGATCCATTTTTTTCTTTGAAGATACATTGCTGCCTACATCACAGGAAAAGTGTGGTATTCAAATATGATAATTTATATCAAAGTACCTTACATCTCAAGAACATGAAAATGTGTAAGTTATTAATAGCGGTGTTGTGTTGCCCCTGCACTGATTTCTGTTCCTCTCTAGAGAGGGAGCCTATGCCAGATGCTCCAGGCAGGACAGTCAAGCTCATCTCTACTCATTGCTCTGTAAACCAAATTTTCTCATTTATGATATCTGATCCTATTTATCTTTGGTTCACATATTCCTGGCCCTGGTCCTTATAGTATTTGTCAGGGAGATAAGTAAGTTGACTTTGATGGCTCCAAAAAGTGATTTTAGTCCAAAACTTCAGTTCTGAAACTAGGATGGTGTGCCAAGAGCTGGTTCCTGGAATACATTTTTTGGCATTCTATGAAGGAAATAAAAATATACTTAAAAACTGAGATGGAGTTTAAGCATGTGCTATGACTTACCATCTCAACATTTCCTGATGTCTTCTTCTTTTTCCATTGCTATTCTCTGAGATGTACCTGCACTTATGTTAATCCTGAAGAAAACTACTTCAGTGAATTGTAAAATGTTTCTTTTGAAATCTGTTTTTCTACTTTCTTAAAGAAAAACAATTTAGAGAGAATTGGCTAATTTTCATGTAAATGGATAGAACTAGAAAATATTATGTTAATTGATATCATCCAGTCTTGGGTTGTATGTTTCATTTCATATGTGAAAGCTAGAGAAAAAGTAGAAAGACCTAGAAATGTGAAAGGGAAGCTGGGCGTGGTGGAACATGTTTGTAAGCCTTGCATTCGGGAGGTGGAGACTTGAGGATCAGGGTTCATGGACAGCCTCAGCTACTTAGTTAGGCCCTTCACAACTCAGTGAGACCATGTTTCAAAAAAATTTTTTAAAAGATTAAAAAATAGGACCAGGGGTGTAGTTCAGAGGTAGAATGCTTCTGGATGCCAATAGAAAAATGTGTGCAAGGTCTGCAGAGGGGTACAAAGATACACTAAAAAATTAAATATCTATACCAAAAATTAATATACAACCAGGCATGGAGGTGCATGCCTGTAATTTCAGCAATTGGGAGGCTGAGACAGGAGAATCACAGGTTTGAGGCCAGCCCCAGCAAATTAGAGAGACCCTTGGCAACTTAGTCATACCCTGTTTCATATTAAAAATATATATATGGGTGGGACTTTAGTTCAGAGATAGAATGTCCCTGGGTTCAAACCCAGTACCAAAATCAAACAAACAAAATTTAAACATTTTCAAATTTCTAATAAAATCACTAAAAACACAACAAATTGCCAACATGTTACTTCAACTAGACAAATTTAAAGGATTGTACAGCAATAAATTTTACACACTGTTTATTAGAGTGCAAATCAGTTTAACTATTTTTACAAACAGTTCAGGATTATCCACTAAAGCTATAGTTATGCAATTCAATGGCCCAAATCTAAATTAATGTATTTTGCATGTGTGTGTGTGTGTGTGTGTGTGTGTGTGTGTGTGTGTGATACTGGGGGTGGAACCCAGGAGCTTTCTACCTTCAGGCTATACTCCCAGACCTATTTTATATTTATTTGGAAACAGAGTCTCACTAAGTTGCTGAGAGCCTACTCAGTAGCTGAGGCTGGCTTCGAACCTGTGTGATCCTCCTGTCTCAGCCTCCCAAATGCTGGGATTACAAGTGTGCGCCACCATGCCCAGCTATATTAGTATATTTTTTTAAATGCATGAACATGTATACAAAAAGACATTAAAAATATGTATAGTGGTATCCTTTGCACTAGCCCCACCACAAACAAATCTACTATCTATTCAGTATATAATGAAGAAAAAAATTCTGATAGAGTGATAAAATGGAATACTAAATAATAGTGAAAATAAATGGACTAAAGAAACCTGTAAATTAATCAGTGTCACAATTTTGAATGAGAATGCTTTCCCAAAATAATATATGTTTTGTTCTATTTATTGAATATTAAAAGAGTAGGCAAAACTAAGCCAAAGTGTTCAAAAATATAATCAAAGAAAAATTACACAACTCAAAACAATGATTATATTTATAAGTGAGAAATAGAGGAGAGATTGCAAGACTGCACATTCAGATGCATTTTTTGTTGTTGAACTAGATGATGGTTACAAGAATATTTACTCTGTGAAAATACATTTTTTTAAATTTTTGAGCAGTTTTACATATGTTTTTACCCCATCTCAATTTTTTTTAATTTTTATGTGGATCATATTGAAAATGGCATAAATCAACACAGTGCTTGGTGCCCTCCCTCCACCACTTCCTCTTTTGCCCCCTCGCAACAATGAGTGTCCAGGTTGACCATGCTACATTCACACTTATACACATATTTGAATTTAGCTCCTCCATTAATCAGCCTCAGCCTTCTTCCTCTCCTACCTTTTCATTCTAGCTTTGCTGATGTTTCTCCTCCATTATCTGGAGTCCCACTGGTATTCCTAATATGCCCTAGTTTGGTCATATTAGAGGAAACATATGTACCTTCTCTTTCTGTGCTTGGCTGATCTCACTAAACATAATGTTTTCCAGGTCTTTCCATCTTCTTTGGAATGACATGATTTTGTTCTTCCTTATTGCTTAGTAGAATTCCATTGTGTGTATTTCCTGTAATTTTGCAATCCATTCATCTGTTGATGGAGACCTAGGTTGGTTCCATATTTTGGCTTTTATAAATTGTGCTGCTCATAATTTTATGATAAAATGAGGAACCATTGAAATATTTTATAAAAAGTGATTAAATATTATAGAGACCAAGAATAGTGACTTATTTAAAAGACTTATTTTTTATCACTAAGCTCATCCTGAAAGTAAGATTCTTTATTACTTGTACTTATTCTATTCTTTGTATGAAGAAGAAAAGAACAAAATGCAGGGAGGCAGAAAAGAAGGAAGGAAGGAAGGAAGGAAGGAAGGAAGGAAGGAAGGAAGGAAGGAAGGATAGAAGGAAAGATTTTCAAGTATAGAAAATCCTGTTTCTAATGGTCTTAGTCACATGGTGGCATCAAAATTAGGAATATGTTATATTCGATAATATATTACAACTTTCAAAAAAGATATGAGCTACTTTATAAAGCAGATGTTATGTTTTGAATTTTATAATATGATGAAATTGCTATTCCCTAAAATAGAACATTTCAACAACAAATGCTGGTGAGGATGTGGAGAAGTGGGAACTCTAATACATTGTTGGTGGAAGTGCAAATTAGTGCAACCACTTTGGAAAACAGTATAGAGGATTCTCAGAAGAATGGGAACATATCATATGATCCCACAATACCACTTCTAGGTATCTACTCAAAAGAATGATAGACAAATTACCAAACTAATGCATGAATATCTATGTTCATAGCTGCAGAATAAACATTTGTCAAACTATGGAACAAGCAAAGATGTCGTCCATCAACATGAATAAATTACAAAACTATGGGATACGTACACAATGGAATTTTATTCAGCTATAAAGAATAAAATTATGTCATTGTGGTGAAATGGATGGAACTGGAGAACATTAATCTAAGTGAGATTACTGAGTCACAAAAAGTAAAAAATGGGATGCTCTCCTTAATATGTGAAAGCTAGGGAGAAAAAGGGTCATAGGAGTAACTCTAGATGAGGATGAAGAAACCATAGATAAGAAAACAAGTTTACCTAACTGAGAGGGATTGGGGGAAGAGGAAAAATCCCTAATGTACATGATATACATTTGTAAACATGTCAAAGTCCAGCAGTAAGCCAAACATGAGAAGAAGGGAGGGGGAGAAAATGGGGTGGGATTTGGGGAAGGGCTAAATGAGTGATGTGTGCATGTATGCCTCTACCATCTTGTACCCCATTAAGATGTATGAATACAATAAACCAGTAAAAATTTAAAAATAGAACATTTCAAATAAAATATTAATGGAAAGAGGGTATTTTGCAGAGAAAACAATATAGCTGTGTCCAGGTTTTCTGTGTTTGCTTTTCTTATATTGATCCACAACTATCCCAAAAGCTTCATGTTGTTTCTATGTTAAAAAAAAATACCGTGTCTAAATCTTAAATACAGAATACAGAATTGTTTCCCGGAGTCACCCATAAATTGATGCATGTGAAATTCTAGTGTAATTTAAAAGATGTAGTTTTGATTTGCATCTCCCTGATTGCTAATGATTTTGAACATTTTTATGTATATATTGGCCATTTGTATTTGAAGGGTCAGCGCAGGAAAGACCCAAGGCCATCTGTTGGAGATAAGCAAGCAAGCAAGCAAAAGCTTTATTTAATTTATTAAGACAGCCCAGCTCTCTTTTATATCAGGCAGCTGGGAGGAGGGGGCTTCTGCTCACAGCAGAAGATCACACAAAGTATGGGGCATTTACTGATTGGATGGTTCATACCCCAGTGAGTGTGTTATCAGGGGAATTGTTGTTGGGCATCCTGTGGCCCCTTTGGCAAGCTGTGAGGTAACCAGCACAATCCAGAAGAGAAGCCGGAGAGGTGCCATCTTTTGCATGACTGGGCTGCTTATCCTAACATTGCTCCCTTTTTGGTTTTTTTAGGGGCAGGGGGCGTTGGATCATTCTGACTACTTCCTGCTGGAAGGGGGTGGCAATGGGAAAGGGTTGGGAGGAGTAGGGAAAGCAGCTCCTAAGTCCAGGCCATAAAAAGTAAAGTTCGTTGGGGCAAAAGTTGGCGAATGTTCCCTGAAGATGCAGATCCCACAAAGACATGAGACAGTCGTCAGGATGGTGGATAAGAGGTAACATCCAGCTGTCTTCCAGGAGGGCTTGTATCATAAGTCTCCATCGCAAAGGGATCCGTCTCTGTATGCTGTCAGTCGTCCCTGGGAATCGGTATCTTCCGGGTTTCAAAGCTGGTAGTTTCTAAGAAGAAGCTGGTTAAAAGTCTGATTAGATATTTTATTTACCTGGTTTTGTATGAGCTTAGTTATGCAGAGTAAGAACATGCAGGCAACAAATATAATAGAAAGTGGACCCAGGATGGGCCATATCCATGTAAGTATCCTTTAAATCTTATTGTTAGCTCATTAAGCCTGAGTATATTTTGTTCTACTATGCCTGATTCATTAACATAATAGCAGCATTTTTCCCATAAGAAAATGCAGGTTCCACCCTTTTCAGCTGTCAAGAGATCAAGGGCCCTATGGTTTTGAAACGTTACTTGGGCCAGGGATGTAACCTGTTTCTGTAATGCTGAGAGTGATTTGCCAATTGATGTGAGGGCACTTTCAAGTTTATTGCCTAAATCATCAGTGGCCCATAAAGCATAGCCCAGGGTCCCTCCTGAAAGTTTGTTTCTGATGAGGGAGGAGTTTAAGGATACTTCAACCAGGATAGGGAGAAAAGCAGCCCTTTTTGTAAGCTTGGGTGGGGTAATGAGATATTGTAGTTGGGCATAGCTGTAGAGAGTCAGTTGTGTGGCCACTGTGACCAAGAAACAGGGAGTGGTGGAGTTGGGATATATGACGTTGCTGAGAGTCCCGTTGCACCAGAAGAAATGGCCTGGTTAGGTATAACTGGGACTGGCAAGAGTGAAATTGTACTGACAAGTGAGATCTCAGGAGGAAGGTAATGTCACAAAACTGCAAACTCTATTTGGCTGGGTGATATTGTCTTCTTTGGGTTCCCATAAGGGAATATTTTGGATAATATGAAATGAATTAGTTTGAGAGGCAAAGGCATACTGAGAGGCATTTATAGGTACTGCAGCTTACAAGGGCCAGGCAAGCAATGCTCAAAGGAACAGTTTGAGGGGCTCAAGGCGGGAGAGATGAGATTTAGAACTGATAAGAGTTTCAGTAATTAACTGAAACCACATATATGCAGAGGAAAATGGAGCAGAGTTAGAGACTTTTTTGAGAGAGTTAAATATCACCTGAACTTCCGGGAAGATGGCGACCGAGAAAAGCGGGGCTTAAGAGCCCCGCTAACAACAAATCTCCATTACCACAAAATAAGTGCCTTTCATAGCCAGAAAACACCATCACCAGTGAAACAAAAAATCACCAGGCTCCAGAGAGAAAGCAGACTGAGAACAGAGCCACAGAGGAGATAACCGGCCTCACGCCCAAGGACGCGGCAGACGCGGCAGCAGTGCCATACTGCCGGCGGCAGCGGCGAATTCACCGGATGGCTACTGCGGAACAGCCAGGCAGGATTTCTCCATGCAGAGAGCATCTAAAGCTCCCAGTGGCCGAGATCAGCACATGCTGCAGGGATTCAGAGTGGAAATCAAAACCAAGAAGAAAAACACCAGCCCCACAGCTGAGAGTGTAGCAGCGGCGTCATATTGCCACCGGCGGCAGCAGCACCGAATTCAGCGAGGCCAGTACAGCTACATCTGCGTACTCAAGAACAGTGAGTCAAATTGCGGGCCACAGAGGAGAAATCTCAGTACTTTACTCCCTGGGACTTGACCCAGTGGGGGAGGGGCGGTGGCAGAGATATCACACCATAGGAGAACGTGCAACCTGGCACCCTCCACAGTCTAAAGCAGCCTCTATCGACTCTCTGGGTCGGAGACTCTGTGATACAACCCAGTAAAGGAGTAGTGGGGTCTGAGATACTACTGACTCAAGCTCCAGAACACCTTAAGTGAAGTCATAGTGACCCAAGGGAAGAACCCAGAGAAGGCACAAACTTCCTAAATCATGGGAAAGAGGAATAATACTGGAGCAATGAATGCCCACAACCCCACAACATCAGAACCTGATAAAACTGAAAATCAGAGTTTTCTAGAAGATCAAATCAGGAAAATAACTGTAGAAATAATAGAGGTGCTTCAAAAAGAACTCAGAGAGAGCCAAAAAGAGATAAAGGATGCAGTCAATGAAGTAAAGGCCTCAATTCAAAGCACAAACAACCAATTAGAACACATGGAGAACAGAATCTCACTCTTAGAAGATGAGCAAACCAAAAATAAACGCATAGTTTCTAATCTAGAAAAAATTATCCGACAGCAGGAATCTGATATTGAAGAAATATGGGCCCATTTTAAGAGAGCTAACCTAAGAATAAATGGAATAGAGGAGGGAAAAGAAAGTGAAACCAAAGGGATCAACAATCTCTTCAAGGAAGTAATAGCAGAAAATTTTCCAGACATAGAGCAAGAGGTCGATACACAGGTCCAGGAAACTTATAGAACTCCCTTTAGACAGGATCGGAGAAGAAGATCCCCACGCCACATAATTGTCAAAATGACCAATGTGGAAGCCAAGCAGAGACTCTTAAAGGCAACAAAAGCAAAGGGCCAAGTGACATTCAGAGGCAAACCAATTAGAATCACTCCAGACTTCCCAAACCAAGTTATGAGAGCCAGAAGGGCTTGGAGTAACATATTCCAAACTGAAAGAAAACAACTTCCAGCCAAAAATTTCCTACCCAGCAAAACTTTCTATCAAATTAGATGGAGAAATAAGAAGCTTCCATGACAAACAGAAACTGAAGGAATTTATGTCTTCAAAACCAGCACTAGAGAAAATACTCAAAGAGATTAACTACAAAGAAGAAATAGGTAACACACTCTAGAACTAGAGAAACAAGAGTTTCCATCCAACAGACAACTAAGATTGTTTATCTGTGGAGATTCATTATTTATGTTAGTCTTTTACCTATCTCTAAAGGGTATTGTTTGCCTTTATTGTTGTTAATTTCTAGGATTTCTAGTTGGAATATTAATATGCCTTCAGATATAGCATTGGGAAATGTTTTATCCCATTCTATTAGTAAGTGTTAACTCTGTTTACATTGTCTTTGGATATACAATATATATATTTTTTTAGGGAGTTTGTATAATCCTCTGTTGCCTGTGCCATTGAAATCATAACCAAGAAATCACTGCCAATTTCAATGTTGTGAGGTTTAATGACCCAGATTTTCTCCTAAAAGTTTATAGTCTTAAGATTTATATTTAGGTCTATTATCTATTCTGAGTTAATATTTGTATATGGGATTAGGTAAGGGTCCACCTTTATTCTTTTCCATGTAATTATTATTTTTTAACAATATTTAGTTAAAAGATTAATATTTCCACTACCAAATGTTCGTGGAAACCTTGTCAAAAATAACTTGACAATATAGGGAAGAATTTAGCTCTAGGCTTTTATTTAACTCCAATGGTTTATATATCTGCCTTTAGAATAGTACTACACTGTTTCAGTTATTGTAGCTTTATATGGTTTGAAATCAGAAAATATATATCTTCTAGCTTTGTTCTTTTTCAAGATCGTTTTGGGTACCTAGAGTCCATATTCCATATTAGGATAGATTTTTTTCTGAAAAATAAATATATAAATATATGATAGTTTCACCTAAAAATAGAAAAAAATATTCTCTGGTAAGAAAGAAAGCAAAAAGAAATATTGAAATGTTATCTTTAAGTCATCAAAAGCTTGGTATCAGACAAATGTAACTGTTATGTGAGATTATCATTTTTAATTTTAGATAAATTGCCATAATACTAGATGTCAACTACTAAGCCAAGCATGGGAGGGAGGGATAGGGAGAGAATGGGGTGGGGATTGGGTGGGGGCTGACTGGGAAAAGTGTACATGTATGTCTACAAAAGTATGTATCCTACTATGATGTATGAATACAGTGCACCAATTTAAAAAAAAAAGAAAAGAAATAAGAAAGTAGGATATTAGAATTAAAGTAGGACCCTTGTAGAAGCAAGAGAGTAACAAAAACATGTAAGGGTGCTGTGAGGAGACATTCCCCTCTCCTTATAAAATTAAAATGTGAAGATATAGAATTAACTTAGAATAAAACTGCAAGTTTCTGCTTCGGTAACCCCACTCGCCAATATAAAGTACAACTTGTAAGTTCCTGCTTATGATAACTGCCTGAGTTCTGGCTTCTGTGAAACTGCTTGCTTATGCCCCAGCTACCTTAATGTTTAAAGTTGTTTTAATTTAAAAACCTAGGTTACTATTAGAAATTATTTTAAGGATAGACTTGTCTTTCAAAATTCTTGATGCTAAGAGTTGTTTCTTTAAAGTTTGAGATATTTTTAAATAGTATAAAGTAGTTTAGGGAGTGAAGCTATTTTTCTTGGAAATGAGTCCCAAGCCCACCATAGCTTTATCTAAAGAAAACACCTGGTACTCATGGGCCGAGCTGAAGGTTACCATAGTAACCAAGCATGAAAGAGAAAGTCACTCCTCAGCGGGCGGTGACGTAGAAAGGCTGTCCTTTAAAACTATTTGCTGTGATTCAAGTGTGAGTGTGCTTTCTTTTGAAATCATTGGTTGTACTTGTTTACCTTTTTATTTGATTGGTTGTATCCTACTTTTTGGCGGGCTGTGACGTGTGTAACCACCCCTCTAGGGGCTATAAATATAGAGCCTGAAGTGTGCTCAGGGTCAACTCTGACCACTTTCTCTCTGTTGGTGAGGCTGGACATTGGCTCAGCCAGGGCACTCCCTGGTAGCCACCCAGACAGTTCCTCAAACCACAGGCGGGCTTGTAAAAGAGCTTCGACCACTGGCTAGCCAGTACAAAGAGCTGCAGCACAATAAAACTCTGCCTGTGTGTTACAAAAAAAACAAACAACAAAAAAAACAAACAAAAAACCACACATTCCAAAATACTATACTAAAAAAAAAAATATATATATATATATATATATATATATATATAAAATATATATATATATATATATATATATATATATATATATATATATATTTTTTTTTAGGTTTGGGGATGGAACCCAGGGGCATTTGACCTCTGAGCTACACCCCCTGCCCTATTTTTATTCTTTTATTTTGAAACATGGTCTCACTGAGTCGCAGAGGGCCTCACTAAGTAGCTGAGGTTGTCCATAAACCACGATCCTTCGGTCTCAGCCTCCCGAATGCTGGGATTACAAGTGTGGCCCACCACACCCAGCTTATGAAAAATATTTCTGATAGTTGATATTTTGCTTATACCTTGCTGGGAGTAGTCCTTTATTAATCTGTCAGGTAGTTATTGGCTTTTGTTGCTTTGATCCTAGATCTGGAAAAATAGACACAGATTTTTTTTTTTTTTTTTTTTTTTTTTGTGTGTGTGTGGTACTGGGGTTTCTGGAAGCCCTTCTACCTCCAGGCTACACTCCCAGACCTATTTTATATTTTTGAAACAAGGTCTCTTACGCCAGCGCGGCTGGCTTTGAACTGGCGGGATCCTCTTGTCTCCGCCTCCCAAGCGTGGGGATTACAATCGTGTGCCACCACGCCCGGCAGACACAGATATTTTAACAAGCAAAAGTTCATGTGAGTACTGTCAACTGGCATGTTATTTGCTTTAGATATATAATTTGCTGCCTTGCGGCCCGCTTTCCTTGATGTCTGCGTGTGCCCCCACGCATGACTGATGTGGCATCTCAAGGAGAAGCCCGAGGGAGCGTTTCCTCTGGCCAAAGTACTCTATGCTCTTAGATATAAGCTATTATTCTTTTGGTAAGAATTCTATAGTAATAAGCTCTAATGATGTGAAACGGGACCCCAAGAATTAGGACTGTGGGAGAAACTGAGTTTGTGGAAAATAAATTTTCTAGTAATTTGTCTAAGCCTCTAAGTGCCCTTGGCTTTGCTCAAGATGTAGAATCCAGATGCTGTTGCTACAGCAATTACAAGTGCAGAATTCCTCTCTATCTCTGACCTTCATTCTAATCATTAACCTATAGTAAAAGTCTTAAGAGTCAGATGAAGCCATTAGCCCTAAAAACTTGCAAGGGAGGCAACCTGTGCCTCTGTTTACCCCCTCTCCTTGTGATCCGGCCTAGATACAGAGAAGATAAACTTTGTGTGTGACTTCAAAGCAGCCTAGTTGATAAGCAGCCAATAGTGCCCAATACAATAGAGCTGAAGGCTAAGAAGATTCTTGACCTTTACACCCAGTATGTGCGCTGCCTGAGACAGGGAGGCACCACGTGGTTAAGAAATGAATATGTCAGAACAAAGGACAGATATAATAAATGTGTAGGTGTGAAGAAAGGATATATGGTGAGAATAAGAAAGCATTTTTGTATGAAGAAGAGCTTATCCTAAGATTGTCCCAAATGGGAAAGAGAGAATCAGGATAATCAGAAAAGAAAAGAAAGTTGCAGAGGGTTTGTGATAGGAAAATGGATTATTAAAAGAGGAATAGGCTTCTAATAAGCCTATCATTCGAGGAAAAGTGCTCAGCAGCTAGAGAAGTACATCTGACAACTAAATCTAAAAATTTCATGTTACTTTTTGGTGTTTATCTGCTAAACTGTGTTGTGAGCTTGTTTAAGCTTTCAGACTTTAGATGGCAATGCAGATGAAACCCCGGAGACCTCCATCATGGCCCCTTGGATCGCCATATCTCCCCATGCTAGCCATATGGACTAAGCCCTAGGAATGGAAAGTTCCAAAAAGAGTTAAAGGAGATTCCATGAGAGGCAGAATTCTCCAAGTCCTGGGCGTGCCTGTGCCTTCTGGAATTTTCCCTTTGGAGCTACCTGTCTGCAAGAGCAGGGGGCTGGATTTGGTCACAGGATTCAGAGCTAATCTTGAATGCCGGACTAGTGTCTTTTTACTTTGTTTACATGTCCTTCACTACTGTTTTGTGGTGATTACACTTCTTTTTTTTTTCCCTACTATTAATCTCACTGGTGAAGGATATAAATTTCCCTGGGTTATTGTAATAAAGTGTCAATTGCACAAGAGGCAGTTGTCCACTTTATTTCTTCAGATTCCTCTCTCCCAAGCCCCTGGGGATGAGACCCCATGCTTAAGGGGACTTGAAGAATCTGTTACTTGTCAAGGGAAAGGAATAACTGTAGGACTTAACCCCTGCACGACCGCAACTGAAGCCTTTGCCCACCTTTCTGAGAATCTCAGTTCCGAGTGGACTCAGTGCCCATATTCAGTGCCCATGTTCAGTGCCCGGCTGAGCCAGTCTGTCGCACTGCCTGACCTTTTTCAGCCTACACACCTACTGGTGCATGTGTACTAATGAACTATATCAGGATTCCAATACATATCTACCATTTCAGAAGAGGAGAAAAGCTCAAAAATAATAAAGTACATGATATTTATGGTTCAATAAACATCAAAAAAAGATCTTTGACTCTAAAATTGATGATATTTTAATCTACTGGCATGAATGTTGGGAGAAAGTATGCACTCATAATTTTAGTAGAAATGTAAATTGTTATGTTGTTTGGCAGGATCAATAAAACCTAAATATAGCACTAGATATTCTTCTAGGTTAGCTTGTAACAAGTTATTTCACTGGCAGTTTCTTTGGACATTGATATAATCCTATGTGGAAGTTCAGTTGAAAATATGTCATATTAACTATGATTTTACAAAGTGTTTTAGAATATTTTGATAAGAGAAATGGTTTAACTTAATTATAAATAATTTCTAATATTTGCTATTTAGTCCAAGGCTTATATTGAATTATTTTTTGCCCAAAGCTATTTTTCAATAATATGATGGACACTTTATAGTTTTAACAAAGAAACCCAATTGGAAATAAAACAATATATTGAAAACACATGACCCTTAAAAAAATAAAAAAAAATAAATAAATATCACCTGACCTGAATGTTGGATATCTGTGAGAACTTGTGAAATTTAGGTGACAGTGGATATATATTCACAGAAGAAATAAAGTGAACTGCAAAGGGTAGAGGCATATCTGTTACAGTAAACCTTGGCTGCAACACCAGAAGGCCATCTTGGATCCCAAGGGTCAGGAATAGTATAGAGGTAGATTTTAGTTTGGGGATCGAATTTAAAATTTCCCAATCCTAGTTGTCCTAGATAGGCATCGTGGATTTTGCATGACCAATATGGGCATCTGCCATATACATTATCCCAATTTGGGTTGCAGCAAAAACTTTCAGTTTGGTTAAAAAGAAAACAAAGATAAGGGCAGGTAGCTTGATGAAAGAGCTTAATGGTAGGAGGGAAGGCTAGTTGTAAACTATGAGAGCATCCTGCCAGGGGACAATCAGCCATTGTGGCTAGTTCGGTGACCATTGTCTTATCTTCGGTGTAGGTTTGCTGAACCTTGAATCTCCAGACAAAAGGGGAGGAAAAGATTACTGGAAAGCATATGAAACTAGTGAATATGAAAAGGTAGTTATTCATTTTCAGGTATGGGAGAATCCAAGCAAAGTTGAGATATTTGGAGTTTTAGAGGATTATGGGAAGAGATAGTGGACATACAAGTTGGTCTATTAGCCTGAGGTGTTTGGTGCCTTTTGTGAAGCTGCTGAAGCAGGCAGTTGGATGTGCTCTGGAGCCACTTTGAGCCTAGAAATATGAATCCAGGAAGTATATTGGTTATCATTTAATTTAAGTTTTGCAGCAGTAGGAGTACATAGGATAACCGAGCAGGGCCATCCCATTTTGGTTGTAAGATAGGTTTGTCTCCTGGGGGGTTGAAATAGACCTGTTGTCCTATGGTCAAAGAGGAAATGGTAGGGGTCTGCTTAGGATCTGGGAGTAGCCAGTCTTGATATTTCCAGAGTTCTGATGTGAGATAAGAGTGGAAAGGTTATTTGTGGAGGAAAGACACTTGGAATGAGGAGAAATTTCTGGGAGGAATAAGGGGCAGCAGAGCATGATCTCAAAGGGAGATAAAAGGGAGGTTTTTTCGGTAGGTCCCAAATGTATAAAAGTGCCAGGGGAAAGTTAATTTTATCCAATCTAAATGTGTTTCTGGAGACAGCTTTGTAAGGACTTCTTTGAGGGTGTGATTTGAATATTCTACCTTTGCTGATGCTTGAGGATGGTATGGGCAATGAAAATGCCAAGGCAGAGATAGAGCTTGGGCTACAGATTGAGTTATTTGGGAAGTTAACTCAGGGCCATTATCAGATTGTAAAGAGGAAGGCATGCCAAAGCAGGAAATAATTTGAGAAATTAGGAGATCAGATACTGTAGAAGCCCTTTTATTGGAGGTTGGGAAGGCCTCGATCCATCCTGAGAAAGTGTCAATGAAGACAAGAAGGTATTTGAATCTCTTAACCCTGGGCACATTGGTATAATCTACTTTCCAATCAGCAGCTGGAGTATGTCCCCTTGCCTGGTGGGCTGGAAAGGCCTGAAGTCTAAGGGGAGTGGTTCGGTTTGCTTTTTGGCAGATGATACAATTGGATGTAATCTGATGAAGAAATTCTTTATCTTTAGGTGTGAGAAGGAAGAACGACTGCAGGAATATCTCAAGGCTTTGTGGGTTTGAATGAAATAAGAAATGTAGATATTGAAAAAGATCAGAATGGGACTGGTTGGAATCAGAGGGGGAATCCAAATTATTAGGGGCTGGCAAAGGTATGTCATCAGAATTGAGTAATAACAGTATGAAGGGAAGGGGTTGATAAGTTTTTTTGGGCCACCTCCCTTGCCGCCTGGTCAGCCCTAGAGTTTCCCTGGGTTATTGGAGAGATGAGTCAGTCTGATAAGACTTGCAGTGAACAATACCTAACTGCTGTGGGAGAATAGAAGCTTGGAGGAGTTTGGCTATCAGTTTAGAATTAATAATGGCTGATCCCTTAGAATTGAGAAGACCATGTTCCTTCCAAATTGCAGCATGTGAAACTAAGATGTGGTAAACATATTTGGAGTCTGTGTACAGGATGAGAGTTTTCTGTGCCGCTAATGTACAGGCTCTAATAGCCGCCATTAGCTCGGCCTGTTGGTTGGTGGTATTAACAGAAAGAGGATGGGCCTTTTTTGTCTCCATGGAGGAGACTATGGCATAACCTTCCCGCCATGCTCCATTCAGAAGGAATGAGCTCCCATCAATGAACCAAGTAAAATCAGGATCTGTTAATGATGAAGTTGAGGAACAAGGGAGAAAGGCTTCCAGAATATCACACCAATTATGTATAGGAGAAGGATGGTTAGTTGTGGCTTCTGGTAGTAAGGAGGCAGGATTTAGAGGTGTGCAGGCCTCAAAAGAAAGGGATGGATTTTGAAGGAATGAAACTAAGAGAGATAAGATTCTAGAGGGAGGTAAAGTCTGTAGGCCTTTATAGGTGAGCAAGTCTCGAAGGTGATGTGGAGATAAAATGGTCAAGGGTGCTCTGAAAGTAAGCTTGTGAGCTTCCTTTTGTAGAAGGTGGCCTGCTGCCAGGACACCAAGACAAGGTGCCCAACCCTTAACTGTGGAATCTAGTTGCTTGGACAGGTATGTGACTGGGGCGAAGGTGAGCCCATACTGTTGACCAAGAACTCCAAGGCCCTGTCTTCCCCTTTTATGTATGTATAGAATAAACGGTTTCTTTAGGTCTGGCAGGTGTAAAGCTGGGGCTAAGAGTAACACCTTTTGTAGGAGACAAAAAGCATGTGAAGGGGAGGAGGCCAGGGGTTCATGAAGGGGGCCCTTGGCTGGCTCATATAAGGGTTTGGCAAGAAGGAAGTAGTTGGAAATCCAGGCCCGACAATAACCAGCAAGACCCCGGAAGGAAAGAATTTCATTTTTTTGTGTTGGGGACTGGGAGAGTCTGGATGTTAGGATAAGCTTCTTGCAGTCTTGTTTTAATACTGATTTATATATAGATAACCATAGAAAACAGAAACATAGGAAACTAACTTAATTTCACTGTAAACCTTTTGAATAATTTTAAAATATAACCGTCTTTATCACATGTAATATTCCTTACATAAACTTAATTCTACACAATCATTTTTAACATGCTCAGATCTTCTGCGACTTGCTTTTCCTTCTGATCCTATCTTTTCCTTTCCCATTTGGGACAATCTTAGGATAATTTTCCTTTCCTTTTGTCCTTTCTTACCAAAATTTCTCTTCTTTACATCTTTCTCTCATCCCTATGTACTGGTTCCTTTCTGTCATGATTCCCTTCTTGAATTTACATTTTGAAATGATTCTGCATAATTTTTAACAGAATAGGTCTCCATAGAAGAGAACTTTATGAGAGACAAAGCAAGCAGAGAACTAAGCCCTGTATAAAAAACCAATATTCTGTCTGACACCTCAAGAGCTACCCAGGCTTTCTCTTGCTGGTGAGAGGGCTGATCAGAGGGGCCTTACTGAGCCTTGGGCATCTTCAGTCTTCAGTCTTCGAGGGCAGCCATGATGGGAGCAGATCACCTCACTTCCCTTCAGAGGTGAGGGCAACATGCTTTCCAGTATTTTCTCTTTACAGAGAGGGTACAGCCCAGATGCAGATGGACTCCTTTCAGCAGTGGAGGAAATCAGGCACCTTTGTACCGGCAGTTACCAAGCCATTAGCCCCTTTCTTTCTCTGTATGAGAAGCCTTTGGAATCTCTGAGGGGCAAAGACTTATTACCCAATGCAGGGCTATTAAATGGGCTTGTCCCTGTGTTTGCATTTATCTCCTCTGACGCTTAATAATCAGCCAATAGATTAAACCATCATTTAAATAAAATAGATTGTCAGAATGATATTACAATTTAGACATCTATTATCAGGAAGCCAATGGTAGTTGTCTTAGCCTGAAGAAAATAAAGTGTATTAATCTTTAGTGACAATTTTGAAATTTTTAATAAATTTAAACCTTTAAAAATTTAAGCTACATGAACTTATATGTAATAAGAGTAAACTTCTGATATCCAAGAGCTTCAGCCGTGTTGACCTTGGTCAGCTAAATGTTGGCTGTTATCCCAGCTCAATTCTAAATGTCAAAAGACAAAGAGCGGAACTTTTAAAGTTATTGCCAAGTGAGGCTGTAGGCTTGAGTGATATAACAAAATTTTCTGATATAGATGTCAGGGTTGGATGTGTAGGAGCCTAGCTTGGTGGGAATCTGGGATAAATCTTCCATGGAGAAGGAGATGTGAACTCTGATTATGCCCTTGGTCCCAGCCACCTCACAGAGAGGAGCCACAACCGAAGACATGGGGGTGGTTGAGGAGAGTGAGACTGAGCATGAGACCTTGTTAACAGGGAAGAGCAGAACACGGAGAAAGAGATAAGCACGCTGAAGAAATGTGTGTCGAGGGAGGTAGTTTGTGGGAAGGCAGGCAGCTGAGAAAAAGATGCTTGTGCTGAAAGTGCACGTCTATAATATCTGACTCAGGGAGAATATCAAAGGAAGGTTTTTTAGAGGGAATTGAAGCGGTTTTAAAGGCTAACAGAACTTGCTGGGAGGTGCAGGAAGAACACAGATCAGGGTAAGAGTGTAGATCTCCTTCCACCCTTTTGCATGCTCGCAATAATTAAACAAATCACGGAGGAGTAGAGGGTCAAGGGATCCCTCAGGGGGGGTCAATGGTTGTTATTGTTCAGAAAGTAATGAGGCCAATTTAGGTTTAATGTCTGGAGTAAGAGACAGACGGCTTAAATCATTATGTAGACACCTTAAAGGGGCAGTATCCAGGATGGAAGAAGAGGCTCCCACGGTGAAAGGTTATGAAAGAGGGAGGGAGAGGTTAAAAGAGAGAGGGTTAGGTAAGGATGAGAGAGAGAGAGAGAGAGAGAGAGAGAGAGAGAGAGAGAGAGAGAATGGAGAGTTCCAGTGTTTGAGGAGGTGTGGGTGAGAGAAAACAGTAAGTCCCAGACCAGTAAAGGAATAAAGAACCAAAATGGGCATCCCCAGATGGCCGATTATTCCCAGTACCCAGTAGCGTCAGATAGGCTGAAGACATCCTCAGGTCATCACCCGAGAACAGTCTGCCTGGGCCAGAGCTGGAGGTCATGGGACACCTAGTGCCAGGATTTTCAGACAGACAGTAGTCTGACTTTATCAGTCAGACGGTAGTTGGACTTTATCAGTCAGACAGTAGTCGGTGGGACTTTATCAGTCGAACTAAGGGTATGGATGGTAGTCGGACTTTATGTCAGACGGTAGTCAGTCGGACTTTATCAGTCAGACGGATAGTATCAGAATGTTATCAGAATGGAGACTGTTAGGAGGAGGAAGGGACGAGAGTGGAAAGAATAGCAGGGCCTGTTCTTCCTTCCCGTTATCCCATAATTAAAGGAAGCAGTAGACTATCATGGGAGTCCACTGCAGCCTTGAAGACCGTGGTGGGGTGCAGTTTCTCCCTAAGTCTGGCGTCAGGGTAGAGTGGATGATCATGGTCAGATACCCTGCTATAGACAGACTCAGGCAGATAGTGGAGAGCGAAAGCCCAAAAAGGAGGATGAGGACAGCCAGCCAGGGCAGATCCAGGAGGAGGGAGTCCTCTAGATAGAGGGGTCTCCCTCCCGGGTTTCGGCACCAATGAAGGGTCGGTGCAGGAAAGACCCAAGGCCAGCCATCGGAGATAAGCAAGCAAGCAAACAAGCAAAAGCTTTATTAAGACAGCCCAGCTCCCTTTTATGTCAGGCAGCTGGGAGGAGGGGGCTTCCGGTCACAGCGGAAGATCGCACAAAGTACGGGGCATTTACTGATTGGATGGTTCATACCCCAGTGAGTGTGTTATCAGGAGACTGGTTGTTGGGCATCCCGTGGCCCCTTTGGCAAGCTATGAGGTAGCACAATCCGGAAGAGAAGCCAGAGAGGCACCATCTTTGGCATGACTGGGCTGCTTATCCTAACAGTATTCTTATTTTGTGAAATTTTTATTCAATTTAGTTGCCCATTTCTTGATTTGGTTATTTGTTTTTCTAGGGTAAAGTTTTTTTAAGCTCTTTGTATATTCTAGATATTAGACCTCTGTCAGAGGGATAGCTGGTAAAGATCATCTCCCATTCTCTAGGCTTTCTCTTTAGACTCTCGATGATTTCCTTTGATGAGCAAAAATGTTTTAGCTTGATGCCACCCAACTTATTATTTCTTGTTTTAATTTCCTGAGCTTTGGAGGTGTTGTTGAGAAAATTTCTACCTGTGCCTATATTTTGTAATTTTTAGCTTATGCTCTCTTCTAATAGCTTCACAGTCTCTAGTTTAACTTCCAGGTCTTTGATCAATCTCGAGTTGATTCTTGTGCAGAATGGATTTAGTTCCATTTTTCTACAAGTGGATAGCCAGTTTTCCAGCACCATTTATTGATCTAATCCCAATCAGAATGACAATTATAAAGAATCACATAACAATAAATGTTGGTTGGGCTGTGAGGAAATAGTCACTCTTCTACACTTTTGGTGAGATTGCAAACTAGTTCGGCAACTATAGAGATCAGGGTGGAAATTCTGTAGAAAACTGGGAATGGATCCACCATATGATCCAGCCATACCATCACTATTTATCTTTCCAAAGGGATAGAAGCCATACAACTACAGTAATACATACCCATGTTCAAAGAGCACAATTCATAATAGCCAAACTGTAACCAAAACAGTTGTCCATCAACAGATGAATGGATTACAAATTATTGGAAATACAAACAATGGAATTATACTCGGCAATAAAGAAAAATAAAATTATGTCATTTGCATGATAATGGAAGGACCTGCAGAACATTATATTAAATGAGATTCTCCAAGCACAGAGAGTGAATGGCCATATGTTTTATTTAATATGTGAAGAATAGAAAGTAATTGGTATATAGGAGAGACTCCAGATGATGAGGAGAAACCTCAGGGGAGCCAGGGAGGAGATATAAGGGCAGGGGTAGAGGGAGACTTAGGTTCATTAATAGAATTAATACTATAGGCTATGAGTATGCATGTGAATATATACCAACAGCAATCTAGGTACTCTGTATTTGGAGGGAGGGAAATGGGGAAATAGAAGGGGGCACCAAGAGCTGTGTGCATGTAAGTCATTGTCAACAAGATTTATATTTTGATGTGAGACTATAATACCCCATTAAAAGCACAAAAAATCAATAAAAATAAAAGATAAGAGATGACTTTCCATAGAAACTCAGAGTCACACAGGAGGAAAATCCTTTTTCATCAATGGCTTTTGAAGCAGAAATGTGATCGGCAACCAGGCTCTGACCAGGGTGTTTATTCCTCTAGAGACAATGTGTCTAACAATACCTAGAAGGTAAAAATTTAAAGAAAACTGTGTTGACATTTCTAATTGATTTGTTTCTTGATCTAAACACCAACATAGTATTTCTTAAAAAGAGGTAATTTAAAGTTGTTATCATCAGAGCTAAACATAGTGCCCATAAAAATTTGGTAATTATTCTTATCTCTATTTCCTCCCAGAAGTAGTAAAAATTAATATTGCTTTTAGAAAATCTATGTCACAATTACAAAAGGACAACCAAGTCCTTTATTTTTCCTTTTGCTATAAAAGAGAGCATTAGTAATATGAGATAATAATAATTTTTAATAATAAAAAATTTTAAATTTTGATATTTTCTTCTATAATCAGGTATAGATGAACTTATTTTTTTCATTCATAAAAAACACATTCATGAAGAAAAATCATAAATAATATGTATAGATACTTCCTCATTAAGGAGGATACATAACTCCTTTAATTGTACACTGTGTATAATGACTTTCTTTCAGAAAGAATGGGAAGAATAAGAGTAGCACTTTCTAGAAACCTGGCAAGTGTTACCTCAGTCAAGTGATTAAAGTTGAAATCAAAGGTGACAAATCACATTTACAGTATGACCCTTGATATTATATAATGGGAATAACACTTTACTACTAGGGTATTCCACTCAAAAACATATGTTCCAATCTAATCATAAGAAAATCATCAGAAAATCACTAACTGATGGATCTTTTACAGAATATCTTAGTTAACCTAAATACAAACAATTTTCATCAAAAATTTTTGTCATTAAAAACAAACAAATAAATAAAAAAAACAGAAAATTGTTGCTATCAAGATGAGTCTAGGCAGACATGCATATTAAATGATTATGATATCCTGGATAGGAGTCTAAATAGAAAATAGACAAAAAGCAAAAAGTATGAATAAAATGCAGAGTTTAGTTTAATATTAACATATCAATATTTGTAAATTTAATAAAATGTGCCATATTAAAAAGGTAATGATAGAAGTTCTCATATTGATAAATGAGAACTCTTTGTACTATCTTTGCAACAATTCTGTAAGTCCAAATTTTATTTAATATCGAATTATTAATTTAAAAATAGGTAGAGTTTATCTGAATCTCAGACTATAAATGAAACATCCACAGATAGGCATATGAGGAAAGTGTTTGTTGAATAGACAAAGATTAAATCAGTCAGTTATATTTTCCCTTTGATGAATCATCAATATATCCAAATAAGGGTTCTAGGACAATTTTAATAAATTAGGGGTAATATTCAAATCAGAGGTCAAGGTGAGAGATAAAGGTCTTGAAATATTCAGAATAGAGAAAAATTGAGGAAGAGGAAACCAAGGAGCAAAATTTGAGGATGAATGACAAAGATTGGAAAGTGCTTTTATGGAGCCAGAAGACAGAAGAAAGACTTGAAAGAATACTAAAACAGAAGGGAAGAAAAGCAAATGAATAATTAGATTAATACAGGGGCATAGAAGTCAAAAGAGAAAAGAGTTTTAAGAACAGAAGGATGTTAACCCGAATTCTGAGAAGAGTGGTTCAGTAGTTGTAATAAGGCTTAAGAAAAAAATTGGTCAAAGTAAAGATGATTGGTATGTTCAGGAAACTGATAGAGAGAATGGTACAAGGCATTGAGGAGTAAAGAGAAAATGGGGAAGGAATGAAAGAAATTTAGTAAGGTGGTTTATAGTCATCTAAGGCTGCTATAACAAAATACCATAGATTGGGAGAGTTTTTTTTTTTAACCATTGATTATTTAATTTTCTGAATAGAAATACAGAGTCTCAGGGTACCAGAGTATAGCTCTCACACTTCTGGAGTGTGATAAAAACAAAATATATTTCTTATAGTCCTGGAGGGGGAGAATTCACATGATAAACCCATTTGCAGAGGGAAATAGCCCTCTTTCTGGTCACTTTCTTGCTGTGTTACCAAAAAGAGGGTATGGAGAAAGAGAAGACTATAGTTCTTAGGTCTTTCTACCATTTATGAAGGTATTAATTCATGTGAGCTACACTTTCATAGCCTAATCTAACCCAAATTACTCTCAAAGACACACACCATCTTCAAATATTATTACATGGGAGATTGAGGTTTCAACACTTTAACTTAAGGAGGATACAAACATTCAAACTCACTGGTACAAGTTATGCCAAATGCAATAGGCTGGTTGAATCACCATCATTCAGGAGTCTGCAAGAAATTTGAAAATGCATGCCCACACCAAATGAATGTAATCAGTATCCAAAATTTAGTAAGATCACTTAGTGATATGAATGCACTTAAAAGTTTGGCAAGATCAAAATAAAGAGGAAAATCATAGTTTAAAATAACTATGACCAAATTGGTCTCATTCTAGATATTGCAAAGTTGGTTTAACATATGCAAGTCAGCAAAGATCATCCGTCACATAAACAGAATGGATGTTAAAAACCACATGATCATTTAAGAGATGCACAGAAATTATTTAACAAAATTCAACACACGTTTATGCTAAAATTCAACACCCATTTATGCTAAAAATACTCATGAAATTAGAAATAGAAGAAATTTATCTCCTTCATAAAGGCCAGGTCTGATAAACTCATAGCCAACATCATACTGAAAGTATTTTATCTAAAATAGGAGCAAGACAAGGATGCCCACAATCACCTCTTCTATTAATATAATACCTGAAATTAGCCAGAGCAATAAAGCAAGAAAAGGACATTAAAGGTATTCATATAAAAAAATTAAGTGAAATTATCTCTACTTTCAGACAATGTAATCTCATAATTAAAAGATCTATAAAACTCAACCAGAAGCCTTCTAGAGCTGATAATCAAATTCGTAGGACAGTTATACAGCGTACAGTTGTACAGTTATACAGTTCTATGTTGTATAGTGTCCAGTTGTACAGTTGGACAGTGTACAGTTGTACAGCTGGACAATTGTACAGTGTATAGTTAGAAAGTTGGACAGACAGTTGTACATACAGCTGTACAGTGGTATAGTTGCACAGTGTACAGTTGGACATGTACAGTTGAACTCTGAACAGTTGGACAGTTGGACAGCTGAACAGTGTACAGTTGGACAGTTGGACAGTTGGACAGTTGGACAGTTATACATAAAGTTGCACAATTGCACTGTTATACAGTGTACAGTTCTATAGTTGGACAATTGGACAGTGTGACAGTGCAGTTGGACAGTTGGACATTTGGACAGTTGGACAGTTGGACAGCTGGACAGTTGGACAATTGTACAGTGTATAGTTGGACAGTGTACAAGTGTACAATTGTACTATTTAGAGTGTCCAGTTGTACAGTTGTACAGTGTACATTGTACCATTGTACAGTTGTACATTTTGACAGTTGGACAGTGTAAAGTTGTATAGTATACAGTGTATAGTTGTACATAGTTGTACAGTTGCACAGTGTACAGTTGTACAGTGTACAGTTGGACGGTTGGACAGTTTGACAGTATATATTTGGAAAGTTGTACACTGTACAGTTGTGCAGTTGTACAGTTGAACAGTGTACAGTTGGAGATGTGTACAGCTGGACAGTTGTACATTTGGACAGTTGGACAGTGTACAGTTGTGCAGTTGCATAGTGTACAGTTGTACAGTGTACAGTTGTACAGTTGAACAGTGTACAGTTGGAGATTTGTATAGCTGGACAGTTGTACATTTGGACAGTTGGACAGTGTACAGTTGTACAGTTGTACATATAGGTAGACAGTGTACAGTTGTGCAGTTGCATAGTGTACAGTTGTACAGTGTACAGTTGTACAGTGTGCCATTGAACAGTTGCAGTGTACAGTTGTACAGTTGTACAGTTTTACCATTGTACAGTGTAGAGTTGGACAGCTGAACAGTTGTACAGTGCACAGTGTTACAGTTGTACAGTGTAAAGTTGTACAGTTGTACAGTTGTACAGTGTTACAGTTGTACAGTTACAGTTGTACAGTTGTACAGTGTATAGTTGTACAGTTGTACAATGTACATTGTTCCATTGTACAGTTGTACAGTTGTACATACAGTTGTGCAGTTGTACAGTATCCAAGTTCAAGGCCAGCCTGGGTAATTTAGGATAACTGTATCTAAAAAAAAATTATATATATATAATCAGGAAGGATGTGGTGAGATATACCTGTAATACCAGGATGTGGGAAGAGGATTGCCGGATCAAAGCCAGACTCAGCAACTTATCAAGGCTCTCAACAACTTAGTAAGATCTTGTTTCAAAATAAAAAACCTGGGAGTGTAGCTTGGAGAAAAAATATCCCTGGGTCAATCCCAGTACAAATAAATAAATATAAATATATAAACATAAATATAAATATATAAAATAAATAAATAAAATTTGGGAATATCATTCAGTAGTAGATAGTTCCTGGGTTCAATCCACAGTATGTATACATACATGCTATATATATATATATATGTATATATATATATATATATATATATATATACATAAATACATAAATAAATAGGGCTGGGGGTGAGAATCTCTTGAATCAATTTTCAGTACAGGAAGGAAGGAAGGTAACAAAAAGAAAAACGTTATGACTCTGTATGGAAATGAATGTTAAGAGTGTGTGTGTGTGTGTGTGTGTGTGTGTGTGTGTGTGTGTGTGTGTGTGTGTGAAAGGGTAGTAGATGAAGAAAGAACAAAAAGTTTAACAGGAACAATTTATTTGAAAATAGACTCAGAATTTAAGGTATTGACTGGAGAATTAAAAGTCTACAGGGTGAGCCAATTAAAGCCTGGCCTCAGCAGAGCCATAGAGTTAATGAGGTTGACCTGCCGGAACTTCATCGCACATTGTAGCCATTCCACTTAATGTCTTCTGTGCAAACCAGCAGCAGCACCTAAAAACTTTTTTAAAATACTGAAATGTTGGCTCCAAACTAGTCTATTAAATCAAAATATACCTTCTAACTATTACACTCTGTGATTTGTGTGCATATTAAAATCAAGAAAGTATTTAAGCTAATTAAAATAATCCACAAAGTCTCAATCAAAGCAAAATATTCAGCTAACCATCACCTGTTTGGAGATACTTCTGTTTCTCTTTCATTTATGAAGAGAAGGATTTTATGAACTGAAACACTACCTTTGTACAGAAGGATTTTTTTCCATATATTCATGGATCATTTTATAGTGAACAGACTTGGGAAATAGGCCTTTTTTGGGGTGGAGCAAAAGTCAAGGATGCTGACTACCCAGTATAATAAAGTTAAAGAATCCCGCCAGAGCAAAAAGCAGGCATATTTGCTCTCATAAATAATTTGGGTTCCCTAAGTTCAAAATGTCTCTCTTAGACCTCAAACCATTTCATAAGATGATATCATCTATTTCTCTCCATTTTACCAGGGCACTGAGATTAGGAAATGCTGATACTCTGGTTATTGTTACTATGAGTAATAAAGATATCTATGTCTGACAGAGAAGTCTCCTGGCAGCATCAATGCGCAGGCAAACTTGTTAACCTATAAGTGGAATAAAATCTCAAACACTTCACATAATTGACAGATTTATATCAACCAGGATGAGATGGTGAAAGACATGATTTTCTGGAAGAGAAAAATAAGGATATTTTAAAACAACCTATGGAATTTGAAGCAATTTGTTAATGCACCTGTTGACCAGATCATATGGTCAACCAGGAGATAAATAATCTTTCAATTTATTGTTTATCAATAAGGAAAGTCAGTACTGTCCTGTAGCTCACCTGAGAGAAAAAAAATGATTCAAACACAGAACAGATTTAAGGGGGAAATCCCGGGAGCCTCACCATAGGTGAAAGTCCTGCTGGGCACTGGTCCACAGCTTTTATTGTCATTCCAAATGGAGACTTTGAGGTTTGGACATAGCTGCATATGTACAGAGAGTCCAGGAGGTAAACATGGAGAGAGACCTAGAGTAAAGTGTAATAGGTAAACTTCAGAATGACTGCAGAAAATCCTTGAGATAATTCTTAGCAATAAAACCACTGAGGATGTGCAGAGATCCTTGAGAAAATGTTTAACCAGTGGGATATTCAGGAGTTGGCACCCACAAGAAACACAGGAAGCTTTACCTTGAGGGAACAGCATGTACAGCAGTCTGGTGATAGCTTTGCATGACCCATAGATGTTCCCAGGACAAATGTTAACCTGTCTCTGCCTGTCAAATTCTCTACAAAGGAAGAAATGGAGAGGTGACTATAGGTCAAGGACAAGTAAATAGGTTCAAACACAAGCGCCAAAGTAGAGCCCAGGCTGTTGCGCTGTTTTGCAGGCCTCACAATTTCCTCCACAAAATGGCAGCCTCCAGAATGTTCACCCCATTGTAAAATGTAGTATTAAAATGTGTGCTGAGTGGTAGGAGTTTTTTTTTTTTTTTTTACCTCTTTCTGAAAACAGGGACAGAGAAACAAGTCTACAATGACTACAGAAGAGGAAAATCTATGACCACTATTGCTGAAACCAGATGAATCATTAGAACTTTGGTTGATTTGCTTGTGAGAAAAGAGAATATAATATATAAGAATTTTTTTAAAGAAGAAAGCAGTAGCTAGATCAGTTTTAGAAGTTAACTCCTCATGAAGTCTACCATGCAAATTTACAATTCATGTAAAAATATAAGTTCTTAGAGACATTTTCAATAGACAGATATTGTTCCAAGCAAGTTTGAGACCCCAGATTTCTCTGAGACAAACTCTTGGCAAAACATAGATTGGACATTGAATAGTATTGAGCTCTTTTTGCCCATAATTGGGTTTAACTGCAAATGAAGATTATCCACTTGAGGAAGAAAAATTGACTTAAAGAAATCTACATGTTTTTTTTTTTTTTTTTTGCTGTGGGTCTGACTGTCCTCGAAAACTGTACTTATACTTGTGCAAAAACCAAACAATAATTTAAGAGATGTTCTCATGACAATAGTAGAGAGCATGCTCTATATCAAAGCAGACTGCTTGAAAATATAGTCACTGTCTGAAGTAATAACCAAATCAGCCAAATAACAGAAGCTCAAGGCCCTAGCCAGAAAGCAACGAGACTGGCTCTTGTGTTAAGGGGGCCCCAAGGATGAGTTAAGTGACTACCAAATGTTGACCTTGCTGCCCCCCAAAATGGTGAGTATGATGAAAATATTGGCAGTTTTTTGGCTAAATTATGAATACTACACTACTGCAAACTAAATGTAAATATTTTTTGCTTTTAGACAAAGGATCCTCTCTCTTCTATCTATCCTAAACTCAGTTTCCTTATATTTTTGTTTTTTTCTTTTATCTTTTTTTTATACTGGGGATTGAACCTAAGGTCATTAACCTCTGAGTTATACCTCTAACCCTTTCTATTTTCTATTTTGTAATAGGGCCTCACTAAGTTTCTTAGGGTCTCACTATGTTGCTGAGGCTAGCTTTGAACCTCTTATCTTCCTGTCTCACCATCCCAGGTACTAGAGTTATAAGCATGTGTCACCATACCTAGCCTTAAGCTTGGTTATTTTAAGAGGATGCTAGGCTGAGTGTGGTTTTGCATGCTTGTAATCCCAGAATTTGGAAGGCTGATACAGGAGGATTGTAGTTTATGGACAGCCTCAGCTACTTAGTGAGGCCCTTGCAACTCAGTGAGACACTGTTTCAAAACTATAAAATAGGGATGGGGGTGTAGCTTGGAGGTAGAATGCCCCTGGGTTCTATCCTTAGTACCACACACACAAAAAAAGAGGATGCTTATGGGGAGGGCCTGAAGTCTTCTTTTCCCAACAAGTATCCATTTGACTTCCATTACAGAATAATTTGGAGTAGGTCTGGTTTTCTGGGTACACAACATAGAATTAAATACTAGGTTTTAGACAAGTAAGACCTTTAATAATTTGTAAAAGATGTAAAACTTTTCTTTTCTCAGTTTTACTTATTGTATACTGAAAACATGAACAGTACCTATTTTACAGGAACGGTGTGAAAACTACATGCAATAATAATATTTATAAAAAATTAGAGCTGGTCATGATGGCTCATCATGTCTCCAATCCCAATCCCTGGGAGTCTGAGACAGGAGGATCACAGGCTTGAGACCAGGCTCAACAACTGAGAGAAACTTTTAGCAATCTAGTGAGATACTATTTTGAAACAAAAGATTAAAAGGGATGGGGATGTAGCTTGGAGGTAGAATGTTCCCAGGTTGAATTCCTAATAACACACACACACACACACACACACACACACACACACACACGCATACGCACATGCACACGCACACACACACACAGACTAACATATTATCTGGCACCTAATATAGTCTGTTCTGAATAAGTATTAGCTATTATTAACATGTATAAAATGTGCTATAGGTATAGAATCATAATAATTTTGTCATTGGATAAGTTGTAATATACAATATCTACTTTACTGCTATAGTAAACGCAGTTTTAATATAAATTATCATTACTTTATAAAATTAATATGAATATTAAACTCCAGAATTTTTTTTGTGTGTGGTACTGGGGTTCCTGGAAACCCTTCTACCTCCAGGCTACACTCCCAGACCTATTTTAGTTTTTTTATATTTGGAAACAGGGTCTCTTAAGCCAGCGCAGCTGGCTTCAAAACTGCGAGATCCTCCTGTCTCCGCCTCCCAAGCGTGGGGATTACAAGCATGCACCACCACAACCGGTGGAATAATACAAATTTTAACAAAGGCTCTCTCTGAGTATGGAATTAAGATATATTTTACTTTGCTTTATGTATCTGTGCAGTGTTTATGTACTTGGCAACAAGTATTGTTTAATGTTGAAAAACATGTAATATTTTAAAATAAATTTATTTCGGCACAAATCTCTGAAAAATCTAACAGTGAGCTTATATTTGTATGATACTAATGCATAAAACTTTTAAACGTTTTATTATTTGTCACTTATAACTTCCCCAATTTTGTGAAAATAGAGGACAAGCGTAGTCCCAATAATAGCTGACTTAGAAATACTTAGATTATACTATCTTTATTGTATTTAATACTCAAAAAATGCTCACATCTATGTAGTAACATGCATGAGCTCAAGGCAAGGACAGGGGTTCCTGATCCTGAATCGTTTTCAACACTTTTTTCTCCAGAACTTCACAAAGAGCACCTGTTAGAAGTTTGCATGAAAAATGCAATGATAAGAATAAGGAGAGGTGAGCATATCTATGTGCCAGTCACTGTATTCATTAGAGACAATATATGGGGAAGACATTAGAGACAATATATGGGGAAGAAGTAAAAAAGCTGTGCTCCGACTCATTTATTTCACCACTGGGAAATTTTTGTGGAAAGAAAAGAAGGCAGGGTGTCTAGTCCAGGATCTTTGCCAGCAATTTCGCAGACCTGAAGGAAATAGAATAATGATATTACTGAGAAATCATTTTCTATAATGTGTTATTTACAGGATGCCCTTGGTTTAGGGTTCTTTATAGTCAATACATCTGAAATTGTAAATTTATGGAACTTGACTCTATAACCAGTGTTCTATATCTAAGGTTTAGAATGGAAATAGTTGAAATTCTCTGGCTGCGTTGGGTAATAACCTCTCATCTGGAGACCTTTTCTACTCTTGTCCAGAGATCTTTTGTTCTGTGTAGGAAGAAGAACATAGGGGTAATCCTCCAATGTTACAGAACATTCCCTCTTCTTTCCGGGCCAATCAATTGCCTTTAAAATTAATAACAGATAAGATTTTTGATCCACATGAGCCAAATTTGGAAAGAAAAAATTTTTGTATTCACTTTAAAATAGAATAAAACAAAAGAACAACAAAACAAAGAACACACATTTCTCCAAACAATAGGTGTGGCTTAGCAAGAGAGAATGAATATTTATGTAGAATTATCATGTGGCAGGTGTTTTAGGCATATTATTCCTCTGTGCTACACACCATGTGAAGCAGGTGGTTTCATTTCCATCTTCATTTGAAATGAATGAGACAAAAATTACTTTTGTAATTGTGCAAATTTACTTAGCCACTACTTAGTCAAGAATCTAGCACTGAAACCATCTCTCTGCTCCTTACTGCTGCCTCGTGGGAGTATGTCAGGTCTTTGATCACCTTTTTTATGGGTTGAATTAAATAAAAACAGTTCTCTGTGTAAGAATCTGACTTGAAATTCCTAATGTATTAGAAAGCAATACTAAGTTTTGCAGCCCTGTACTTTAAAAAGTAATGCCATCGCCTTGGTTAGCTATCCAGCATTCTGATCCTAGACTCAGTGAGACAAAATGATTCTCCTTCTAATAAAAGTTCCTTTGATGGCACTCAGCATCCACTCCTAAAAAGTCACTTTTAATTACACTTTGACATTTACTTTACACCAAAGAAATAAATAAACCCCATGACTTTTAATGGAATAGATATGGGTTTCACTCTGGTAGCAGGTCAAAATTGAAAAAAAGTCATCTATAAAGGCTTTGAAATAAGTTGAAGAAAATTACTGTGCTTTTTTTCATCTAAAAGTAAAGTGACACTTCTATGCTCCATGCGTAGAAATATTCTTCATTTTTTTGACATATGATCCAGGGGGATTTAATAATGGTTCTGTAGGAAAATGAATTCTAGAGAGGCTAAGATGATGAATAATTACAAGTAATAAGAATTCTCTTCTTTTGATGTTATTCTCAGTTATTTCTAATTCTGAATAAATAAATATTTCTGGGAATGAAAAGAAGTTGAGAAGTAGGTTTAGGTAGGAGTGTGTTATGTTATACAACCCTAGGAGTTCTCTACATGGGCAGCACACCATGAAGTTTAAATCCACAGGTAAGAAGATAGAATCAATCCATAAGCAGAGTCTTTCAAACCACATATGAATAATTATATTTACAGTATATAGCTCACATAAGACAAATTTAAGTTCCATGTTTCTACATGATTTTTATATTTTTTTCTATTTTCCCAGTGTTTGGAGAGAAAGAAAAAAGTCAGTATATCACAAAGGACAAAAACTAGAAGTGATCAAAATATACAATATCCAGTTAAACTAGTCAAGGTACTTTTAGAAGAAATTATTTTATCAGTGTTAAGGACTGATCCCCAGGGCATTCTATCTTTAAGCTATACTTTTCTCCCTTTTTATTTTTTTATTTTGAAACAAGGTTTCACTAAGTTGCTGCGGCTGACCTTGAATCTGCTATCCTCCTGACTTAGTTTCCCAAGACTGAGTTACAGGTATATGCCACCACTTCCATCTAGAAGAAATGTTTCTAATATTGTAAAATTGGTTGTTTTTATGTTACTTTTATTTTAACATGGGATAATAGTGTCATATTAGTAATATCATTCAAAACAAGCTGATTTGACTATTGGCTTTTATTTTTAGTGTGAAGTGGTAAGAAAATAAGTTCTTGTTTCCATAGCCTTCCACTACAATAACGGGATGCATTCATATGCTAAATATATTTTAGAAAGACAGAAGTAATTGGCTCAATTATTGATGATGGAATGTATGACTTGTTTTGTGAATTGAAGAAGAAAGTCTGTCTGATGTTCTGAGGTTGAACAAAATGATATAAAGGCAGAGACTGAATTCTCTGCTCTGTATTAAACTACTTTCTGAAGTTTTCTTCATGTGATGTTTGTTTTAAAATATTATACATATAATTCATTCTGAACGTTAATATGTCATTTAAAAATAATGAAATAGTATATTATTCATGTCAATATAGATGTTAGGTTTTATTGTATATATATATATATATATTATATTATATTTATGGAGGGAGAGAGAGAGAGAGAGAGAGAGAGAGAGAGAGAGAGAGAGAGAGAGAGAGAGAGGAGAGATTTTATGCTTTCTTTGAGAGAGGCGAAACTACTTTCTTCCAGTGAGGACAATTCCTAGGAAAGAACTTAACCCTGAGACATTAGATGTGAATACTCTCAACAACCAGAAGTTCCCAAAAGAACATTTGGGTGCAATATCTGAAAGTAACTATCTTCCACCTGAGCCTCTTTATTTCAGCAATTATTATGAATTAAGCTAAGTTTCAATGTGACATAAATTAGAGCCAAATTCTAAATAAAAATGAGATAGATGAGAAAGATGATCATGCTGAAGATTTGTACAGCTTGACTATGATTTCCAATTATAAGCATTAAGAAAATAAAAGTGAAAATGCAAGAAACAATTCATTTATAACCAGCATAAGTGTTCAGATAATTAAGGTGAATTTCTTCATTGCTTGTTTGTCCAGAGTTTCTATAAATGTAAAATGAGAAAACATATGTTCCTTCTCTTTCTGTGCTTGGCTGATCTCACTTAACATAATGATCTCCAGGTCTTTCCATCTTCTTGCGAATGACATGATTTTGTTCTTCTTTATTGCTGAGTAGAATTCCATTGTGTGTATTTCCCATCATTTTGCAATCCATTCATCTGTTGATGGAGACCTAGTTTGGTTACATATTTTGGCTATTACAAACTGTGCTGCTATGAACATGGGTATGCATATGTTACTGTAGTTCTCTGATTTCAACCCCTTTGGAAGATGCCCAGGAGTGGTATAGCCAAATCATATGGCGGATCCATTTCCAGTTTTCTAAGGAATCTCCACACTGATTGCCATAGTGGCTGAACTAGTTTGCACTCCCATGACATCAAGCTAGAGAATATTAGGGATACCTGATAGACTCCATATAATGGAGAGGAAACCTCAGCAAATCCAGAAAGGAGGGGTAGTGGAGGAAGAAGGGTGACGTTAATTAATGAAAAAGGTACATTTGAGCTGGGCATGGCGGCAAAGGCTTGTAATTCCCGTGCTTGGGAGGCAGAGATAGGAGTTTCACGCAGGTTCGAAGCCAGCCTCGCTGGTTTAAGAGACCCTGTTTCCAAATAAAAATATAAAAATGGGTCTGGGAGGGTAACCCAGAGGTAGAAGGTTTCCAGGAACCCCAGTACCACCAAAAAAAGAAAGAAAGAAAGAAAGAAAGAAAGAAAGAAAGAAAGAAAGAAAGAAAGAAAGGAAGGTACATTTGAATATGTGTATCCATGTGAATATAACATTGTTAACCTGTTGGGAGGGAGGGAAAAGAAGAAGCTGAGGGAGCGGCACCAAGTACTGTGTGAATATATGCCACTGTCAACATGATCCACATTATGATGTGAGACAATAGTACACCAATAAAATAAAATTTTAAAAATGTCAAATGAGAAGTTGAGCTCTCAGCAAGCACTTGAGAAATAGAACATCCTTGCCCTGTGATAAATTCAATTATTATGGCTGAACTCTATTATTGTTTTGCACAGATTTTCTAATGTAATTGGTGTTTCATTTTAAGTACCAAAAGTGATCAATATATCTAATTTTGAGTTTATTTCCTGTATTGAAATATTGGCTTAAAATTTTACATGTGATATATTAATGAGCCATGATTATTATAGTTACCAATATTCTGTTAATATGATTTCCAATAAAATTAATTGTATTTAGTATATAGGTATAAATACTTACCACTCTTGGTATATACACACTAAATCCAGGCATACATAAAACAGATTCAGAGCATGTCTCTAGATTATTATGACAAAGACAGTAGTAATGAGGGAAGCCACTATCCCCATGAACACACCTCCATAAGGAAGAAATAAAAAGTCAGTTCCCAGTACTATAAGCATTACGGAGAAGAGACTCTTCTTAGGGTCAAGACCACTACTTGATGTCAAGACAGCTACTAATAAATACAGTGCACTAAAACTTCAGCAAAGAAATTTTATTCAAATCAAAACCACACTGAGATTCTACCTAACTCCAATTAGAGTGGAAACAATCAAGAATATAAACAATAACAAATTCTGGCAAGGATATAGAGAAATAGGACCAGGTGTATAACAGCACACTTTACAATGCCAAATGATGGAACTAAACTAGTATCCCATCAAAAGATGAATGGGTAAAGAAAACCTGGTATATACACACAATGGAATTCTATTTAGCCACAAAGAATAAGATTAAGTCATTTGAAGGAAAATGGATGGAACTACACAATATTATGCTAAGTGATACTAGTCAGTCTCAGAAAGTCAAGGATGGTATGTTTTTTTCTTATTTGTAAAAGCTAGAAAGAACATAGAAAACATAAGGGATAATTAAATAATGAGGAAAGAAACCTATAGAGTAATTGAAGAGAGAGGAGGAGATTAAGGAAAGAGAAAACAATAAAAATATCAAAGAATACTATGGCAATAGGTGTAGGTATGACTACAAATATCACTAATTCATGTGTGGAGGGAGAGGAGGAATGGAGTGAGATGTGGAGAAAGATACAGAAAGAGTTGTGTGCACGTATGTTTTTACCACATCAAACCTCACTATTAGGTATAATTGCAGAGCACTTATAAAATAATTTTTTTTAAAAAAGAGAGAAGAATTTGTGTGCAGATGTTTTTTGAATTTTGAGATAAAAGCTGATGTGATCGTCTCAAAATTTTAAATAAATCTAAAAATATTTTTAGTTTTCCATTGCATCTAACAACAGATGCAATAAACATTAGATGCAATAACAATAAAGCATACATTTTCACAACATACAGCATATCTTTTTGGTTTTCCTTTAGCGTATACTTCCATCCTCTTATTTTCTTTTGGCTTCTTCTCCATAGCTTAGAATGGTCAGGTGCTTACCAAACTATGTCGTCTTCCTTACCCATGCATTACAGTGTGCCTTTTTAAACTGAGATCCTCAGCGGAATGATTTACAATTGATGGACTCACTTGCTCTCTTTCCTACTATTCACAGCTTTTTAAACAATCGGAATCTTACCCCAAATACTCCCCAAAGGCATTGAGACAAAGGTCACAAACGAGCCTCTGTCTTACACATCAAATGAGCTTTTCCTTCCTCCTCACCTTATTTTATCTCTACCAAAGTTAACACTGAATATAAGCACTCTTACATACACATATTTTTGGAAGAACATTAAAAATAGAACTGTTAAATTTGTGAAATATAAACATGTTTTATTTGTGCAACTGAGAAAATAAGAAGTAATGCAAACAGATTCTAAACCCAGAAAAATGTTATAAATGCATGTTCTCTTTGGGACTGAGCTAGTTTATTATCCTATTCAGTTTGAGCTCAACCTCAGCTCTTTTATGATTAGAGCAAACTTTCAAAGAGGCCTGCACCACAGTCAGTGAGGAAAAAAGAGAAAGCCAGTAGATTTGATGTCATATATTCAAAAGTCCTTTTTTACTCTATGGATCACTGAGCAAAGGCCACAAAATTTTCAAATTGAAACCATGAATGAGAAGAAAAGCTAGCTGCTGTCTGGGACACATTCGTCCTGACTCGCAGCAGCCCAGACCCCTCGGGTCTGATGTGCCTCAGAAATGTTATTTTGGGTTAGTTACCAGGCAACTCTGTGTGTGAGTCATGGGAAAGAACTCAGCATCACCATCACCCATGTCATCTTTCAATAGACTTAACACAATAGCTACACACCAGTCACCTTTTTCTCACAAAGGCCCATGTCAGAAATGAGGACAGGCACTTGGGATGCGTAGGATGGTTTTGTACTGTAGGACTCATAATGGGCTTTCATGTAATTTCAAAAATAAATATCATTGGGACTATTATGTAAATAAGTGGGCTACAGAAATGGGGGTTGGCAAAAAAAACATGAAAAACAAACATAAATTCCAAAGGTGAGACAGTCAATAAATAAGACAGAAGATTTGAAAGATTTATTATCTCTTTCAAGACTGCAGGATTCAGCTTGGGCAATCAGTGACTGTTTTCTGTGCACGAAAATAGAAACCTTGATTCTTCCCTTCCCAGTATTCAGAACAACACACCCTCTAATCTGAGTGGCGACAAAAGCCTTATCTTTTACATTTAAGTGGACTCAATTATTCTTAGTGCTTAAAATTTGGCTCTATCCAAAATCTAAAAGTGACTAGGGATTATAAGTGTAAGGTATAAGAGGGAGTAGGTTGATAATAAAGGAAATAAGATTTTTTTTTTCACAGACAGACATTCAGCCATTTATTGAACACTTTCTGATCCATGCCCCACATGTAACAGAATATAGACATTTTCAGAGTTTTTCTAACTCTGCTTCTATTTCTGAATGAAAGTTTTCCACAAAGGGTACCTGCCACCATTTAACCAATCTTACTGAAAATAATTTCATCTCCTCCCTCTGGCTTTACCAGGGCCAACATCATGGTGTTATAATTTGTGTAGTTACACAGTACTCTCTTCGTTCACAGGAGGACCTCATATCTGGTTAGTTGCTTATTAATTTATAAACAACATGCCCTGTGTTTTCATTTTGCAAGGGAACCCACAAATTATGTAACTTGTTCTGCCTTTCATTCCATACATCAAATAGGTTGCCATTCCTATAGATTCCTCCTCCTAAGCTAACCTACAACACTAACAGTTCTCCATCTCACCTTTTGGGTTCAGGTCTTCAGCATCCTAACATGGAAAGACAATTTTGACCAGAATTTTAGGGAAAGTGCCTCCTGAGCAGTGAACAGAATCAGAAATAGGAGTAACTAAAGAAGAGTGGAGGAAATGGTATCCCAGGCATCAGGACAGCAGCAGACTGCCCTGTGATGGAAAGAAGATGGCAGCTGATGCAGAGACCCTAAGTGCTGACTGCTCTCCATCTGCTCCTGTTTCTTTTCCTTCAGTCTCTCCTAACAGCTCCTGGCCCCATGGACATCTGCATCCAAAACAAGACTTTAGTATTGCTAGAATCCCTGCGGCTCTTACAATGTAGCACCTACACTGGGGATTGTTCTGTCTAAAGGCTTTACTGTTAACACCTACCTGACCCTCTGCAGAAAATGGAGGAAGCTGGAGTCTCATCTCTCAGCATCTGTGTACACATTTATCATGGTGCAAAACAACCACAAGAAACTACATGCTCTCTACGGTCTTTTTGTGGACTGTTCTTTACCTTCATGATTCCCCAGATCTTTAGCCAGCAAATTTCTTTTTTTTTTTTTTTTTTTCTTTCAGAGAAACATAAGCACTAGCTTCTTGAAGACGCCGAACATCTAGAGTCACCCACTTCTTTGTCTATCTTCATATAGCTCGTTGGCATTTTTCAATTCTAGAGCCAACCACATTTGCTGGATGTTTAGAGGGAAGAAGAGAGAGAAGAAACAAGCCCTCTGGACTCCAAAGGAGAAGGGCTGCAAGTTAGCTAACAAGGGCATTTGAAGGGGAAGCACTAGAGCTGTGGGACACTTTACCTACCTCTGGATTTCTCCTCTACCTCTCCCCTTTTGAAATTGCTAAGGCTTTCCTGAGAGGCTGGTGCGACTCTGAACTGGGTCAGATTTCTCAAGAGAAATATCTGAGTGCTCTCCTCCAAGCCTTGTGAGAGGTGATAAGCCAGAAGTCAGTGTGGCCAGTCATGCCAGTCTCCTCTGTGCATTCCTGCTCCTGTGTTCTACCTGTGTGCAGAAGGGAAGTCTCAGAGCGAGCCCTTTTTTGCCCTGTGGAAGCAGTATGTTGCATTTGTTTATGTTGCTTCACTGATTCTAAAGGGTCAGGTTGAGAGAACCACTCTTTCCTCAGTTGCCTAGAATAGCTGATCTCAGCAGATACTGGGAGACTTTTTCAGCAGACATTTTACAAGCAGCCCCTGTATGCCAGTCTTTCAAGAATCTAGTTAGGCTTTAGATCATTACCAGAATAGAACAAACAATATCCTAAATTACATGTGAAAGATTTTCTTTCTCCTCCCTCCTCTTCCTCTCCAGGTAAAATGATTATAACTAAATAAGCTATTTTTAGGATTAGGAATTAAGATGTACAATTAAATAATATCTTAAACAAAATATAATGAATGTTCTCAATATAAATTAATACATGACAAGTTGAGTGGCTCATGCCTGTAATATCAGGAACATCCATACACACAGACATACAATTGTTATACAATAAAAAAAAGAGTATGGGGGCTGGGCATGGTGGCGCACGCTTGTAATCCCCACGTTTGGGAGGCAGAGACAGGAGGATCACGCAGGTTCGAAGCCAGCTTCATTGGCTTAAAAGACCCCATTTCCAAATTTTAAAAAAAATATAAAAATAGGTCTGGGAGTGTAGCCCGGAGGTAGAAGGGTTTGCCGGAACCCCAGTACCACTAAAAAAAAAAAAAAAAAAAAAAAAAAAGAGTATGGGGGATGTAGCTTAGTTGTAGAGCACCTCTGGGTCCAACCACCAGTACTATAGAAAGACAGTGCATTATTACTTTTATTTATAATCATATTGAAATATGAACTAAAAATAATTTTGCATTTACTTCTAGATTAATATATATTAGAAAGGTCATAAAACACCAATGAATATAGAAAAGTAAAGACAAGGCAGTTGCCTATTACCCATTTAAGTTTTACTCTGGATTTATAAATATATAATGCGAATAAGTCTGAAATACATAAAATCCCATGTCAGTCATCTGACTTCTGTCATGCTGCTTTTTATTTCTAATTCATTTTAAGTTTTCTCTCTTTCACTATCTCTAAGTTTACATCTCTGACTCTATTTTCTGTTTATTTGTTCTATGAGGACTATTTTTTCTTTATAAGCCATGGCATTCTTTGGAGAGGAAGCATGTATAGCCACTAATTAGTTTTATCTTTCAGTCATAAAATAACATAGTCTTTGTAAAAATGAAAAAAAAAATCCAAAAAACCTTGATCATGTTTTTCTTGCTTTTATGGTCACCCAAACTTTAATCACTAAAGTATTAAAATGCAAATATAGTATACTACATCACTAGTGGATGTAATGATAAATGTATGCCTAAGGGACAGGAATATCTTCATCATTCTGAACTAAAATTCCATGACATTTAACGTGTACCAGTAGTGATTATAGAAAAATGAACACTCAATGTCCAGTAGCATCATTTTTTCAAGACTGACATGCACTCCCCAGGTAGGTTCATGCTGTAGGTCCTATACTATCTCCTCTCTTCAATCATGCAGGGCAGCATAAGTCTATATTTTAAAAACTCTCATGAAACTAATAATTTAGTTAATGATAAGTTAACTCTACATAGCAAAGCTAGCTTCCATATAGATAATGTCAAAAGCAAAATTTAAAGAACTGAGATGTAAAATGTACATTTGTTTATTCTTTACAGAGAAAAATCACATTATAACTCACAGAATAACTGTACTACTCTAATTTCATGCAGAAAAATTATCTCAGTATAACCGTGCTGCACTAATTTTCTTATTATTAGTATTCACTCAAGCCTACCCATATTATACTAAACCAGAAAACTATGTATTTTGCCTTTATTTTACTTAAAAACATGATGCTAAACTTTAACCTCTTTTAGTACACAGAAATGAGATTATTGTTAATAATATAATAACTAATGCTTTTACAGCATGCACTATGTGTCAGACATCTACCTAAGCATTCAATAGATATTAAATTATTTACTCTCTTCTTTTTGTGGCACTGGGAATTGAATGCAGGGGCATTCTAACTCTAAGCTATATCTCCAGTCCTACTTCAGTTATTTTGAAACAGTGTCTCACTAAGTTGTGGAGGGCCTCACTAAATTGCTGAGACTGGCTGCGAACCTGCCATCCTCTTGTCTCAGCTTCCCAGGTACTGGGATTACAAGGGTGAGCCACCACACCTGACTTTATTTACTCTTAAAAATTAATACAATGAAACTTAGCTTAATGGGGGGGGTGGTTCTGAAGTAAGAACATTCATCTAACATTCCTCACTTTTTGTTTTGGTTGTGGAAACGGGGCGTTGTTGATCAGTCTGGCTGCTTCGAGCTGAACAGGGGTGACATGGGGGATTTAGGGAGGAGCTAAGGGGAAGAAAGTCCAGTCTCAAAGTGATTAGAGGTCTAGCTAGGAATCCAAGGACTCAGGTGCCAAAGGCAAAAATTTCACTAGGGGTGAATTCAGAAAAGGTTCCTTGTAGTCACATATCTTCAAGGACGGCGGCCCAGTTGGCGATGGAATTGATAGGAGGAATCATCCAGCTGCCTTGCCTGAGACTGTATAGGAATAGTATGCCTTAAGCTAAGTTTCCTGAAAGGCCCTGGTCTGACCAGTTAAGCTACCATCCCCCCCACCCCCCCTAGCTCTGGCCTTACCTGGTCACTTGCCTGGGAGACCTGCCCCCTCCTGGTGCCCTTGGCCAATCAGTGAAAGGGACATTCCCCACTGAACCCCGTGCCAATTACCTGGCTGCAGGACCCCCTCCCATGGGACTCTAGCCAATTAGTTCAAAGGGCATTTCTCCTAGCCTATTAGCCCCCAATCTGTAACCCCAAGCCCTTATATAACCCTGATCCCAGCACATGCTCTCTCTCTTCATGGATTCTTCTTTCTCTCTCCCCCTCTGTCTGTCTATCTTTCTCTCTCTCTCTCTCTTTTTTCCTTTCATACCAGTTCCTCCAATAAATCTCTTGGCTACAAAAAAAGATTAATACTATGGACCTTTATATTCAAATTCCATATATTCCATTCTTTGAGAAACAATTGAGAGCTCACAACATAAGTTTTGCTATTTTTGTCCATAATCTCATAACATGAATTTCTACCCTTACATACTGTTGTAAATTAATATAGCCATTATGGAAAACAGAATGGAATTACTAAAAAAAAAAAAAAAGTAAATAGAACTAACATATCCAGCCATCACACTATTGGATATATATGCAAAAGAAATGAAATTAGAATGATAAAGAAATATCACTCCCCTATTTATTGTGGCACTATTCACAATTGACAAGATATGATAGAAAATTATTCATCAACTGATTAATGCACAAAGAAAATGTGAGATATGCATATTTGTGAGAATACAAGTTAGTCATTAATTTAAAAATCCATTCATTTGCAACAACATGAATAAACCTGGAGGATATTGTGTTAAGCAAAATAAGCAGGCACAGAAATATAAATATTGCATAATCTCAAGTCTATAATCTTAAAAAAATGTTGATCTCATAGAAGTAGAAAGTGGAGTAGTATACCAAGCACTGGTGTTGCTGCAGGGATGGGGGTCTCACTGAGTTGCAAAGGGCCTTACCCAGTAGGTGAGGCTATCATGAACTGTAATCCTTCCTTCTTCAGCCTCCCAAATGCTGGGATTACAAGGGTGGGCCACCACAGTGGGCTTAACCTTACTTTTAACCAATAGCTTTAGCATAAACAGTGGCGCTCATCAATATGCCTTCTGTTCCTCCTCATTCCTTGTCCTCCATGCACTTAAACTCAACCATTAGTTTTGGACAGTGGCTCTTAGGAAAAACCAAAGCATGCAAGAGTAATGGCAAAACCTGCCAGATTATTTTTTTCTATCATTATTGAATTACTATAATGCAGGTACAAAATGGCAGAATTTCTTCTACAGCCTTAAATTCTGATTTACAATATTTGCTGACTGTATGAATATGCCTATCCTAGGCACTGTTGAGCAACTAATGTGAAGTTATGAAATGGCCTGTGGCAAAGACATGAGCAGAACTGTCATGAACCAGAATACACCACATCTAGCACACCACTGTATGTTCTAAAGGAAGTAAGAGTACTTATAATTTAGGGTCAGAGGCAGAAAACATTGCCTTGAATATTTGAAGTAAATAATATTCAATATAAATTTGGTTAAGCTTAAACATCTACACAGGCACTCACACTGTTTGAAGATAGGTTTGAAGCATTTTTTATTTTAGATAGTGAATCTATCAAAGTGAGAAGGTTTCATACCTTTGTTCAAGAATGACAGAATCTCTCAAAGAAAGCAGTTCACTAGAAATAGGGAGATAGAGTTTCTTTTTCCCACCTCCCATATCCTATAGATAACCAGCATGAACTAGGATCCAATCACCATTTTACTAAATGTACATTATGCACCAAGAGTAATTCTAGTTATTTCTATATATGTTACCCCAATTAGCCACAATTTTTTTTAAAAGATCTCATTTTATAGATGAAAAAATTTATCACATAAAATTAGAAGAAATATATAAAGAACATGAATTCAATCTCAACATACTGATTATAGGTAATATGGATAGTCTCAAAAATAAATGAATAAGATCCGGGTGTGGTGGCGCACGCTTGTAATCCCAGCATTTGGGAGGCTGAGACTGGAGGATCGCGGTTCGTGGACAGCCTCAGCTACTTAGTGAGGCCCTCTTCAAATCAGTGAGACCCGGTTTCAAAATAAAGAATAAAAAATTGGGCAGGGGGTGTAGCTCGGAGGTCAAATGCCCCTGGGTTCCATCACAGACCGGCAAAAAAAAAAAAAAGAATAAAATGAATAAACACAACTAAAGGAAATAAAAATTTGTTTTGTTCAAGTGTTTCATAAAACATAGAAATTAATCATAATCAAAGACAATAGATATCAGGAATAAAGCAATTTAATATATAGTTTTTTTTATTTCTGTTCCTACCCTCAATGCATTTAGTAAGATTTAAAAAGCTCCTATGTGCTATACTCTCCTTGTGAGTTGACTCTCAAGAACCAATATTCACTATCAATCATAAACATCACTAGCATGAAGAATGATTTCCTCAGCTACTGATATTTGATAGAAATATCTCTTTTAAAAAAAAAATCTACAGTTGCTCATTATTTATTCCTAAATTCATGGGATCCTCAGAATACTGTCCCAAAAGAAGGATATTTCCTTAGCAGATGTCAATTATTGGTAAATATGTAAGATACAGATCCCATGCAGTAAAGTAATTTGGCACTCTTGTCTTATAAAGGCATTCTTTTAAAAATGATTTTGTTCTATAAGTCACCCCAAAATTAAACTACTTGCAATAATTAAATAAAAGGACTGCAGTGGTCTCCCAAGAGTCCCTGACTCTTTCTATGTATTTCATTAGCAGCAACTAAACTTTAACCACACTTAACTATAAGGATACATTAAAAAGTTAATTTAAATTTAATTAAATTAATTTAATTTTGAGTTAAACATAGCCAAATAATTGAATTCACAACCAAATTAAGTTTTCTGGAAGAATAGCTAATTTTATTCACCCATGGTATTAGAGACATTTTCACAATGTCTACCCAGAGCATCATTTTACAATTTACAAAAGTGCCCTGAATTACGTTCATTGTCAAATGCAAACAAAAGTTTTCTTATTCCCAAAACTCTTTTTAACTTCAGCACACCAAACAAAAAAATTTGTCTCCCCTATGAGGAAGAAGACGACCTAAGCAGAGGAAGTTCATTAAATTGTGCTTTTTGAAGTTCTTCCTGCTAAAGATTATATGAGGCTGACTAAAATCAGTATGACTTGGCATAAGGTTAAAAATACATTTAACAAAAGATTGTAAAAATCTTCCTACCATCTATTTAGAGTTTCTGTAGGATGTTATTGCTTCTCTGAGTTCTCTCCCTGAAAAAAATTTCAAGCTTTCAGCCATACCAATCTACAATTCCATTCAGGAGGTTAGCGTTCTATGTAAATAATATATTTATGCATGGTCACCTAGCCTCTGCCTACCTATTTCCTTAGGGGATTTCTCAGGCTGCTCTAGAACAAGACTAACACTTAGCCTCTGACGTCCCTTAGGATTTCCCAATCCTGAGCAAAGGACTTTACTCTTTAAATAGTGTTTTATATAATACCAACTGCCATTACGAAAACAATTCAGCTATTGTCAATATAGCTTAGGAGGGTGTATAAGAATGAGGGCATAATATGCTTTCCAAGTAGAGTGGAAGTTTTGAGGTTGTTGAAAATCTAATGATTCACAATTAAGAGGTCTTTCTTTTTGGTCTCATTCATTCTTGAATGTATGCAAGTCATTCATCCCTCTAAGATTCAATTTTGCTGACATCTAAAATAAAGATCTGAGAAGCTGAGCATGGTGATGCACACTTGTAATCCCAGTACTTGGAAGGCTGAGATAGGAGGATCACAGGTTCACGGTCAGCCTCATCTACTTAGTGAGGCTCACCACAACTTAGTGAGATCCTGTTTCAAAATAAAAGATAAAAAATAGGGCTGTTGGTGTAGCTCAGAAGTAGAATGCCCCTGGGTTCCATCCCCAGTACAGCAAAAAATAATAATAATAATAACAATAATTAAAGACGTTGAACTGAAGTTTCTTTCACATCTAAATATGAGTAGTCAAAAAATAGTGAGGGAGAAATGAATGATCTGTCTAGTAGTAAACTCTATGAAAAAAAACTGACCATGGATATTTTTTATCACTTCTCCAAGCTTGCTGTAACAGTCATATTCAAAAGAAAGGCTCAATAGGCAGAGAAATCATTCACTACACAGGAAAAATATCATATATATCAATCAACCTAATTTATCATAATCATAAATATAATAAAGAAAGATCACTGGACAATTGAGGAAAATCAGCATCATGTTAAAAAAAATACCAAGACAAACACCACAATTATAACTTTGACAAAAATAATAGTCAGAACAAAAGGAATTTTTATAAGTTGGAATAATATATTTTAAGATATTAGAGATAATGATCTATCCATAAAACACAAATTTATAAAGAATATTATACAGCAAAAGCAATTCATTGGATAGAGGGGAAGAGTTTTCCTTTTCCTTCACTTCCCTATTCACCAAAATAAGTTTCTTTAGTCAGCATTTAATATTTGGTAAATGTACCTCAATTCCTCACAGAATTGCAATCTTATATTGGCATGTTTTATTTTCTTGTTGCTTTTCTGGAGATTGAACCCATTGGCACTCTACCACTATGCTAAATCTCTGGCCCTTTTTGTTTTTATCATTTTTTTTCTTTTTTTATTGGTGCACTGTGATCATACTTTTTAATGAGGTACAAGATGGTAGAGGCATACATGCTCACATCACTCATTTAGCCCTTTCCCAATTCATACCCCATTTCCTCCCCCTCCCTCCTTTCATGTTTGGCTTAGTGATTGATTTTGATATGTTTGTGAATATACATCATATACATTAGAAAATTTCCCTCTTCCTTATTCCTATACCCTTCAATTAGGTCACCTTATTTGCTTCTCTGTGGTTTCTTGATTTTTGCCTGGAGTTACCCATGACCTTTTTTCTCCCTAGCTGCAACATATTAGGGAAAGCATCACATTTTTTAATTTTTGTGATTGACTAAGCTCACTTAGCATAATGTTTTCAAGTTCTATCCATTTCCCCACAAATGATGCAATTTTATTTTCTGTATGGGTGAGTAAAATTCCATAGGTACATATCCCACAGATTTATAATTAAATCATCTGTTGATGGACATCTTGACTGGTTCCATAGTTTGGCAATGGTGAATTGAGCAGCTTTGAACATAGATACTCATGCGTTAGTTTGGTAGTTTGGCTTCTATTATTTTATGTAGATACTGAGAAGTGGTATTGCTGAATCATCTGATAGGTTAATTCCTATTCTTCAGAGGATCTTCTATACTGTTTCCCAAAGTGGTTGCACTAATTTGCAATCCCACCAGTGTATTACAGTTACTACTTCTCTACATCCTCGCCAACATTTGTTGTTGTTTGTTTTTTGGATAATTGACATTCTAGTTAAGAGTTAGGTGAAGTTTCATGGTAGTTTTTATTTGCATTTCTCTAATTGCTAATGATTTTGAACACTTTTTCATACATTTTTTAGACATTTAAATTTCTTCTTTTGTGAAGGGTGTACTTAGTTTACTTGCCCATTTTTTATTTGGGCTATTTGTTTCCTTAGTGGTGAATTTCTTGAATTTCTGTATATTCTAGATATTAGTCCTCTCTCAGAGGAATAGTTGGCAAAAAAAATTCTCTGTTTTTTAAATCTTGAGATAGAGTCTCTCTAAGTTCCTCACACTGACCTTGAACTTGTGACCTTACAGCCCTGGCCTTCTAAATTGCTGAGGTTACAGTTATATGCCACCATGTGCAATTATATATTCTCTTCATTATATTTTGCTTTAGTTCCTATCTATAATCACAGAACCTCAAAGATATAATTTATAATAAGAAATAATTAAATATTTAACAAATGAAAATTAAATGACTTGGAAAAAATTTAGGGTCAAAATAGACATAAGTATATAAGTTGATTAAAGCCTACCCAGTACCAAGAAGAATAAATGAGGTTAAAAACAGCAAAATATAGGTACATAAGGAATATTCTGACAAATTTCATGATTTATAATTCAAACCAACTAAAATTATTAACTGAAATCTCTTGAAACCTCAACTCTACAATTCAAGATAATAAATTAATTCATCACTAGAGCTTTTGCCAGAAAAAACATCAGGCATACAAAATAATTCTAAAATGCTATTTAACAACAAAATCATCAAAGATATGTTCCAGAATAATGAGCAAGAGGTTCAAGAATATCAATAATATTAGACACAAGGACAAACTGCAATATGACATCAAAGAAATATAGAAAGTTTCATTGATTTGGAACATTTTTACAAGAATAGATTCTGTTAGGACCATATTCAGCATATTATGCACAAGAATTATTTTTAATTTGCATCTAATTATTCTACTGTAGTAAATAATATTTATATAATAATAGCATTATAAACATTGTAGTTTTTAGAATATACATATGGACAAAGGACAGAATAAATAATCAAAATTACAGAACAAGCTGGCATGGTCGCACATATTTGGAATCCAAGTACTACAGGAGGATCATAGGTTTGTGGACAGCCTTAGCTACTTAGTGAGGCCCTCTGCAACCTAGTGAGAGCTTGTTTCAAATAAAGAATATAAAACAGGGTTGAGGGTGTAGCTCAGAGGTAGAATAGCCCTGGGTTCTATTCCTAGTACCAAAAAAAGAAAAATAAATAGAAATTAGAGAACAATGTAATGACTTCAATTTGATCAAGTAAAATTTAATAGTCAAAGTGAAAATAAGAAGTAGAAGAGATAAAAAAAGGAAGACGTACTGATTTTCTATTTTATTATTGGAATAGAGAACATCTAAATAAAAAAGGTGAAGTATTTAAAAAAAAACCAAAAACTATAATTATCAAAAATCATGCATCAAGCCTTGTGTAACATTACAGGCTTGTAATCCCAGTACTTGGGAGGCTAAGATAGGAGATCTTAAGTTCTCAGCTAGCTTCAGCTACTAGTGAGGTCCTCTGCCACTTAGTGAGACCGTATACCAAAATAAAGAATGAAAAATAGGGCTGGGTGTAGCTCATATATAGAATGTCCTTGAGTGCAATCCCCAATACTGAAAAAAAATGAAGAGTAGCTGGACTTAGGAAGATAAAGGGAAACAAAGATTGTCCACACTGTGTGCTTGTCCAGATTTTGTGTTGTACATATACCCTTTGGTGCAAGATTATGTACCTTGTCAAATTATCTGAGTTCATGAGTGTTTATTTAATATTTCGCTAAATTCTAACAATTGGGGGCTCACCTGGGATATTTTTATCAGTTGAGTGAGTGCCACAGGCTCTCCACCCAAATGAGAGACACATTCTACTCCCTTGTGGTAACCTCTTGGTAGTCACCTGGCAGATCCCTAATTGACCAAGACCTAGCAGTAAAAGCAACATACAAGAAATGGCCTAAGAGGGGCACAGGAAAAAGAGTACAGAAAAAGAAACACCATGAGGGAAAGTGGCTAAGTGTTTCCTTGGTGGCCTGGTCATTTCGGAGGCTGTGTGCATGAAATGAGTCTGCAGACACGGGGCAAGCACAGAATTCTGATCTGCAGTTTTGGGTGATGCTTCTATACAGCTTAATACAGTAGTCTAGGAAGCTCTTAAAATTCTTCGCAAACAAATTGGAAAGTTAAGAATTAAGCATCTCCAGGGAATGCAAAAGACTGCTGATAAAGGGGTTAAGCCTGGCAAACACTCATAGTTGGGTATTCAAAATGGAAAACAAAGTAGGGAGAATTCTTATTAGAAAACATAAAATGAGAATAAGATTCCTCAGAAAGCTCCTGAGCTTTATGCTCAAATGCTAAGGTGATATTCTTAGGATGAAAGATAAAAAAAAAGATGAAATATTGCTGTTTCATTTGGACTGGTTAACATTATTTTGTTCTAGATAAAAACTGGATATATTAATGATAGATAAATAAGCATTTACAAATTAAAATTAAACTTTCAAATGGATTTAAATACCTTTTTGTTTATGCAAATATCTATCTTTAACAAATAAATTTAATTTTGGTAAGGTAAACACATTTTAAAAATTTGTATTCAAATTATTTTTTGCTAGGCTAGCCAAATAATACATTGGTTCATAAAAGACAATCTGATTAAACAAGCATATCAAAAAAATTTTAAAACAGCAAAGTATTTAAACTGCACTATGGATTTCCATGTCAGTGTTTAGCTAATTGTACACTAAATTTCATAAGCCAAAAAGTAAAACAGAGAGAATTTAAAGATTTGTAGTTTGGCCAGAAAGGTATGTGAAACTGGAGCTGTAATGGTGGTGTAATGGCCTGCTTCTGACCTTGTCAGCTAACAGATGGTTTGTTTCAAAGCTGACATTTTTCTTCCTGCCCCTCATCTCTTCTTATTAACAAGTAACAGGCTCTTATTGTTTACTGACCATGGGAATGAAGCCCAGAAGCATAGAAACTTATGAGTTAAAAAAAAAAACAATTCAAGAATGACTTAGACATAAATTGACAAGCCCATGTGACCCTAAAGAGATTACTCTTGAAAGGACCTTGATTCTTTTGTTTAGAGAAAATCCCGCTTTAATTCTAAACTTTTATGTTTATGGCTTCTCTGGTTTTCTAGCAAATAAAATAAATTTCTTTTTCCTTCTTCCCGAAGGTTTGTCCCAATTATTTGGTTTGATTAATTGGGACAAGTACCAGAACTTGGTTATTACTTTAGCAACCATGGTAGTAACCATCATACCCTTTCATTCTGCTGAGGAGTGAGGTATAGAGAGCTCTAGATTTGGGAGATAAGGAAGACTGCCTCTGGTAAGAATGGTTTGGACAGAGGTGCTCTCCCATGAAAGGAGAGATTGGTAACTTCTCAGCAGCTTCCAAGGTTCCTTTTCACTTAAAGAATTCGCCTTGAGGAGTCTAAACAGCATGGATCTAAGCTGTAGGCACAGAGAACAGCATTACCTCTGGTGTCTCAGTTGAGAAAATGTAATAAGCTTGAGATAAGAGTACCCTCTTTGCTATGCTGCGAAAACTTTGGAAGCAATGGCGTTTGCAATAAAAGTGACAGTTCCCTTTCTCTCAGTGGTGGCAGAAATGATAGTAATACACTTTGATGATGTCACTCCCTGAGCGACATCAGCACCTGGGCCACTTTCTCCAGGTGAAACACCAGCATTCCTCATGGTCTGGTGGCCTGGGCTTTGTAAGTCTATATGTAGTTCATCTCCAGTTCTGGTGCTAAAAACATTATTTCCTCTCCTTTCTTCAGGGACGAAGGGCTGGATTGTCAACTCCCAGTCCTGTCTTCTCTCATCTGTGCTACTGAGAAGGTATATATGTAAGTGGAAATGGAAACTGCCTGGCTCTGTCTCCAGGGACCAACAGCTGTATGTATATGGGGAAAGGTATTTCATCCCTGCTCTCTTCTTCCACATGCTTTCTGCTGCACAACCTCTGGCTAAATAAGTAGTGGCAAGCAGCAGTCTTCCCTCTCTGGGCAACCTAGATTAGGGGAAATATCTCCTTTTAAAATATATTTGGCTGGAGCCTGGCACGGTGGCACATGCTTGTAATCCCAGCATTTGTGAGGCTGAAACAGGAGGACTGCAGTTCAAAGACAGCCTCAGCTACTACTTAGGCGCTTTGCAATTCAGTGGGACCCTGTTTCAAAATAAAGAATAAAAAAATATGGCTGGGGGTATAGCTTGGAGGTAGAATGCCGGGTTCCAGAACATCCCCAGTACCACATACACAAAAATCAATAAATAAAATATATTTGGCTGGGAAAACACCAGTTTGAAGGAAAAGGCAAATTCCTCATTAGTAAAAAAAAATAGCTTCAAGAAGTAAAAGAAAAAATTCATATAAACCCTCATAGGTAATTTTTGTTGCCTCTAAGGTGTGTAATGCCTAGGAGGAAATAACACTAGAGCCAACATAGTTTTATTGGCTGCCTCTGTAAAGGTATCCTAATAAAAGGAGCCTCACCTCAGTCCTAGACAAATAAATTGACAGTGAGGACTGTCTTACTCAAATCACAAAACTTATTGTGCAAGTTAAATGTTCTTTTAACTTTTTCATCTGAAAAGCAGTGACTTAATTTACAAGTACCACTGGAAATGCACTCTGGTCCCACCTTTGTTTGTCAATGAAAAAAAAAAAAGATGGTTCACTTTATTAGTGGTTTTGGGGAAATTTGTCATGCCACTGGAGCTCAATCAATAAAAAGAGATATTCATGAATATAAGGCAAAAATAATTAAAGGTGCTTGGACACTTGGCATTTCAAATCATATCTTTCTGATTAAAGATGAGGTATTAATTATATACAAATATAATTTGAACGGGTATTTGTTTAGGTTAAATTTAAATGGAGATTTTATGTCACCAAATATTATCAGACTATTATACAAACTGGATTTGTTTGACCCCAATAGTTTTGTTTTATATTTTCTTTATATGTCTTTATAATTGTTGTCCACTAACATTACAGATGTACAACTTTAACAAAAACCTAAGCAATGTTTTAATAGCAATTATTTGGAGGACAGGCTATGATATTGACCCCTATTTTTAAAAAAAAGGATTTGGTGAATCTAATCTCCTGAGTGCTCAACAACTGAGACTTGAAGAACAATCAGGAAGTGCTAAAAGGAACATCCAATGATTTGGCCCTAGCTAGCCCCCTCCAAGGTCAAATAGGACCAGGAAAAGACTACACTAAGGCCCCTTCAACCTCTGTGAGTCATCTGACATCCCTATTCAGAGGATCATGAAGACCCCATAGACTGAGGGCCCTCAGCACATACTCTACAAAAAGAAGGTTCAGTAAATGGTCAGCAAGACCATGACCGATTCTTGAGATGGCACAACTGATAGAGAAAAGGCCTCATCGATTCCCTAGGAGTAATCCTAAGGAACTTTGACTGACTTTAACAGGAAAAAAGTATGTAACATGTTAGCCCAACATTGGGATAACTTAGTCTTAACACCCAGCCAGAAAGAATAAACAAAAACAAGTGTGCTGTTCTGGGTTATAAAAAGAGGTCCATAGTCTTGGAGTCCTTATAAGATGCTATGAAACTAAACATATCCCTCCTGAGGTTTTACAGGGCTAGGACCACTGGACAACTAAAGAAGGAACAATGTTTGATTTATAGACAGCTTTGCCAAATGTATAAAAACAAAAGACATAGTGGTAGACAATCACTATAATGGACAAATTGTTGGTACTGATATAAAGGGTGATAGTTATCAATGTACTATGCTGTTTGTTTTTAAATATGAAATGGATTAATTATTTATATTATCATCAATAGAGATTTGTTGACTATACTAAAAATGCTGTAAAGGAAAGAATTAATAGTTATAAGCCAAATAATATGGAAAAGTAGATTAGTTTTATAAGAATTAACAACCATAGCAAATGATCTCACTAAAAATTCAGGAATAGATGATCCCTTCACTAATTAATAACACAATGGTTTGGTAAATGGGAGGGAATAATAACATCTGTCCTGACCTCCCTTATCATTGTTATCAGAGTAATAATTTTAGTAAAATATAATTTTGGTGATTGGTCCAAAGACTTAGAGAAACTACAGTTACAAAACAAGCTGCACCCACATGTTCTGGTAGTTGTTTTTTTTTTTTTTTTTTTACAATCAATCTTAGATCATAAGAGTCAGCTTATATTGATGGAGTTTGAAGAAAAGAATGGAAATGTAAAATAAAAAGGGGAAATTTGTAAAAATGAACATTTTTTTCTGTAGAAATTATAAGGTCACATAAAAAGTGACCATAATTCATTTTGTAACTTTTTGGTACATGTGACTATATGTTCCACTATCAAAAGTGTAAGTTCCCTATTTCTCCTTTGTTCTAAAGAAAGAAAAGATAAAAAATCTTTCCCAGTGGGAAACTAGCCAAAGGGATTAGCTATTGAGGTCTTACCCCAGACTGTGGGGGATGGCACAGTGGGCTATGCGTGAGGAGGATAAAGGAAGCCCAGACTGTCCACACAGTGTGCTTGCCCAGTTGAATGGTGTGTATGCACCCTTCTGTGAGGAAGTAAAGTACTTGCCAAGTTACTTTTGAGTTCATAACCCTTTATTTAATACTCTCCTAAAATCTGTTTCTAGCAATTCCAATACCACAATAAATTTAAAAACCAGGCTCGGTGGTACCAAAATGTAATACCAGTATTTGAAAGGCTAAGACAGGAAGATGTAATTTAATCAGACTAAACAAATTAAATGAGATGCCTTATTGTAGTTGTTTTTTTCATATTTACACCATAATTCTAATTGGCTTGGATATTTATCTATGAAAACCCATCATTTTGGTTTACTGCTACTGGTAGGGGAGGTCGGATGGAGAACATTTATTACTTAGCTTCCATAGTTTTAAATCTCAACCTGTAGTTAAAATCATGGAAGTAAATAATTAATGTAGTAGTGTCATTGTGTATGTATGGACGAATGCACAGCTATCAACTTCTAACTAATGGTATCCTTCCTTGTGAGCAGAATTTGTATTTTAGTTTTCATTTCTACCATGTAATATGGGACTGGAATTGAGTATATATCATAATTAATTGAATGTGAAATACCTAAGTATTCTGAATGCATGACTGCTTTAGCATACAGTCTCATTTTACTAAAAAAGACAAAAGATTTGTACATATTCTGTCACCAATTTTAAAAAATGCCTATAATTTTTATTCCCAAATGCTGGTTTACAGAGCAGTGTAGATAAAGAAAAAGTTTTGTGCCAATCTGTGGCAAAATAAGAAAAACTAGGGCTTTCATAATTGTGTGAGATTTATAACATGTGGGTTAAAGTATTGTAATTTGAAATCACATCTGTCCTTTATTTTTCATATTAAATTTTAATGATATTCAAGTGTAAATAGATAGCACTCTATTTTTTCTCTTCCTATGCCTGAATGTTCCCTTTATTTTCCTGTATAGCTCAGAGAAGTTTTCTTGAAAGTGGCTCATATGTGATATAAATCAATGTTTAATTAAAATTATAGTATTTGTGCTATAAAAATAAAACAACTAAAAGATGTTATTATTAATAAAATTTGTGTGTACTTAAATTACCCTATGAGTAATGTAATTTTTGTACTTAAAATAGTTTTTAAATCATAGATGCACTTTTACAAGGCAAATAATATTGTTAGCACCCTTAAAACTAATAAATATAAAATTAGTTTACTTATATAAAAAGAAAAAATGGACATCTGCCAGGCTATTTCTAAAGAAAATATTTAAAAATTATTCCAATTTTACTTTGTGACTGTCTTTTCTTTGCAGGCAGTAAAGATACTATTTTATATAAAATATAGTATAAAATATATATGCATTTATAATATATAATAATATATTATATATGCATATATATATATATATATATATATTTGTGGTACTGGGGGTGGAACCCAGGGACATACTACCTCTGGGCTATATTCCCAGCCTTATTTTTTTTATTTTTATTTTGAAACAAGGTCTCACTGAGTATGTGAGGACCTCACTAAGTAGTTGAGGATGTCTGTGAACTGCAATCCTCCTGTCTCAGCCTCCTGAATGTTGGGATTACAAGCATGCGCCACCATGCCTGGCCACATATATATTTATTGAGGGGATGATTTATAAAATAAAGCATACATCCCCTTGAGGGAAAATGGTCTCTGTTATATAGGCTTATTTAAAATTAAGTATATGCAGGATTACAATACACGTATTTTCTAAGTGGAAGTAGGTGTTTCATGCCTATGAATATATTTCTGAGTTCATATCCTCCCCTAAGATCATACGCTCCTTGGTATGATCTCAGAATCATACATGTAAACTTTTATAGCCTCAGAAATACTTTTGTCCACACTTACTGATCCTCAGTGAAGAGCTGAATTCCTCTCTAGTTATTTTTATTCATGGGATATTGAACATGATTTATATAATTTGGTGGGAAAATGTTATAAATGGTTAGCAAGAAGCTGCACGATTTTTGGGAATCAGGCAGATTCTGTAGCACCATCTCTAGCTAAGTGACAGAGCCAGGACAACCCAGAGATAGGGGGTTAGTGAAACACATGCAGCTAGAGTCAAGCTAGAGAGGAAAAACAAACAAACAAATAAATGAATAAATAAATAAATAATTTTAAATAAATAAGAAAACTATCATTATTCCCAGTAATAAAGAACTTGGGAATATGTCTTAAAAGCCAGGTGAGGGCAGCTCAATTTTGAGTCCTATAATGTCCTTTCCATACATGATTAGTATTTTATATTCACTATTCAGCACACATTCCAGGTTTTTTCATCTTTTACCAGTTCTATTTTAGAATTTGCCAGATAATGCCTCAGTTAACATCTTCTGTGTCTTTCTAAAGTAACTTTCTTATGAGGCTGTGAACAGAGGCTTTTTAATCAGGCAAAGTTTTAAGGACCTAAGACTTGGTATTACCTATTTATCTTCCTAAGATATCTGGCACTTGTTTATTTTGAAGGTTCTTAATTAAAAAAAAGCACTGGGAAATAGCAACACCAAATACTAAATTGTGTTGATGCCATTTTCATATAATAATGTGGACATGTAGTGAGCACTCTATGGCACTACATCAGGGTCGAGAAACCACTATTTTTATCATCCCTACATTCCTAGGCAAAGTCACCAAAAAGATTTAATTATCTTCTTAATACATATCTTATTGTAAAAGATTAAGAATGAGAACCCATTTAATTGTAAAATAATGGATTTTTAAACCCACAAAAGGTACTTGAATAAATAGATATTTCTTATGAATATTCTAATAAGAAATTATGCTAATGGCAATTGCTAAAGCTAAAAATTGTTGAGAAGGAGATTAATTGCTTATAATATGCCACAAGCAACATGAGACAAAAATAAATGATTCTCCAATCTTTAATGCTCAACTATTTTATTGATATATTCTTGATGAAAGGGAAAACCAAAATTAACTTGCTGAAATTTAGAAAATTATTTTAAGAAGAAGAAATTAAGAATTTTTCAATATGTGCATGTTATAATTTATCATTAACAAGTGCTGTGTGATCTATGAGTTACTTTTCTAGAAAATAATGATAGGTTATAAGACATTAAAATTAAGAAGAATAAGCTAGCTTATTTTATCAGATTTCAAGATTTATTATTATGCTAAATAAATATTGATGGTATTATTGCAAAAGTAGATAAATAGAAAAATGGAACAGAAAGGAAAATCCAGAAATAGACTAACATATATATGGATATTTAACATATATATGGATATTTGATTAATGACAAAGTAATGCAGGATTGAAAATACAATAGCAAAGAATGGTGTTTTCAAATGATATCATTGATCCATTTGTGTGTGTGTGTGTGTTTATGTATATGAGTTAAAATAAAAATTTTTCTTGCTTTTTAACATATGTAAAAATTAATTTAAGTTGGATTTTTTTATTCTAAATATAGTGAAATAAACATTATGTCCTTTGGAATGTATCTTTTAAAGATATTCTCTAATACATTGCTGGTGCAATTGCAAATTAGTTCAATCATTTGGGAAAACAGTATGAAGGATCCATAACATAATGGGAATGAATCTACTGCATGATCCAGCAATACCACATTTGGGAATCTACCCAAAAGAATGGAAACCAAACTACCAGACCGATGCATATATATCTATGTTCATAGCCACCCAATTCACAATTGCTAATTATGGAACCAACCAAGGTCCATCAACAGATGACTGAATTAAAAACTATGGAATATGTACACAATAAAATTTTACTCAGCCATAAAGAAGAGAAAATGTATGTCATTTGCAGAAAAATGGATGGAACTGGAGAACATTATGCTAAGTGAGATTAATCAGTCACAAAACTTAAAAAAATGTGATACTCTCCCTAATATGCACAAACTAGAGAGAAAATGGGCCATAGAAGTAACTCTAGACAAAGAAGAAGAAACTTTAGATGAATAAATAAGGCAAACTAACTGAGGGTGAAGGAGTCGGGGAGGAAAACTCCCTAATGCACAGAATGTATATTCACAAACTTAATCATTAAGATAAACATGAGAAGGAGGAAGGAGGAGAGAATGAGGTGGGAATTGGTGAAGGGCTAAATGAATATGTGCATGTATGCCTCTTCCATTTTATACCCCAGTAAGATGTATGATTACAATGCATCAATAAAATAAGTAAATAAATATTCTCATAAACTTATGGTTGGCAAGAATCTCTTTTTTTCATTATCACCTAAACAAAATGAATTAGATTGATGATCAAGACAGCATGGTGACACATGCTTGTAATTACAGCATTTGGAAGGCTGAAACAGGAGGATCACGGTTCCCAGCCAGCCTCAGCTACTTAGTGAGGCCCTTTGCAATTCAGTGAGACCCTGTTTCAAAATGAAAAAATTAAAAAGGGCTGGGGGTGTCACTCAGAGGTAGAATGCCTTAGGGTTCAAGCCCCAGTACCACACACAAAAAAAGATTGATAATCAAATAACATCTAATGAGAACTTTTCACTTGAAAGTACCACTGAGAAAGTGAAAATAAAGTCTACACAGTGAAAAAAAAATAGAAAATATTTGCAACATAGATAAAAATAAATGGTGTTTATCAGAATATATATATATATATAATATATATGTACATAGAGACATTTACATATTTTATGTATATATTCCTATTAATAAATAGCTAAAGGCAAATAATCTGATGAAATGAGTTAGGAACTTGAAGTATTTTATTAAAGTTATTCAAAAAACCATATTATATAAAAAGGTGGTTGTTTTCTTCACCTATCATAAATATGAAAATTAAAATCACAACTATATACCACTATGTTTACACCAGAATGACTAAATTTAAACCGAAATAACACCTTATGTGACCTTATGTGAATGTTTAATACCCTGCTTGTAAGTGTAGATGGAGTAAGGTAAACTCTTAAAATCATTACATGTAATTTTTGGAATATCAAAATTCCATATATGTAAAATCAGGAACAATTTCTTTCCAAGCCAAATATCCAAAATAATATGTACATATAAATATTATATATAAAATGTTATTTGTAATATTCAAAGCTGAAAATAATGCAAATGTTCCTTAATTAAATATTAAATAAAATATGGCATTATTACAAGGTAAAAATTTTACAAAGTTGTGCTATTAGAACTCAGGGTAGTTTTCGTTTGTTTCACTTTGCTTTGTATATGGAGGAGTAGAAAGGAAAGATGCTAGGTATTGGTAATGTACTTTGTTTTGACCAGGATAGTACTTATGTGAATATGATTAATGTAATAACTCATTGAGCTATACTTTTAACATCTTATATTTTAATGCATTTTATTTTCTAGGGTTTTTTATTTGTTTTGTTTTGTTTTGTTTTTGCAGTACTGGGGATGGAGCCCAGGGGCATTCTACCTCTAAGCTATGCCCCCAGTCCTATTTTTTTATTATTTTTATTTTGAAAGAGGTTCTCACTGAGTTGCAAAGTACCTCACTAAGTAGCTGGTACTGGCCATGAACTATGATCCTCTTGTCTCAGCCTCCTGAATGCTGGGTTTACAAGTATGTGCCATAATGCTAGGCTCTGGCTTTTTTTTTTTTTTAATTTAGAATTTGAATCCTGCCTGTCTCTGGCCAAAATATAGCAACAAAGAGCCAGACATGGTAGCACAAGGCACATAGAACTTGGGAGGTAGAGACAGTATGATTGCAGGTTTTCAGCCAGTCTCAAAAACTTAGTGAGACCTGTTTCAAAATAAAACAGGGCAGGGGGTATAGTGCAAAGGTAGAATTATATTGAGTTCATCCCTAGAACCACACACATGCAGACAAAATACAGCAACAGGGATGGTATTTACTCTTCTATCTGAAATGAATAAGAAAGAAAAAATATGTGAAGTTGCAAATTGCAAGAGACTGTATAACAGCAATGAACAATAGTGATCCACAAACAGATAGCAAACAAATAAAGTGGGTCTTGAGATTTTTCCAGCTTATCCCTCATTGCCAGTAAGTGGGAATGTGGTAGGCCCTGTGAGTTAAAGAGACAACCCATAAAGCATGGGGAGAACAAGGTGGCTACAGCTTACATCTCGAGTATAAGAGTCAAGGACAACACTAAACAGAACCACAAAGATGTGTAAAGGCTTCCACTAGAGTATTCAAGAGCAAACACAGCAGTGTGTGTTTGCCAGGAAACAAGCCATGGCCACAGAAAGAATCACATGTAGAGACAGGAGAATACTGCCTATTTGGCAAAGGTCTGATACCAATGTCATTCCCAGCAGACAGAATGAAGAGTCTCAGAATCCATGGGATAGTTCAGAATGGTTTTGCTTCAGTAGTGGATATGATTAGCCCTAAAATAAAGGATATTTGGTCCTGCCAAACAAATATTATGGGTAGCATCCAAAACAATCAAACTGATTTAAGCATCTTAACTATTTCCTAGAAAAAAATTAAGAAACTATATGTATCTATTAACACTCAATAATGAGGAAGGAAAAAAATAACAAAATATTGCATTATGTTAAAGATTATCAGGCATACCAAGAAGCGGTAATGCAACCTGTAAGGGGGCCTCATGTTAAAATTAGAAAACAAGGACATTTAAACAGTTCTGTCCCATATTGTTCAAACAGATAAATGGAGACATAAAAATATAGAAAAGGCCCAAATTAAATTTAAAATAAAACTATAATTTTCAAGATAGAAGATACACTGGATGTGATAGGACTAAGACAGATAAGATATGGGAGAAGAACGTATTAGTAAACTTGAAATAACAAAGCAAAATATCTAAAATGAAACAGAAAAAATAATGCTTAAAGGGTATTATTGACATTTGGGACTTTATAGCTCATAAAAACATGTATCTAGAATAACCAAATGAGATAAGAATACAGACACAAAATATTAAAAGTATCAAATACCTACTTTTTAAAATTCGGCAAAACCTAAAACTCATAGATGCAAGCAGCACATTGATCCTCTAGTACAAGAAATATGAATAAAACTATAAGAAGCCATATCACATTCATATTGTAATGAGAATTTCTCAAAAGAACTCATAAAATTAAGATGCGATCCAGGAATCCTATTTTTGAGGAAAGTTCACCAAGTGCTGTGTGCATGTGTGTCACCATCAATCACTCTGAACTGTATTATGCTGTAAAACTATAATGCACCAATGAAAGTATAAAAAAGGAAGAAAAGATTCACTATCAGTACATCAGAGCAGTCAGGATGTCCATGTCTACTGCAACACTATTCACAATGGTCAACTTATGTAATAAACATGTATCCATCGAGGATAAGTGAATTTTTAAAAATTGTGATATTTAGGCATGGTAAGATATTATTCAACCTTAAAAATAGGTAAAATTTGTCATTTGTAAAAACATGGATGGAACTGGAGAACATTATCCTAAGTGAAATGCCCCAACACAGAAATTCAAATACTTCATGCTCTCCCGGCATGGTGGCACATGCTTGCAATCCCCGCGATTCGGAGGTGGAGACTGGAGGATCAAAGCCAGCTGTGCTGGCTTAGGAGACCCTGTTTCCAAATAAAAATATAAAAAGTAGGTCTCAGAGTGTAGCCCGGAACAGAAGTAGAAGGGTTTCCAGGAACCCCAGTACCACCAAAAAAAAAAAAAAAGAAACAAATACTTTATGCTCTCACTTATATCTGGAACTGAAAACAACCAAACTCAAAGACATGATAAGTAGAATGGTGTTTACTAGATGCTGAGGGTGGGGAAAATGGAGGTGATAGTCAAAGTACACAAAGCCCTCAATTAGCCAGGTAGAATAACATATTTTCTATAAGATATATTTCACAGTGTGGTATACATAGTAAATAATACTGTATCTTACGTTTCAAAATTGCTAAAAGAATAAATTTCAAATGTTCTCACCTTAAAATATAAGCATTATAGGTATTGTGTCTGGTAATTAGATTTATTTAATTACTCCACGTATATTTATACATCATATCTGTTTGTAACTTATGACTACATACAACTATAATTTGTCAATTAACAATAAAAACTAAAACATCTTAAAAGAACTGTATATACATTACAACAGAAATAATAATGATAGCTTATTTCTTTTCAGAAGTAAGAAGATAGTGGGATAGCATCTTTAAGAAACCAAAAGAAAAAAATATCCAAGCTAGAATTATATAAAAAAATATTTTTTAAAAGAGAGGGGGTCAAGATTGACATTTTTTGGGGGGGCAATAAAATGTTCTTATATCAGCTAATGTCAAACATTGTACAATTGTTTACTATACTATAATCTACTAAATGTGTACATTATGAAAGTGTAGATTTTGTGATATACGAATTATGGCAGGTTGGTAGTAGCCTCCCAAAAGAAATATCCAAGTCCTAACTTCTGTCAGTCATGAATGTGACTGTATTTGGAAATGGGATCTTGTAGGTGTCATTAAGTTATCAATGTCATGATGAGAGCATCCTAAATGCAGACTGGACCCTGCATCTGCTGATTGGTGATCATATGTAAGATAAAAGAGGGAGATCTAATATTCTCACATACAGGACCCAGGACCATGTGAAGATGAAGGCAGAGAATAGAGTTATAATTTCCAAAATCAAGGAATGTCAAGTAAAGTCAGCAGCCAAAAGAAGCTAAGAGAAAGACATGAAACATATCCTCCCTCACAGTGTACAGAGCAACCAGCCCGTCCACAGATTTGTTACTAACTCTAGCTCCAAATCTGTGAAAGAATAAATTTCATTTGCTTTAAGCCACACAGTTTGTGATAATTATTACAGTAATCCTAAGAAACCAATGCATGAATTACATAACAATTAAAACTACTATTCTTTATTTATTTTTATTTATTTATTTTTTATTGAATGTAAATAGTATACATTTACACTATATTTGATGCCTTCCCCCCCCGCCCCCATTTTCCTTTCCCCCCTCCCACCAATGGCTGTCCAGGTTAACCATGACTTATTCATACTTTTACACATGTTCAGGTGTAGACCCTCGTTAATCAAGACCGACCATCCTCCTCTCCTATCTTACCATCCAAACTTAGCTAGTATTTCCCCTTCAATAACTGGAGTCCCACTGGTATTCTTTGTGTTTCCTAGGTTGGGCATATTAGAGGAAACATATGTATCTTCTTCTTTTGTGCTTGGCTGATCTCACTTAACATAATGTTCTCCAGTGTTTTCCATCTCCTTGCAAATGACATAATTTTGTTCTTCTTTATGGCTGAATAGAATTCCATTGTGTGTATTTCCCACAGTTTTGCTATCCATTCATCTGTTGATGGTGATCTGGGTTGGTTCCATATTTTGGCTATTACATATTGTGCTGCTATGAACATAGGTATGCATATGTTGCTATATTTCTCTGAATTTCACCCCTTTGGAAAGATACCCAGGAGTGGTATAGCTGGATCATATGGTGGATCTATTCCCACCTTTCTTAGAAATCTCCACACAGATCTCCATAGTGGCTGAACTAGTTTGCACTCCCATCAACAGTGTAAAAGAGTTCCTCTTTCCCCACATCCTCGCCAGCATTTGTTGTTGTTTGATTTCTTTATGAAAACTACTATTCTTTAAAAAGACAATTGATATGGAAGAATGTATCTCTAGGTTTTTATTTAACTCCAATGGTTTATATGTCTGCCTTTAGAACAGTACTACACTGTTTCAATTATTGTAGCTTTATATGGTTTGAAATTAGAAAATATATATCTTCTAGCTTTGTTCTTTTTCGAGATCGTTTTGGGTATCTAGAGTCCATATTCCATATTAGGATAGATTTTTTCTGAAAAATAAATATATAAATATATGATGGTTTCACCTTAAAAAAAAGAAAAAAAAATATTATCTGGTAAGAAAGAAAGCAAAAAGAAATATTAAAATGTTATCTTTAAGTTATCAAAAGCTTGGTATCAGACAAAAAAAATAAAAAATAAATAAAAAGATAATTGTTTAAACAAACAATATAATGGGAATGGATTAAAGTGTATGTAAAATGAAATGTATGAAAACATTAAAACAAAGCTCTACAGTGGATAAATGAATGTATATTTTCATAAAGCTTCTGTACTGGGTTGAAAAACACCCACAAAAAGATTATGTGCTATTTGAATCTCAGAATATGACCTTATTTGGAAATAGGTTGTTGCAGAATTAGTTAAAATGAGATCATACTGGAATAAGTGAGGCCCTTATACAAATATGACTGTTGTACTCAAAGAAGGGGAGAACAATGAGTGGATAAAGAAAATGTGGCACATATACACAACAGAAAACTCTTCAGTTATAAATGAAGTCCTGCCACTTATGACGATATTGATGGAACTGGAGATCCTTTTATCAAATAAGTAATGTGTGCATGGTTGCGTCTACCATCTTGTACCCCATTAAGATGTATGCCTATGCCGGGCGTGGTGGCGCATGCCTGTAATCCCCGCACTTGGGCAGCTGAGGCAGGAGGATCGCGCTGGTTCAAAGCCACCGTGCTGGCTTAAGAGACCCTGTTTCCAAATACACATTTAAAAAGTATAAAATAGGTTTTGGAGTGTAGCCCGGAGGTAGAAGGGCTTCCAGGAACCCCAGTAAAACAACAAAAAAGTTAAATTTAGAATACTACTAAAATACCAATGTCATTCTTCACAAATCTACATAAATCCATCCTAAAATTCATATAGAAAAACAAAAGACCCAGAGTAAGAGGCTCTTTCTCAGCAGTAAGAACCATACTAGAAGCATCACAATACCTGATTTCATATTATACTAGACAGTTATGGTAATAATACAAGTAAGACAGAATGCAAGATTCAGAAACAAATTTTTATATTTATAGCCAGCTGATTTTTAACAAAGGTGCCAAAAGCATATGGTGGGAAAAAAACAATTCTTTCAACAAATGGTGTTTGAAAACTGGTTATCCATTTGTAGAAGAATGGAATTAAACCTCAACCTCTCTGAACAAATATCAACTCAAGATGGATCAAAGACTTGGAAATCAGACCAGAGACATCGCAATTACTAGGTCAGGGCATAGAACTGATGCTCCAATATGTAGGTACTGGTAGAAACTTCCTAAGACCGTGAAAACGCAGAAAATTAAAACAATAAATAATAAATGGAATGGAGACCGGGCATGTTGACACATGCTAATAATCCCAATACTTGGGAGACTGAGACAAGAGAATTGCAGGTTCAAGACCAGTCTCTACAACTTAGCAGAAACCTGTTTCAAAATAAAAAATAGTGCTGGGGGTATAGCTCAGTGGTAAAACACACCTGGGTTAAACTTCCAATACCAAATTAATAATAATAATAATAATAATAATAATAATAATAAAATTAATAATGCTAACAACACTTTTTGCTGAATTCTGGATTTCTCAAGAAAATCACTAAATAAAATATGTATGGATCTTATTCCTATTCATAAAAATTCTAGAAATAAGGAATGACAGCTAAAATAGAAAAAAATGAATTAATAAATTCACTATGATTTTAAAAGAGAATTAAAATATATAGAAATTGTAGTCTTCAGAAGTATAATAGAAATAATTGAAGTCTGTAAAATATATTTTATTAGAACATCTCTAAAAAGAGTGAGAATTGAATAACTATGAAACTAGAGTTCTTATAACAGATTTGAGATTACATAATATCATTAAATGTTAGATTGTGACAAATAGCATGAGTGTTGTAAACTCTAAAGCCATCAACAGAAAGGCATTTGGCCAAAATGTAATATCCACTTTGGTTAAAAATTCTCAAAAAATCCATGAATATAAAAAACTAATTGAATTTAATAAAGAGTATGCATGATAAACGTACTGTTTACTTCATTCTATTAATGCTGAAAGATGGAATGGACTACATGAGAGACAATAGCAGGTGTCTGCTATCACTCCTGCTTACCAACATTGTACTGGAGGAGTTTGCCAGCCCAGTAGGGCAAGAGAGATATAAAAGATTCTAGTTATATGATAAAGGAAACATGTTTAAATGTCTTTATTTACAAAAATATTATAATATTTGCAAAAATTGATATAAGCTATAAAAGCTACTCAAACTGATATGTGAGTTTAGCAATATTTATTTAACAAAGTTTATTGAGCTTCTTACTTGCAAATATAAAATAAAGATTAAAAATTAGATGTACTGCCGGGTATGGTGACACACGCTTATAATCCCCGCATTTGGGAGGCTGAGACACAAGGATCGCGCAGGCTCAAAGCCAGCCGCGCTGGCTTAAGAGACCCTGTTTCCAAATAAAAATATAAAAAATAGGTCTGGGAGTGTAGCCCGGACGTAGAAGGGCTTCCAGGAACCCCACTACCACCACCAAAAAAAAAAAAATAAAACATATTAGATGTACTTGTATATGCTAAAATGAATTGGAAACTAAAAAGAAAAATGTACAATTTGAAATAGCACTAAAATATAAAATACTTAGGCATAAATGAGACAAAATATGCTGAGATATTCATACTGAAAACTACAAAAGATTTCTGAGGGAAATTAAAGAAGATACAGTGCTTCATGGTTTATATTTCAATATTAATGTCATATGTATAATAAAGGCAAGTATTCTCAAATTGACTACAGACTCATTGTAATACCGATTTAAATCACAATAGACATTTATGGAAACTGACAACCCAATTTTAAATTCATATAAATTCAAGACCTAGAATAACCAACACAACTTTGAAAGAAAACAAGAAGAGAAAGAGGTTAATCATGATCTGATTCAGGGGCTTATCACAAAACTATAGGAATCAAGGAGTGCCAGGTGCAAGCATCACAGAAAATGGTATGTAAATTCCTCAAAATATTTAAACGGATCTATCATGCTCCAGAAATTCCACCTCTGGTTACAGATTCTGAAGAAATTAAATCAGTATCTTGTAGCGATATCTGCATTCCCACAGTCACTGCAACATTATTTACCAGCCAAGATAGAAAAATCACCCAAGTGTCTCTTGACAAATGAATGGAAAATAAAATGTGAGGTAGATATATGTGTACATGTAATAACACACATGCATACATAGGAAAAGAACAGAATATTCAGTCATAAAAGAAGAAAATCTCACAAGAGGAACAAGTTGGATAAACCTGAAGGACCTTAGGCTAGGTGACATAAGCCACACATAGGAAAGGAAATACTGTATGATCTCACATATAAGAAAACTTTTAAAAAGCCAAATACAGCTGGGTGTGCACACACCTGTAGTCCCAGCATTTAGGAGGTTGAGATAGGAGGATCACAGTTTCAAGGCCAGCCTCATTCACTTAGCAAGACCCTCAGCAACTCTGTGATATCTTATTTCAAAGTAAAATAATTAAAAAGAATTGAGGACGTATCTGAGTGGTAGAATGAACCTGAGTTCTGAGTTCAATCCTAAGAGAGGAAGAAAGAAAGGAAGGAAGGGAAGAAGGAAGGAAGGAAGGAAGGAAGGAAGGAAGGAAGGAAGGAAGGAAGGAAGGAAGGGAGAAAGGAAGGAAGGAAGGGAAGAAGGAAAGAAGGAAGGAAGGAAGGAAGGAAGGAAGGAAGGAAGGAAAGAAGGAAGGAAGGAAGGAAAGAAGGAAGGAAGGAAAGAAGGAAGGAAGGAAGGAAAGAAGGAAGGAAGGAAGGAAGGAAGGAAGGAAGGAAAGAAGGAAGGAAGGAAGAAAGGAAGGAAGGAAGGAAAGAAGGAAGGAAGGAAAAGGAAAAGAGAAGGGATATGTTTTCTCTAATATGCCCAAACTAGAGAGTATTAGAAATACCAAAGGGACTCCAGATAATGGAGGGGAAACCTCAGCAAAGCTAGAATGGAAGGGTAGGAGAGGAAGAAGGCTGAGGTTGATTAATGGAGGAGCTACATCCAAATATGTGTAGAAGTATGGATGTAGCATGGTTAACCTGGACACTCATTGTTAGGAGGAGGGAAAGGGAAGTTGGGGGGAGTGTACCAAACACAGTCTGAATGTATGACATTTTTAATATGATCCACATAAAAATAAAAATAACAAAAATAAAAGTTAAACTTGTAGAAGCAGAGAACAGAATGGTGATGGCAGGGTCTAGGGACATGTTTGTTAAAAAGCATAAAGTTTTAGTTAGATCTGATGATCTACTGAATAATCTGGCGAGTGTAGTTAATAACATTACTTAACACTTGCTAAGAATAGATATTAAGTGTTCTCATAACATATGTGGACACACACACAAAAGGCAACTACATAAGGTTTCACAGCATATACATATCCATATCCTCTTCTAGACATTAAATATATACAATTTTTTATTTGTCAAGTATATGTCAAAAAAGTTGGGATTGCCAGGCATGGTGGTGCACATTTGTAATCCCTGCGCTTGGGAGGCGGAGACAGGAGGATTGGAGGATCATGTAGGTTCGAAGCCAGCCTCGCTGGTTTAAGAGACCCTGTTTCCAAATTTAAAAAAAGTAAAATAGGTCTGGGAGTGTAGCTTGGAGGTAGAAGGGTTCCATCCCCAGTACCACAAAAAAAAAAAAAAGTTGGGAGTGGGAAATGTTTTTAAGAAAAGGAGTGTTGTAATGGCATTAAAATAGATTTGTTATCAATAGATCAAGGGGAAAAATACAGTGTCAGGAGGAGCTGGAATGATGGTGGAATGGAGGCACTAAGCTCTAGTCTGTTCCCCGTGGCCAGAAACAATGCAACAGGCAAGTGGCTGCTTGAGAAGGTGAGTGACCATCGAGGTCCACTGGAAACTGACAGCAGAGAAAGTAAATCCTGGTGAAATGCAGGGAGTAGGGAGAATAAGAAAGCAAGAGACAGAACACCCAGCACCTGGCTCTCAGGCCCTCAGTGGCAGCAGGGTGACTCTCCCCTCCACAGGGGTAGAGGTGAAAGGGAGAGTCACAGAATGGTGCAGAAGAGGGAGCAGCGGGATGGGATGCAGAGGGAGGTACACACCGAGAGCTGTGTGCGTGTGTGTTTGTGTGGCATTGACTCTCACTATGATGTATAACTGCACTGGATGAATAAAAGTAAAGAAAAAAAGAAAAGAAGTGACCTGGAGACTTCCTAATAAGTGGGGTTGGAGGAAGAAATTCAGGGCATCTCTCAAGGAGCTCTCAAATTGTGATCTCCAGGAGCTAGTTTAAGAAACGTGCCATTCACTAAGACTGGAGAAAATTTGTCATAAGCAAGTAACTGAGCCTTTTCCATTATACTGAGTGGACAGGTCACAGAAATATAAGCACTCTTCCTCCCCCCATTCTCACTTGGTGCTGAGGATGGAAGCCAAGGACATTCTACCTCTGAGCTACACCCCACCCCTATTTATTTTGAAACAGGGTCTTGCTAAGTTTCTGGGGCTGTGAAGCTAGCCTCCACCTACAAGGTAGAAGACACCTGTAATCTGAGTACTCAGAAGGCTAAGGTAGGAGGAACACAAGACGCTCTTGACTTGGGAGTGTCTCTGACACAGACTTACTGAGGAGCGCCTGCTGCAGGGAGCACAGGATGCCCTCTGGAGTCGGTGGTCAGCAAACCCATGCTGGGACTGGGAAGGACATCCTATTGTGTGATTTTGCACAGAGGTCAGGTGTGGCAGTAGCAGACCATTAATTTCCACAAACCCTCTACCAGAATAGAACTTTGTGGTTCAATTATTCCCCCTGTCCTCAGAAACTTTGACTTAGCCAGCCTCTGATGCACAGACTAAAATTCTCCAGATAGCCGGGCGTGGTGGTGCACGCTTGTAATCCCCGTGCTTGGGAGGCAGAGACAGGAGGATTGAGCAGGTTCGAATCCAGCCATGTGCGCTGGCTTAGGAGACCCTGTTTCCAAATAAAAATGTAAAAATAGATCTGGGAGTGTAGCCCAGAAAAAGAAGGGCTTCCAGGAACCCCAGTACCATAAATAAACAAACAAATAAATAAATAAATAAATAAATAAAAATAAATAATAAAAATCTCCAGGTAGAATATGACTCCTGTGCAGCCAATGCCCCACCTTAACCTGTTGGGAGAGAAAGACCTGGCTCAGCCTCCTTTCTGCACCCACTGGTTTGGTAAGAGCTGAGAGGATCAACGCGGGGCAGCCATGACCTGCAACCAGCCTCAGACCCAGCATATTCCAACCTTAGAAAGCCCACCAAGAGCTGTGTGCATGCATGTCCTATCAATCTGAACTACATTGTGATGTACGACTATAACACACCAATAAAAGTATATTTAAAAAAGAAAGAAACCCCAGAGAAAAGATTAGAAAAGATGAAAAGGTCACTCACAATTAGTGACCTTCATTTGCATTTTCAAGCATCTTGCCTGGAAAGAATTTTTGACTTGTTCTTTTTCCCATATATTTTATTATTTATATTTTACTATTTTCTACTTTTATGCTTACTTTGTGTTTAGTTTTATTTTTTTTTTTGTATTTGGGATTGAACTCAGAATCATTCAACCTCTGGACTAAACCTCCAGCCCTTTCTATTTTTTTTTTTTTTTTGAAGCAAGGTCTCACTAAATTGAAGAGGCTGGGAATGAACCTACAACCCTCCTGTCTTAGGTTCTCAAGTACTGAGATTATAGGTGTGCTCCACCATGCCTGGCAATATTTTTTAATTTGCTAATTTTTACTCTTCCTTTTTATTATTTCCCTTCTAATTTCTATTTATATTTCCCCTTATTTTACTTCTGATTTTTAGTTTCTATTATTTATCTTTATTTTTAACATTTTAAAATGTTCTTTTTCTCAGGGCTGGGAATTATGCCCTGAGCCTCACACAATTGGGCAGGTGCTCAGCTTCAAGGTCACAGAAGCTCAATTGAGTGAAAGGAGTTAGGTACAGCTCTAGCTACAATCCAATTCTTTTTAACTCTGGTGGAAACTTCTAAAGAAAAGTGAGGACATAAGCCACCAGCTCTTGACCCATCTCAAGACAGGTACAGGTAGTGGGAGACTGAGATGAGGCTCCTGGGCAGACACCCAACAGTTACTGTAAGAGGTAAAACACAGTGGTCATTGATACCATACCTACACATATCCCCTGCATCGGTTGCAGCAACATCAAATCTGATTTCATAGCCCCATGAGATTAAAAGTGAATCCACAGAGGGAGAACTGCGATTCCAGCCCCTCTCCTTCTGCATGAAGTGCCTAGATTTGTACCTGTCTCAGTCATAAGAAAAGTGCATTGTGCCTTCAGCACAACTGGAGCAACCAGCATCAGAATTGCTTTCAAGTAAAGTGTCAAGGAGGCTTATGGAAATACTTAATTCCTGATAGGGGCTGCCACTCCCATAACAGGGGTAACCAGAGAGGCACATCCCCCATACGCTTCTCCATTCACCACATCGCTTCAAGTCTCAAGTACCAGTATCCCCACTCTTATAATATTTTCAGAGACTGACACAGTACACTGTTTGGATACCTAAGATTCACAACAAAAGACGTTTTAGAGAGATTACTCTACAGAGTCTAGTTGGAAATCAATTCAACATTACACAATAAACCAATACTCAAAGTCACATTGACAGAAGAAAGCTGAATACTAACAAGGAAACCACATAAAAGCTGAAAAGATATACATCCAAATATATGTGCAGATCTCAACATAGAAAAACAAGCAATATAAAAATAATGCAGTATCTTTAACCAAATGATGATTTTTAGAATAAATTCTTATAAATACCACAATTACTTGAAATCCACAGAAAATATCAATATAGAAATAGAAAATATATGTTATTAATTTATTAATTTATGTAGTATTGGGGATGGAACACAGAGTAATTCTAAACCCCCAGCCCTATTTATTCTTTATTTTGATATAGGGTCTCACTAAATTGCAGAGGGCCTCACAAGTTGCTGATTTTGGCTAAGAACCAGGGATCCTCCTGTCTTAGCCTCTCAAGTACTGAGAGTACATGTATGCACCACCATTCTCAGCTGCTTTCTTTAAAAGAATACCACCTCTTTTATTGCTTATTTTATTTTTGTACTTCTTTCAGAAGTCATATAGAAAATATATGGATTTTTTAAATATTTAAAAATCACCCCGACAATATTTCTAAACATCACCATGTGATCAAGTTATTATGTATATTTCTAAACATGCACCATGTATAGACAAACATAACAAGCAAAATTTTTCTGTTGCTATCCATAGCTTATACAATATTTTGGACAGTAATGGACCATAAAGACCATGCTGATTTAACCTTCTCATCTTAAAATAAGATAAAAACTGAATCCCAGGGAGGTTAAATAACAAACCAAAGACATCCTGCTATACAGCACAATTTGGTGTGATGTTCTAATCCAAAGAAAATATAGAGAGCAATGAAAAACTCTTATCTGTCCTGAGGAAATGTTTAGATTCTTACTACCTCTAAAATAAGGAACCATTTTACCAACATGATCAAAATAGACTTGTTGCCTTTGATGCATTTTACCTTCAATAGAGATTTACAGTTAAAAATACATGAGTCAGTGTTATATTTGACCAAACATAGCAGTTTTGATCCTAAAGGTATCTATTAACTTTTGTGATTGTAAATAGTTTAAGTCCTATTCATTGTTATCTATAATAACAGAAATATTACCCATATTGATCCTATATAGGCAGATACTCATTTAAACTGATACCTTACCTTTGTATCCAGTATAATTTCTTGTGTTTCCTGGAAGTTATTAGTAATTATAGTATTTTATTCTGTCACATTTGGAAAAGCACTTAATACAAAAATTAAGTGCTAATGTACAGTAAAATACTAGGATTGGCAGTAAGTTTGATTTTTTTCCAAGAATATACTCATATACTTTTTTCCAAGAATATACTCATACCTCTGGTGACTGTCTCTAAGCTGACTAGTATTTAATGCTGTAGTGGGATAAACAGAGATCAAGTTATTATGTATAACCATTAATTGCTCTGTTATTTTCAAGAAATAGAAAATTGAACTCACTTGAATTGCTACTGCTTCTTATACATTTATTTCAGCCAAAAAGTCTAGCACAAATTCAGCACATTATTCAAGTCCGGTGTTTAATGCTACATATTTTAATCCTTTCAACTTATTATTGTCTATCAAATATGAAATAATTCAGAAGAGACTTTAGTGTTTTTCCTGAATGCAAATATAAAACTAAAATTATCTCAATATGTGACCCAAAATGCTTTTTTCCATGTTCAACAACAGGAAAATTTTAATATAGTGAGAAGAGAAAAATCCTCCTAAAATACCTGGAGGATTATCTGTTCCTTTAGGCCTGGTGTGATTTGATTTATCAATTACTGACTATATACTCCATGACAATGAAGAATGTACACTAACAGGCTTGAATGAGCAAGAAGGTGTGACACACGGCACACTAAGACAGTCTGGATGGCAAAATCAAATCAAACTAAAGATAATTAACTTAATAACATCCATTGACATTTTCAAAAAGAGTAAATATATTTAAATCGATATAATTTCACCAGTGCACAAAAAGAATATCTTATGCCAGATGGGAAGATTTATTTGTACTTTTCTGTAAACATTCTATTCCCATCTCAATTAATATAAAAGCCAAGCTTGAATTATAATTCTTATCTTTGCTTATATTATATTATTTTCCAGTATTTTATACCACATCGATGTTAATGGATTTCTGTAATACAAGGCTATGTTTAATCTTTCATCTTTACAAAGATAGATGCACAAATCCCCAGGTGTAGAAATGGATACATTCTTATTTTTGAGCTGGTGATTCCCTATGATGTTTTGTATCTTCAGATTTTATACATTTTTCTTTTTAATTATTTTAAATTGTTTTTAATTAGTGCATTATAGGCATATATCTTGAGGAGGCACAAGTTGGTATACGCATATTTGTATACATCACTCATTTATCCCTTCCTCAATTCCCCCTCATTTCCTACCCCTTCGCTTTGTCTCATGTTTGGCTTAGTGATTGACTTTGGTATGTTTGTGAATGTACATCATGTACATTAGGAAATTTCCCTCTTTCCCGCTCCCATCACTCTCAGTTAGGTCACCTTATTTGTTCTTCTATAGTTTCTCCTTCTTTGCCTAGAGTTCCTTTTATGACCCATATTCTCTCTAGCTTCTGCATATTAAGGATAGCATCCAATATTTTTATTTTTGTGACTAACTTAGCATAATGTTCTCCAGTTCCATCCATTTCCCTATAAATGATATGATTTTGTTTTTATTTATGGCTAAATAAAATTCCATTGTGTACATATCCCATCGTTTTGTAATCCATTCATATGTCGATAGACATCTTGGCTGTTTTCATAATTTGGCAATTGTGAATTGTGTGGTTATGACATAGATATGCATATATTAGTTTGATATTTAGGTTTCTATTTTTTTTGTGTGTAGATACCCAGAAGTGTTATTGCTGGATCGTGTGGTAGGTTCATTTCCATTCTTCTAAGGATCCTCCATACTGTTTTCCAAAATGATTCCACTAATTTTCAGTTCTACCAACAATGTATTATAGTTCCCACTTCTCCACATCCTCACCAGAATTTGTTGTTTGTGTTTTGAATGATTGCCATTCTAATTAAAGTTAGGTAAATCTCAGATTAGTTTTGATTTGGATCTCTCTGATTGCTAATGATGATTAATAATTTTATATATTTATTGGCCATTTGATTTCTTCATTTGTGAAGTGTCTATTTAGTTCCTTTGCCAGTTTTTGATTGGGTTATTTGTTTTCTTAATGCTGAATTTCTTGAGTTCTTTGTATATTCTAGATTTTAGTCCTCTATTGGAGGAATAGTTGGCAAAAAATTTCTCCCATTATATTGGCTCTTAGCTGAGGTCCTTAATAGTTTCCTTTACTTTACAGAAGCTCTTCAGTTTAATGCAATCCCATGTATTGAACTGCCTCTTAGTTTCTTGTGTCTTTGGGTCTTGTTGAGAAAGTATTTACCTGTGCCTATGTGTTGAAGTGTTGGACCTACACCCTCTTCAAAGAGCTGCAAGGTCTCTGGTTTAATTTCCAACTCTTTGATCCATCTTGAATTGATTCTTGTGCAGGCTGAGAAACTGGGGTTTATTTTCATTCATCTTTTAAGAGTAAGATTCCATTCTCCATGTGGTCTAATAGTTTGTTTATAGTTGTGTTGTTGCATTCATTTCAATGATTGCATTCTTTAGTTTTTTAGGCTATCTCTAAATTCTTTTCAGAAACCCTATATTATTTCTACTTTTAAATTTCTGATTTGTTCTTCTGGTGATCTCTACAATCCTGTGTTGTCAGATTCTGTTATTGTGGGGTTTGGGGAGCTTATTACTCACTTGTTATTCCTTCTCATGATTTCAGAAATTTGTATCTGTTGCTTTTGATAGATTTCTCTCTGTCTCTAGGTGTCAGCTGGTATATACAATGTAAAGTTGTGTTGTATTCAATGGTGAAGGTTGAGTAAGGAGGAAAGTGAAGTCATAAGTACAAGACTAGAAGTCACAGATAGGATGGAATAGAGTGAGAGTATGAGTTTGGTAAGGTAGTATGTAGAAAAGATGAGAGATAGTGAATATGTAAGTAGGATTCTAGTAACCAATGTAGAGTATTTAGTATAGCAATATGAATTGGATTAATGCAAGACAAAGAAGAAAAAGGATGAAGAGAAGAAAATAGGTAGGTCCAAGGAGAGAGGGTTGTGAAAAGGGAGGGGAAGAGAGCAAACAAGCATACATATAAAAACAACAACAAAATAATACAACCCTACAAATATATGAATACTCAGTAGATTTAGCCTCTGCATCCTTTCTTTGCAGAGATGCCAAGTAGCACCAGCACCTTTCCTGCTTCAAGCCTGTTTCTCTGAGTCTCTCTCAGTCTATTCAGATGGCCAGAGTCAATGAGGCTGGATCTATTGTTTAGTGTAAGTCTCTTTCTATGCTTTCCACCTATGCAGAGTCTGATTCTCTACCTGCCTGCATAGGCAATGGGTGCCTTTAAAACCAAACCCAGTGTATATATAAAAGTTTTTGATCTCCACAACTAGGGCTGAGTTGGTCTGACTTCTCATTCACCACTTTTGGGTGGTCTGTAGTGGTCTTGGAGAACCTACTAGGGCTCTGAGCCCAGGGAACTGTAGGCCATTTTGCCTGCTTGTCCCTAGGTGCTGTCTGCTAATCCAAGTCTCTGCTTTGTCCAACAGCAGACTCCATTCCTACCTTTGCCAGGTTGAACCACAAAGTCTCTGACCCTGTGAGTTTATTACAGCTGAACAAGTCCCTACGGCATCTCTACACAGTCTCCTGTGGGGAAGGTGGGTTCACTTAGAGTGTTGTTGAACACTGCTCTGGATCTCTTGAGGGTACAGTGAACTCAGCCACTACTGCTACAGGTTGTAGTAAGTGTTTGCATAGGAGGAACAGATGCCTTACAATTTGGATGAGCTGAAGCCACTCACTTCATTTCAAGTCATTGGCGTCTTTCCTGTGGATCTCTAGCAGACCTGGCATGTTGAGGCAAGATGGTGCTATTGCAGCCCCTGCTATAGCCTTGGAGGCAAGTGGAGGAGGGAGTTTTTTTCTGCTCTCTGATCTGCCTTCCAGCGTTTTTGCTGCCACCTTTTACTTGTTGTGCTCTTTTTATATTTACACTTTTTTTTTTTTTTCCTTTTGTCTGAATGCTGTTTTCACAGCAATAGAGACATAGTGTAGCAGGACTGATATGTGCTTGCTGCTTCCTTCGGTCACCATCTTTCCAAGTCCCTTTAATTTTACTTTCTTTGTTTGGTTCATACCTTTGAGATCTTTGGTAAATAGATGAATCTCTTTCCTATTCTTCTATTTTCTTGTATGCAAACAAATCTTAGTTTTCTGGGAATCTGTCAATGCCTGGGTAATTATTGAGTGGTATAAAAGAAAGAAATCATTTGAAGGACTTGACTTGACCAAGACACACTAGTTTGAAAGGCAAATGAATCCCTTGGCATTTAAGGGAAGACAGGAATATTTTAGCTAAGAATACTTGTGCTTTCTCATGTCTTAACTACTGGGACCTTGAATCAGTGATCAATTCCCACTGAAAGACTTCCATTCATCTAGAGATGAATAGATTTTCTTATCCTGTGTGGAAAGAACTTGTCTTAGAAAATAATGGATTTTTTGGAAGAAATAAGAATAGATTACTAAAAAAAAGTAAGATCTGAAAGGAAAAAGAAAACTATTAATAGATTTAGTAATAGCCTTCATCTCTTAGCTCAAATAAAAAATATTCAAAATTTATTTAATAAGATAGAACATCACTAGTTGGCATTTTTTATTTTTTCGATTTAAACTTCAATATTTACTGGATTTTGCTAAAAGAATATTTACTGAATTTTACTAAAAATGTGTATCATGAGAGTTCAAAATATAAAATAAAATAAAAATTTAAAAGTACCAATGAAGATCTCAAAAACTGCTATTTTAACCAGATTATCATGATTTTCAGGTACCCTACAGATTAAAGATCAGTGTCTACTCAGTACAGAAATCTACATATGGACATATGGGGATCACCATTTATTTTAGGATAGTACAACTTCAATGACATCTGTTTTTATAAAACAATATAAACCAATCACCCACCGAAATCCCCATCCCCAACTTTGTAACCTAGTATTCTGTTTTTCATCCACCTCAGCCATTATTCTTATCAAATCTTCTAACTAAAAGCTAAAGTCAATAAGAGTAAACATATGCGGCGTAGGCATTTATTTCCCTAGTGTCCAAAATATGTACTCAAAAGTAAGTTGTTGATTGAACCAATGATAAACAAAAAAGTCAAATTGACCCACTGATATGACTAAATTGACAGTGAAGTAATATGTATTTTACTATACAGTAAACTAGATATGCTTGTGTTTGTGTTCAATTAGAAATATACTTCACTTTGTACATGAAGAAATGGAAAGTGAAAGCATTCTTTGGTTAATTCTAGTTCATGCTTGTGAAGATGCCTGCCTTCTGTGAGATTATTTATATTAAGAATCTATATGCTATCACCTCCCTAACCATCATTCATAACTTCAAGAAAAGTGATGAATGGATTCCTTCAAAAGACCAGTAAAAAAAATGTGAATGTTTAAAAATTCATGAGAACAACATAAACAGTAAAAAACATAAAAATGAAGAACATATTTTACATGGCGATCAAATGATATTCAATCTCCAAACTCCTCCTAATTCATAGACCTTTTCCACAGAATTCTAGCACTGTGTGAAATCTATTACACTTGCTTTCTATTCCCTCGAGATGACAATCATACACTTTCTGCTACATATGTTAGTTAACATATATAGTGTTCTCCCCAAATAAACTATAATCTACTTCAGGGGAAAAGCACTTACTCACTGAAATGTCAGTTTCCCAACTCACTAGATTTGGTGAAAAAATGCTAAGTTGACTTTCAAAAAATGTTTGTTTAACAAATGAATTAATTTAAATGGGTTAGGCTTGGCTACATAATAAGGAAAAATAACAACCCAAAATATAATGTCTAAAAGATCTCTTAAAATGAGAAAAAAATTGTATTCCTTTGATTATTCAAACAAATCAAGATAGTTAATTATAATTGTTCAAAAAAACCTATACCTATTCCAAGCTATGTTTTACTTTCTATTCTAATTTTTCAATATCAATATTATTTAAATAAAAATTCTACTTCTCAACTGTAGCAGATGTATACAGGTAACATGTAGTATACCTCATATTCATAGATGATGATAATACACATTTATAAAATTAATACTTGTATCATATTCACAAAAACATTTTATTTAAATTTTTAAGAGCTGATATGTTTTAAATTAAATATAAAGGTCTATGGTCTTAGGCATAAACAAGTTCTATCTCATTAGCAAAACATGTTGATTTTTGCATTTTTAGCAAACTAGACTAATCTTAAACACTGAATCAAAGTACATATAGGATCAATGGGAAATTCCTCCCCAAACTATATGAGTTACTGAATTTTACTATAATGCATTGGCCTTAATTTCTTGTCACATGGGTCCTTTAAAGAATTTGTTAAAAGTTAGGTGTGGCAATGCACATCTATAGTTTCAGTTATTTGATTAGACTACAGTGGGAGGATCACCTGAACTCAGGTGTTTGAGACCAGACAAGGGAACATGATGAAAACCCCATTTCAAAAGGAGGAGGAAGAGGACTACAATGATGACAACAGGTAATTTATTATGAAGTCATAAGTTTTATCTATTGAAAATTCACCTATATACACAAATTTTGATAAAATTTAAATGCATCTTCTGACCTCACTGATATTAAGAAAGATTTCACATCACTTTTTTGGAAAAACAATCATTGGTAACTGTGAAATAAGCAAGATTCCATGTGTTCCTATCTGTACTTATTTAGACCCTACTTTGAATATTTGCTTTACTTTGTGTCCCTGTTCATCCCTGGATAGCCCTACTTTAGCTTTGCTTTAAGGTTGCCTTTTTTAATTTAATTGAGCTTCATTCATAATATTTAACTGTCTTGGTTCTCACTCTCACCAAAATTCTTTCTTCTTTCCACATGTACTCATTATACCACATGACCCAGGGGCATGACTCTCTTATTCACTGTGACAAATGAATTATCTACCTTGAAAACGTCAATCTTTTTCTAATTTTCATGTTTTAGAACTAAAAGTATGTATCATTTAATGGTGAATGGAAAAATGCCAATTTCCAAGGTTGTCAGGGTGCAAAGTCCTAACAAATCTCATGTACCATAGCCAGAGAGCATTTCTACTTTAATATAATTATTCTCATTTTCCAACCAAAAAATTCTAAAGAGAATACACATTGAGTAAAAAAGGGAGTAGGAAGACCTTTTGCCTGACCACAGCAATACTAAAAAGCAACAGAAAACCTAGTGATTGGGGAAGGAGTCAGGAGCAGTAGATTCTCCTCAGTTCAAGAATTTTATTTTCAAAACAGCAAAGTTTCTCTTGAGTCACTGAGAATAATACTTATGCTTTTAAATTAATGTTTATCCATGCCAGAAAAATGAATCATAAAAGAAAATTAATTTCTGCACCATCAATATCTGATCCCATCTGTTTTCTTGCATTTATTTTATTATTAGACAGTGCATATTAAATAAAACTTATATTTAAACGTAACAATGAGTTATTGGTATTAAAATATTTCTGCCTTTGCTATCAAAAAGTATGTGATTGCTCTCAGATTTATTTGCTTATTTTCCATAAACCTCTGCCTCCAAGATTAAAGGAAAATCATAGACTTGAGTTTAAAAAATATTGTATTTCAATTTTTCAATTTTCTTCAATGTCAGTTTTGTTGGTGAATAAATATGGGAACTTTCATGTTGAGGAAACAATCTTAATCCATTTATACAAAAAAGAGGAAGAAAAACTGGTTCCACAAAGAGGAGAACAGGTATCATCCATCTCTTCATATACCCACATAGAAAAATGCATATTCCTTCTTGTTTTAGTACACTCAAGTTCTAGATTATGTAATAAACTAGCATAAAAAAAAATGTTTGGTACATTCATTCAGCACACCAGGATTCAGGCTCTTTCATTAAAGTAGAAATGTTTTGTGAAAAACATGTAGTTTCTAGATCAGCATCACAGGCATCACCTGGAGCTGGTTAAAAGTATAGTATTTGAACCCCAAAGCTACAGAATCAGAAAATACCTTGCAACAAGGTCAATAGGTGATTTGAATATACATTCAAGTTTGACAAGCACTGGTCGAAAATGGTTTCCCTGACACCCAAGAGAAATAAGATCCTTATTTCTTAAGAGAAATAATAATAATAATAATAATAATAATAATAATAATACAGAAGAAACTCTTCCTTGCATTTGAAAATACCCCATTTTTCCAAAGTGATTAAAGATAGCATTCTGTGTTTATAGGAAAACACATGTGACCATTTGTGAGTTCAATTATGAAGTTGAAGACTCATTTTTACAAACAATTTTTATGTGAAAAAGAAAAATGAAAAAGAAAGCCTAAAACAGGGGAACATTTTTTTGAATATTTGTCCATTTGTTTTCTGTGACAAGGGAAGATGAAAATAGATTGACTTCTCCCAAAAGATAATAGAGAATATTTGCCTAAGAGAATGCTATTGAAAATAAGATACAGAAAAGATGAAATAGAGCATCAACAGGTAACAAGAAACAAGCACAATATTGGAAGGATGTTTACTGTAATGCCTGGGAATATGCAGCAATGTTATGAATCTCAGAATTGATTTTTTTTCTTCTGAGGCAAGGATGACTTGAAAAATAAAAAGAAAGAATATGCATAGAGTCAAAAAAGGACTAAGGCACACAGAAAGAACACTACTTGGAATTGTGTTGCAAGCATAATATTAGGACAATGTCATTTGAAGGAAGAAGTATTTGCATTTCGCTTGCTGACTCCAAGATACCTATAAAGGTAGAAGAGATGCTATGGAGAAGATGCATCTTAACTATTCAGAGAAAATGTCCCACCATATAGAGCTTGGAAAATGATAACTATATTTTTATAAAATATCTTAAATAGGAAAATCCCATTGAATGCTGTAGTTTTCTTAGTAATTTATTAATAATGTGGTGTTTTCTCCTAAATTTTTGACTTGCTAAGCTTGTGAACCTCCAAAATAAATATTTCCAGAAGCAACCAAACAAAGTGAGAGGAAAAATCATTGTTGGCAAAGCAAAGGAAAAGGTGGTACTTTCTGTACACATTAATAATTTTCTCCATGGGCAAATGTGGCCATGGTGGATAGACACAAATACCTTATCCTATAACTACCGGAAGATGATCATTTCTGTTGACTAAGCTGAGAAACTGGTATATAATACATCATCATCAATTTAAGAAAATCATGTTTTATATTATCAGAAATCCAAGCATATTAAAAACCTTAGAGAATGCTTCAATAAATGGAAAAGAGGAAAAAAGGCAAGTTCTTCTCTTTCTGGTCAGGCTTTTTTCCAAGTAAGAGACATAAGCAGCCTCTCAAAATAGCAAAAGAATTGTTAAAACTAGACAAGGCTGTTTTGAGAATATGGACTGTGAATATGTAACAATAGTCTAACATCCCCAGGACAATTGCACAAAAACAAATGCTTTATTTTCTAATATGTGCAGTAACATTTTTGGAATTCTTTTTAAGAATGGACACATGCTGCATAAATAGCGGATTCTAAACACTATGCCTAATAGAATAAGCAACTCGGTTTTGTAAGGTCATTTTGAACAGTATTTAAAGGGCACAGCAATAAGGGCTACATATGTTATCCTCTTTGAAGAGTAAAATTGGAAGAACTCTATGCAAATCAGTGGTATAGACCTTGGAACCAATTATTGAAAATATATAAACATAAAACAACAATGCTTCCTTGTAAGCAGCAAATCTTCATTAAGTCTTTTGGCATTGATTATATTCACATGATTCATTTTGAACTCTTTTTAGTAATGTGAATTTAATGCATAATTTCTGCATAATGACTTTTTTTAATTACCACATAATCATGGGTGGAAAAAAGTATCTTCCATTTGGTCCATTTTATGAGGCTAAGCAAATAAATCTATAAAATAATTTATTCTGCTAGTTGCTTGGAAACCTTACTGTTGATATGACAACCCTGGCATAATAAATCAAATCACCACTTTCTTTCATTTGCATGTAGAAGTCATATATTTCTAGAAGAAAAGATGTCCTCTTTCTTTTTCCTATGCTACAGTGACATCTACAGAAAGGAATGAAGAATAATTGAGAAGAAAAAGCTTTCCTGCTTCATATTTTTAAAATTCTCTAACCTAAAGTACATTCAAACTCCTGACTTTAAAAAAATAGGTTGGAAATACTTTTCCAACACAGATTCTTTCTATAAATATCCTAAAAATCTCAGAGGGACTAATTTATAGAAACTTAAAACTTGCACTTCCTGAAAATCTAACTAAGAGCAATTTTCCAAGCATGTTAGTCATAATAACTCCAAAAAGAAGTAATTATTTTCTTCATAATGTTCCATGAACACTTCCATTATTAAAGGATCAGCACTTGTAGTAAAGTGTAAATCATTGCTTGTCTTCATATCTTCTTTTAAAATATTTTGTCATATTTTATGTCATATATATTACTATAGATTTTTTAAAGTTTTCCATTCACTTGGCTATAACTTAAACAAGTAAGCTTTGTTATTGTCTCATATTGAAGAGACAAGTTTCAAATGAAGTTTGCCAATCTTTCTATCAAATAAATTATAAATGAGCTATTTCATTTTTAATTCACCAAATGTCTGTTTCTTCTCTGACTATAAAGACTAAGAGGAAAATATATTAATTCCTATGTTCTCATATCCGTAAGTTATTCTATCTGCATTTCATTAAAAAAACAAGAACAGAAATAATCCTTTTTTGGGAGGGTCGCTACTACTACAGACTATTAGGAAAAAACTACCACTTTGAGTAAAATATATTGCAGCATCCCCTTTCTTACAAGTCTTCCACACTTTCAGGATGACAGATCTCAACATTACTTCTAAGAGGTACTAAAGTTATGCAACACAGTATGACAATGTTGTTGGATTAGTGGAAAGGGAGCATTCAAAAACTGCAGGCCATGCCTGTCTTCCCAGTGACTGCATTAGTTTTACAAACCAAATCAAAGGGGAAAAGGAGGCCAGCAGCAACAGCAGCACTGTGCTATTTTTTACAGGAAGGACTGTAACTGCAGGTTATGGTAGTGATTTATACTTCTAAAAATAGAATAGGCTAGCGAGGAAGTTGGTAAGTGTGAGGATAATCAGTACAGAAAAGAAGGAAATTTAGTCTAAAACACAAATTAAATTAATTCAACAGACGCTAATGAAACACCTGCTATGTACTAAGGACTGTGTTCACTGGCAAAGATGCAAACTAAAGTGCAAATGTGACATTCAAAAACGAGAAAATTATTCTAGGACGTGGTGCTATCCTAGAGGACTTGTTACATGTTGATTTAACAATAAAGGATAAAGACAGCGGGATCGCAGGTTCCAGGATCGCCTCAGCAACACAGCAAGACTCAGCACCGAGAAAGAGATTCTGTTTCAAAACAAAAAAATAAAACTGGGCTGGGTAGTGGAGTGCAGAGGTAGCATGCTCCAGGGTTCAATTTCCAGTAACACACACACACACACACACACACACACACACACACATTATGATAGATGGAACATTTTTTTCTCCATCAAAACAGCATTATTTTTTGTTTTGTTTTTTGTGCTTAGCATTGCAAAAACAAATTTAACTCTTAGGGGTAGGTATGCTTCATATTGTTTTATTATTTTAAATGCATAGAATTGGTGTTTCTTAGGAGGATATTGCTTCTCCAAAACAGCCCTTGCATTTTTGCCCCTGGCACCACTCATTTCAAAAGGCCATGATTCAATATGCCAGAGCCTCTTTCTTTTGAAGAAAATCCCTTAATCCTGCCTTCATCTAAGAGGCAGTGTGCTCATTTCTCTAAACCCCTCTGGAGAATCCTGAACAACACAGAAAGAAGTCCCACATTCACAGGCTTCTCTGCTGCACATCTAACATGGGTCCCAATGCTTCAATGGCAATGCTAATACAAACCCAATATGAAGCAATACTAACAAAATGTTAGTAAGCACTAAGTCAAAGATGCATACATAAGTGGTCTGTATTATCTGCATATATTATCTTATTAAAATTTTAAAAGGATATTAGGTTTATAAAATTGACTAATATTTCAACTTCACTAATTGCTACAAAATTTAAAAATCTGATCATACTTATTCTGTACCACTATTTTTCCTCTGGGTCACTGGATTATAAACTCAAACTGTAATTCTGTGTGAGATTCAGCCTGTGAGAAAGGAACTGGTCAATCAAACAGAAATTAAGAATTATGTATGTGAGTAAACTTCTTTTTTAATGACTATCTCTTATGACCCCCACAAATGAGCTGTAGCACTTAGCTAAAAGACTGGGAGCATAGACTAGGGCAAAGTAAGAGATGAATTGAGGCCTAAGTTAATTTGACAGTTATGACTCCCAGGAAGTAAAATCTAAATTTTTACTGAAAAATCTTTCCTAAATCTGCCCATGTCTATTTTTTCCCTGTTGGCTGCAGTTATTTCCTCTCTTCCCCTTCTTCTTCCCTAGGCATGCCTACCTATTTAGCAGCCAAGTTGATGAGTTTCCTTTGTAGGTATGACCTGACCCTGCAGCCCTGCCTCGTCCTTAGATTTGCACTTCCCATGGCAGTTTCTTCTGAAAGGCCTCCTCTGGCATTTCTCCGGTTCTGGGCCCTGCATTCCGAGGCACCCTCAATCCTGACTCATGCCACAATGGAAGGGCTCAAAAAAGTGGTCTTCTCTCTGCTGGTGGTTCCATAAGTCCGGAATGTTACTACTACTTGGGGAATCTGCATAGTACTGATTTCTCTGGCAGTTAGCAAACCAGGATGAATACGGGACCTTCACTTGTAACTCCCAAACCCATTTCACTGATATTTTATACATAATATAAGGAATAATGGAAGAGCTTTGAAAGGCACAGAAACCAATATTAATAAGTTACCAATAGTAAATATTGTGTAGAAATCCATGGTTGACTACTAAGGAGTTTTATTTGGCTTGTGAAAATTATGGCTTCTGACTTCCATTGGTTTAATATTTAAAATACCTAAGTACAACATGGCAGTGTACAATTACAACAAACTAGAATATTAAGATATTCAAATATCATTGTATATATTATGAAATTAACTCATACAGTCATCTAAAAATTAGTTATTCGGTGTTAGCCAGCTAGGCATTGTGTGCCAGGTATGAGCAAGACAAGTGAGCGAGACAGAAGCAGATCCTGCTTTAGCCCAACTGTCTGTCTCACACTGAGAAATGCAAAATAGACTGTAATAAAATGATCATGAGATATAAAAATTAAATAAGGATAATTGCCATGAAAGACAATTATAAGAAGCAATAAGCCTGACATAAGGGGCCCCAGTCTTGTCTGAGGTCACCTGTAAAGGCTTTTAAGAAAAAGTGGCATTTTTGCCAACATTTGAAAGGTGAGTAGGATTTAATTAGTAGAATAATCTTGGGCAGGAGATTTTCTTGGCAGGAGAAATTAGGCCCAAAGCACTGAAGGAACAATGGATCTTTAAGAAACTGAAAGACCATTGTGGCTGGATCCTAATGGTTATGCTTCCCTGTTAGGAGAGCTACAAAAGGAGTGATCAAAGAAGTGCATGTGTGTATACCTGGTGACTGTATATAGGTGGCTTTTTTAATACTCCTATTCTAAAATTTAACTATTCACCAGGTCCAATTATATCACCTAATTTAATTTGCCTGTAAACAAAATAATTTTATTTTCACATTCTGCTACTCATTCTTTTAAAATCATCTTGAAGTGGTTATAGAATATTTCACCCATTTACTACTTGATAATACTGTTCATATCCTCTGCTTGTTAACACCCTCATTGATGACTCATTTCCCTCAGGTGCTTCTATTTATTGGCAAAATTTCCAGTATTCTAATCATAAAGTTTGTTAGTTTAAAGACACATAAAGTGACCAATTATACTAGCCAAAAATAACTCATTGCAGTAAATAACAGTGTCAGGGTGTGATCAGTTTGTTGTCTTAGTGACTGTCCCAACCCAGGACGGGAACCCAGGTTTTATGGTGATTTATTTGGTGCTCTTAGTACCACACAGGTGATGACATGCCCTATCACTATCTACAGATAACAGCTCATAAGCAAACAATTGAGATTCCTCTTCCATGATAGCTAATTAATCATGCACTAACTGGGAAACAGTTATTTTGAAAGTTCTCAAATCTTATGCTTACTGAATCACCTCTGTATTTACTATGATATGATCCAAAAGGATTTTTTCAAGCATACCATATTATATACGATTATATTTGTTAATTCATAGAGCTTAGAATCTAGAAGAGGACTCAGGATATTAAATAGAGTAATCATACAAGTAAATGTCAAACCACATCCATGGCAAGCATTCAGTTGGGAGATTCTGAGAAAGGAGATTGCTTCGGGTAGAGGACACAGCCAGGATGAACACTCTGAGGAGTGAAGGCTAAGGAAGCTAATCGATGACCAAGTTGAAATGGCTGGAAAGGAAGGAGTAAGAAGAGGCTGGGAAAGTATAGTCACAGGTTATAATGGAGAATGAGGTAGGAGGATACTAGATAGAGCCTGTCACTTGTGTTAACAAAATTAAATTTATCCCGTGGGCAGGAGAATTATAATCAGATCTGCAGCTTCAAAACTTAACGTATCTTCATGTGATATGAAGTATAAATTAGATTCAGGACAAAATAAATGCAAGAACAGCTGTGATTTGAACTGGACTGGTTCTTTCTATGATAAATGAAAACTATGGGAATTGCATTTCTATAGTTTAAGAATTTCTATATCATGTTACTCTCAACTCAACCCATAAAGGTAGTGGCTCTGAGGATAAATTTTCTCCAGCTGTTCCCCTCAGACTATCTCAGCTGGAACTGTGTATTTCAAACTGTGAGCCCTATGACTATTTTTGTCTACTCTGTGATTTTACTATCAAAGCTCCTTTCTGCCTTTGTCTACTAAGTAGTCATAATTCTTCAAGTAAACTGGAATTAATTGATATCACATGCAAAAATGTGGGACTATGCTTTAAAGAATCACCAAATTGGCTATTACTAATTTCCAAATACTGCTGTACATACTAATTACTGGGAAATTTCTAAGAAATACTGAGAAAAGTAAGAATAACAATGTCAGAAAGTAAGATGATAGGTTAAGGATATAGTTCAGAGGTAGAGCACTTTCCTAGCGAGTGCAAGGTCCTGGGATCAATCTGTCAAAAAGAAAAAAAGAAAAGAATAATAAATGATTAAAAAGTAGTGGTTGGTTGGTTGTGAGACATTTTAAGATATTTCTTTATGACCAAATAAAATATAGTCAATATTTTGACAATCCCTGTCAAATTATTTTCTCTAGTGTGTAAAAGTTTCTATTCTAGCCTAACTAGTTGTCACCTAAGGGAAACTATAAGCTTAAAAATGCTAGAGCCTCTATGATATTACCCAAGCAGACCGCTTTGAATCTAAGCAATCGAAGACAGCTTCTCAGCGAGGTAGAAGAGGGGATTCATTCAAATTCAGCACTGAACAGTCAAAGCCTCAGACCCAGACACTCAGGTGTTTTGAACAGAGGAAAGGAGTACCCGAGAGCGCAGCCAATGGCGGCATCGGTGCAGGGTCACTGCAGAGGGGAGGATCAACACAAAACGAAAAAGGGAAACACCATGGACAAGTTACACGGGGACACCAGTAGAGTAGACTTAGCTGGTTCGAAGTTACTCAGCAAGCTGGCGAATGGAAAAGCGCTCAGTGTTTCTCAACTCGTGAGGAAGGAGCTGGAGCGGAGTGTCCAGGAGGAGCTCCAGCTGGAGCTTGCAGCTCAGAGACCCGGGAGATTCTCAGCAGCTGTGGCTGCATTGGGCCAGCCAGTGCCTAAGAGCAACCTAGGGTGAACCTGGCAGAACGCGATTGAAACACAGAGGGGATGGAAACCACTGAGACTCAGGTCGGAGATCCGAGAGAGGACTGCAAGTCATTTCCCTGTGAATCAGGTGTCCTGCAAGACCAGCTGAAGAGGACTAGGAATCTGGACAGGCAGCCTGATTATATGCAGAGGTGGAGCTGGAAGGCTGGAGCCCATGCAGGTGAGTGGGAGGGTGCCACTTACTCCCAGGGTAGTTGGTTGTCCCAGAAAGGAACCTGAGACCCATGTGCTCAGCAGAAATCTGCCAGGCCCTTGTGTGATTGTGTGTGTGTGTGTGTGTGTGTGTGTGTGTGTGTGTGTGTGTTCATCCATCTACTCTCTCCAGAGAAGATAGAGACCTGCAAATTTCCAAATTTTCAGTCAGAGATAGACCCCAAGCTCCAGAAATTTCATTTTAGAACTCTGCATTGCCCTGCCCCAGGAGTGCATGAGACTAGTCTGTCCACTAAAACTCCACTAGGTGGTATTCCTACTTCATACTTTCTCCTGCTGGTGAGCAAGGAAGCCAAGACACTTCATCCAGTTTTGGTTCCAGACCATTCCATCTGACAGCTTGGTGAACATCACAAAAGGAAGAAGGGTTTAATTGGCCCTAGCCATTGCCCTCTAAGGGGAGCATGGCCCAAGAAAAAGAAGGGCATTTTGACTTAAGCTCTGATTGCCCATCCTTGTCCAGTTTTAACCACTTCAGCAGAGGTAATTCCTTCATTTTTATTAAGAAAGTTGTGCCATTCTTTTATTTGCCAGTTGGTCCATGCACACACACACACACACACACACACACACACACACACACACATTTTTTTCTTTTTTTATTATTCTTTTGCTGTTTTGCTTTATTTTTGAAGACTAGTAGGGTCTTTTTTTATTTTTCTTTCTCTACCTTCTCCAAATAGTCTAAATTTCTTGCTCTCTCCCCCTCTCACTGTTTCCTTTTAAATTTTGTTTTCTCTCTATGACCTTCCCTTACAATTTTAATTTTCCTTATTTAAAGATTTTAACCTTTATTTTGCCTTCCTGCTCCAGTTCTTTTCTCTTAATGAAATGAAATGTACTTTTACCATATTTTAACATTTTTTATTTTAAAAAATTTCTGCACCTGCCATTTATGTGATGATTAGTATTGTGAATGTTGTAGTTGACATGTGATTACTTTAATGCTATATAATTCATGGCTATTACCTGCTGTTGTTTCTTTCTCTTTCTTTTTTATTGGTGCATTGTAATCATACATATTTATGAGGTAGAAGATGGCAGAGGCATACATGCACACATCACTCATTTACTCCTTCCCTAATTCCCATCCCATTCCCTCTTCCTCCCTCCTTCTCATGTTTGGCTTAGTAATTGACTTTGATATGTTTGTGAATGTTCATCACGTACATTATGTAATTTCTTCTTCCTTCCTTCCATCTTCCTCAATTAGGTCATCTTATTTGCTCATCTATGGTTTCTTATTCATCTAGCATTCCTCCTATGACCCTTGTCTCCTAGCTTCTGAATATTAGGGAGAGCATCCAATATTTTATTTTTTGTGACTGACTAATCTCACTTTGTATAATGTTCTCCAGTTCCATTCATTTACCTGCAAATGACAGAATATTTTCTTGGTTTAATAAAATTCTAGCCAGGTAGGGTGGTGTACGCATGTATCCCAGCATTTGGGAGGAGGAGACTAGAGGATCGTGGTTTGCAGACAGCCTCAGCTACTTAGTGAGGCCCTTCACAACGCAGTGAGACCTTCTTTCAAAAATAAAAAGGCTAATAAAACAGGGCTAGGTGTGAATCTCGGGGGTACAATGCCCCTGAGTTCAATGCTGGTATCAAAAAGTGGAAAAAATTATATTGTGTACATATCTCATAATTTTGTAATCCATTTATTTGTTGATGAACACATTGACTGTTTCCATAGTTGGGCAATTGTGAATTGTGCAGATATAAACATAGATATGCATGTATGCATAGATATGATTCTTTTGGGTTGATACCCAGAAGTGATATTGCTAGATCATATGGTAGGTTTGCTCCCGTTCTTCTGAGGATCCTCCATAATCTTTTCCAAACTGGTTGCATTAATTTGCAATCCAGCCAACAATGTATTAGAGTTCCCACTTCTCCACACCCTCACCAGCATTTGTTGTTTGTGTTTTTAATGATTGCCATTCTAGTCATGATAGTTTTAATTTGCATCTTTCTGAGTGCTAATAATTTTGAACATTTTTATACATTTATTGGCCATTTGTATTTCTTCTTTAGTGAAGTGTCTATTTAGTTCAGTTGCCCATTTTTTGATTGGATTGTTTTCTTAGTGGTGAGTTTCTTGAGTTATCTATATATTCTAGATATTGGTCCTTTATCTGAAGAGTAGTAGGCAAACATTTTCTCCCATTCTGATTGCTCTCTGTTGAGGTTCTTGATAGTTTCCTTTGCTGCACAAAAGCTCTTCAGTTTCATGCAGTCCTATATATTGATCCTCCTTCTAATTTCTTGTGCCTTTGAGATCTTATTGAGAAAGTTTTTACCTGTGCCTATGTATTGCAGTGCTGAACCTATGCTCTCTTCAAGTAGCTACAAGTACTCTAGTCTAATTTCCAGGTCTTTGATCCACCTTAAATTGACTCTTGTGCAGAATGAGAAAGTGAGACTTATGTCCATTTTCTGCATATGGTTAACCTGTTTTGCCAACACCATTTGTTGAAGAGGCTATCTTTTTTCCAGTTTTTGTTCTTGTCCCTTTTACCCTTCCTGTTTTGTGGTTATCAGTGATACAAATGTCATATTAGGCACTTGATATTGACTTTAATAATGCATATCATTTGCTTCTGTTATTTACTGCCCATTTTCTATGAGATTCTGGAGGTCTAGTGTGATTCTACAAGCTCATGAGGTTACATACTGTGTGTTGAGCACACTCCTAACCCAGCTAAGAAATGACACATCTTGTCCCCCACACAATCAAACGTCACTCAAACTTTAGCAATATTTTAACACAGGGAAAAAATAAGAAAAACAAAGCACCCAAACTGATGATCAGGCTCCAAAACAACGGCTATAAAGACCTCAGAACCCAATGCATGTATTCACTCCTGCAGAAATAGCAAAGAGATATAAAACGAAGATCACGGACACCACTCCTGTAGTGCCTCAACACAGGTCACTCCCATAACCATTTAAGATATACAGAGCTGTACCCCATATTCACTGCTATATACAACATCAATGCCTGACCTACAAGACCCATTCCAGTCTTGTGAGGCCTACGGAGAAAATGGGATTCTCAGGATCTGACATAATATGCATAGTATTGAAGCACACTAATCATCATCAAAGATCTAGCAAAGAAATAACACTATGAAACACTCATGGGAAAGTATTCAAAAATTTTCAGCAGCCTGATATCCCAGAACACTTCACCAAAAAAAAGCTATGCCCTAAAAAGGTCTTTATTTAAAAGTGGAAGAGAAATTTATCCCAACAGACACACAAATCTCAACCTAGAAATATAAGAACATGAAAATAAAAGTAACAGGACACCTTCTAAGTTTCATAATTCACTAGCAAATGACTCCAAAGATATTAAAGTAGATGAACTATTGGATAAAAAATTCAAAATAATTATCATAAAAAGGATCAATGAATTCCAAGAAAATACAGAAAAAAAGCTGAATAAATTAAGGATGCCAGTAAAGGATATAAATGAAATACTAAATAAAGAAACAGATATTGAAAAAGAACTGAATAGAAATCTTGGAAATTGAAGACTTAATAAACCAATTTAAAAACTGTTTAGCTGGGTGTGGTGGCGCATGATTTTAATCCCCATGCTTGGGAGGTGGAGACAGGAAGATAGCGTAAGTTCAAAGCCAGGCGCGCTGGCTTAGACACCCTGTTTTCAAATTTTATTTTACTTTATTTATTTATTTTTTAATAAACTGTATTTATATATATTTTTAAACAAATTTTTATTGAATATAAATGGTATATATTTAAACTATATTTGGTGCTCTCTTCCCCCTGCCCCCGTTTTCCCTTCCCACCAATGGTTGTCCAGGTTAACCATGTCATATTAATAATTTTACCCATATTCAGATGTAGACCCTGATTAATCAAGATAGGCCTTCCTCCTCTCCTATCTTTCCATTCAAACTTTCCTGATATTTCCCCTTCATTATCTGGAGTCCCACTGGTATCCTCTGTGTTTCCTAGTTTGGGCATATTAGAGGAAACATATGTACCTTCTCCTTCTGTGCTTGGCTGATCTCACTTAACATAATGTTCTCCAGGGCTTTCCATCTTCTTGCAAATGATATAATTTTGTTCTTCTTTATGGCTGAATAGAATTCCATTGTGTGTATTTCCCACAGTTTTGCTATCCATTCATCTGTTGATGGAGATCTGGGTTGGTTCCATATTTTGGCTATTACAAATTGTGCTGCTATGAACATAGGTATGCATATGTTGCTATATTTCTCTGAATTTCACCCCTTTGGAAAGATACCCAGGAGTGGTATAGCTGGATCATATGGTGGATCTATTCCCACCTTTCTTAGGAATCTCCACACAGATCTCCATAGTGGCTGAACTAGTTTGCATTCCCACCAACAGTGTAAAAGAGTTCCTCTTTCCCCACATCCTCGCCAGCATTTGTTGTTGTTTGATTTCTTTATGCTTGCCACTCTGACTGGAGTTAGATGGAATCTCAGTGTAGTTTTGATTTGCATCTCCCTGATGGCCAGTGACGAAGAACATCTTTTCATGTGTCTATTGGCCCTTTGTATCTCTTCTTATGTGAAGTGTCTATTTAGTTCATTTGCCCATCTCTTGATTGCCCATTTCTTGTTTGTTTTGCTAGTGTAGAGTCTTTTGAGCTCTTTGTATATTCTGGATATTAGCCCCCTATCAGAATAGTGGCTGGTAAAGATCTTTTCCCATTCTGTAGGCTTCCTCTTTAGGTTATTGATAGTTTCGTTTGATGAGAAGAAACTTTTTAGTTTGGTGCTATCCCACTTCTTTATTCTTGCTTTAATTTCCTGAGCTTTGGAGGTTTTGTTAAGAAAGTTACTGCCTGTGCCAGTATGTTGTAAAGTTGAACCTATGCTCTCCTCTACTAACTTCACAGTCTCAGGTCTAATTTCTAAGTCTTTGATCCATCTTGAGTTGATTCCTGTGCTTGGTGAGATATAGGGGTTTAGATTCATTTTTTTACATATGGATAGCCAGTTCTCCCAGCACCATTTGTTGAAGAGGCTGTCTTTTCTCCAGCGTATGAGTTTGGCCCCTTTGTCAAAGATTAATTGACTAAAGATGTGTGGGTTTGTTTCTGTATCTTCTATTCTAATCCACTGGTCAGTATATCTGTTTTTGTGCCAGTACCATGCTGTTTTTACTACTATTGCTCTATAGTATAGTTTGAAGTCTGGGATTGTGATGCCTCCTGCATATTTCTTATAGCTGAGAATTGCTTTGGCTATTCTGGGTCCTTTATTTCTCCATATAAACTTCATAATTGATTTTTCTAGGTCTCTGAAGAATGTTTCTGGTATTTTAATGGGAATTGCATTGAACCTATAGATCAGTTTTGGCAGAATGGCCATTTTGATGATATTTATTCTGCCTATCCATGAGCATGGGAGATCTTTCCATCTTCCAAGGTCTTCTTCAATTTCTTTCTTTAATGTTTTATAGTTTTTGTTGTAGAGGTCTTTTACATCTTGGGTTAGGTTTATTCCTAGATATTTTACTGGTTTTGAGGTTACAGTGAATGGAATTGTTTTCTTTTTTCTTTCATTGTGGATTCATTGTTGGCATAAAGAAAAGCCATTGATTTCTTTAGGTTGATTTTGTATCCTGCAACTTTGCTGAATTTGTCAATCAGCTCCAGAAGTCTGTTGGTTGAATTCTTTGGGTCTTCCAAAAAAGGATCATGTCATCTGCAAATAAGGATAATTTTAATTCCTCTCTTCCTATGTGAATTCCTTTGATTTCCTTCTCTTGTCTGATTGCTGCAGCAAGAGTCTCAAGGACTATATTGAAAAGGAATGGTGATAGTGGGAATCCTTGTCTTGTTCCTGACTTTAGAGGAAATTCTTGCAGTTTTTCACCTTTCAATATAATGTTGGCTTTGGGTTTACAGAATATTGCCATAATGATGTTGAAGTACATTCCTTCTATCCCAATTTTCTGCAGTGTTTTTAACATAAATGTGTGTTGGATTTTGTCGAATGCTTTTTCAGCATCTATTGCTATGATGATGTGGTTTTTGTTCTTGGTTCTATTTATGTGGTGAATAACATGTATTGATTTGCGTATGTTGAACCAGCCTTGTTTTTCTGGGATGAACCCAACTTGGTCATGATGTATTATTCTCTTGATGTAGTTTTGCATGCGTATAGCTAGTATTTTGTTTAGAATTTTTGCATCTATGTTCATTAAGGATATTGGTCTGTAATTTTCCTTTCTTGAAATATATTTATTTGGTTTGGGGATTAATGTGATACTGGCCTCATGGAAAAAAATCGGGAGCATTCCATCTCTTTCAAATTCCCGGAACAAGTTATGAAGTATTGGTATTAGTTGTTCACTGAAGGTTTTGTAGAATTCAGCTGTAAACCCATCTGGGCCTGGGCTTTTCTTTGGTGGAAGAATTTTTATTGCCATTTCTATTTCTTTGGTTGCTATTGGTTGGTTTAGGCTTGCTATATCCTTTTGGCTGAGTGCAGGAAGGTTAACTGTGCTGAGAAATCTCTCAGTTTCTTCCAGGTTTTCAAGTCTATTGGAGTATAAATTTTTAAAGTAGTTTCTGATAATCCTTTGAATTTCTTCACTATCTGTGGTGATATCTCCTTTTTCTTTTCTAATTTTGATAATTTGATTTGATTCTCTTTTTCTTTTGGTTAGGTTGGCCAGGGGTTTATCAATTCTTTTAATCTTTTCAAAGAACCATTTTTTTTGTTTTATTGATTCTTTGAATTGTTTGTTGTTGTTGTTGTTGTTGTTATTGTTGTTCTCTATTTCATTTATTTATGTTCTAATTTTAATGATTTCTTGCCATCTGCTGGCTTTGGGAATAGACTCTTGCAGAGTTCCTAGGTCCTTGATTTGTGTCATTAGGTTCTTTACTTCGTGGTTCTCTGTCCTTCTTATGTGGGCACTCAATGCAATAAACTTTCCTCTTAATACTGCCTTCATAGTGTCCCATATATTTTGGTAGTTTGTGTCTCTGTTTTCATTTGTTTCCATAAATTTCTTTATTTCTCCCCTAATTTCTGTTCTTAACCATTCATCACTCAATAGTGTATCATTCATTCTCCATGTATTTGAATACTTTCTTTTGAGTTTCCTGTTATTGATTTCTACTTTTATTCCATTGTGGTCTGAAAAGATGCAAGGAATTATATTACATCTTTTGAATTTGCTGGCATTTTCTTTGTGTCCCAGGATGTTGTCTATTTTGGATAAGGTTCCATGAGCTGCTGAGAAGAATGTGTATTCTGTAGTTCCTGGTTGAAATATTCTGAAAATGTCTATTAGGTCCATTTGTTTTATAGTTTCCTTTAGTTCTTAAGAGTCTTTACTCATCTTTTGCCTTTAAGATCGATTCCATGGTGTGAGAGGCATATTAAAGTCTCCCAGAATTATTGTATTTGGGTCTACTTGGGATATTATGCCCAGAAGGGTTTGTTTTACAAATGTGGTTGCACCCACATTTGGGGCATAAATATTTACTATCATTATATCTTCTTGATGTATTGTTCCTTTTAATACAAGGAAGTGCCCTGATTTGTCTCTTTTGATGTGTTTTAGTTTAAGGTCTGTTTTGTTGGATATCAGGGTTGCTACTCCTGCTCTTTTTTGGTCACCAATAGCATGGCATATTTTTTTTCATCCTTTCACTTTCAGTCTGTGAATGTCTTTGGCTGTAAGGTGAGTTTCTTGCAGACAGCATATATTTGGATTATGTTTCCTAATCCACATTGCCAGTCTATGTCTTTTGATTGATGATTTAAGTCCTTTGACGTTAAGAGATATTATTGAAATATGATTTTTGTTTTCTGCCATTTTGTGTTCTTGTCTACTCTTGGGTGGTTTGCTCTTTCTTCTTTGCTTAAATGGCCCACTTATTAACTTCCTCTCTTCTCTGGTTCTGAAGTCTGCTTCTTTTTTCTTCCTTATGGTTTATTTCTTTATTAATTTTTTCTAGTATAGTCTTTGAATTCATAAATTTTTTAAGATTCTGTTTATCCTAAAACAGTTTTGTTTCCCCATTGATTTTGAATAGTAGTTTTGGTTGATAGATTAGTTTTGGTTGGAAGTTATTTTCTTCCAGGGTCTGAATCACGTCGTACCAGTCTCTCCTAGCATTCATGACCCGGGTTGTATAGTCTGGGGTGATTCTTATTATTTTGCCTTATATGTCACCTGTCCTTTTGTTCTCACTGCTTTTAAGATTCCTTCCTTGGCCTCTATGTTTGTCATTTTGGTTATTATGTGGCGTGGGGTGGTCCTTCTTTGGTCCTGTCTCAATGGAGTTCTGTATGCCTTCTGGATATGAAGATCCAAGTCTCTTTCCATTTTTGGAAAATTCTCTGAGATTATTTCTTTGAAGAGATTACGGATGCCCTTGGTCTGTACCTCTATCCCTTCTTCAATGCCTAAGTTAGGATGCTTCATATTATCCCATATTTTCTGGATGCTTAGATTTTGTTGCTGTAAGGATTTCTGTATATCACTGACTGTGTTTTCAGTTTTGGATGTACTGTCTTCTAACATTGATATTCTGTTTTCCATTTCATCTAATCTTCCAGAATTTCTTTCTATTGCTGTCTTCATTTCACTTATTGCCTCTTTCATTTCATTCCAGACCTCTTTCTGATTCTTTCTTAGTGTTTCTATCTCATCTTTCATCTCCTCTAGACTTGTTTTAAATCCTTTCATCATATTGTAAATCAAGATTCTGAACTCTACTTCTTGCATTTCTTATAGGTCAGTATTCGTGATTTCTGTTGTCTCTTCATTATTCCTGGTTCTCGTATTTATAGCATTCTCTGCCCTGTTTTTCTGATTTCTACCTATTGTTTGTATTATGCTTAGTCCAATCTTAGTATTAGGAGTTTAGAGGTTTCGGCAAGTCAGCAGAGCTTTTCCAATGTTGAGGGTGGGTGATGGGGGAGGAACTGGGGTGATGGGTAAAGGAGTCAGATTAGGTAGAGGATATGTTTAGGTTGAGAAAGTCTTTAAGTATGATAAGGTATTATCTTGCTGAGAATGAGAGAAAGTTAACTAGTAGGACTCTTGTAGTTATTAAAGTAAGTATGGAGATATGAAATACTTTGAGTATTAAACAAGGAGGTATATTATGGGGAAAAGTTTTCAGGGATAAGAATAAGGTTAGTGTGGGGAAGTCTGTAAGAGGGGTGAGGGAAGAAGCAGACAAACATAAAAAAAAATCCATACAAGATACCAAGACTATTATGTAATCAAAGAGAAAGAAAAGAAAAACCAACCAAGAGAGGAAAAAGAAAACAGGAAAGAAAGAGGAAGAAAGAGGAAAAAAGGACAAGAATAAAATAAAAGGAACTAGAAGCTGTGTGAAACCAGAAAACAAAGCAAACTATCAAATATATATAAAAAGCAACAAGTAAAAGTAAATGAAGGATGGGGGGAAAAAATAAAACAGCAACAACCATAACAAAACAAAAGCAATATAAAAGCAAAACAAAACAAAACATCAACAGTAAAAGTAAAAAACAGCCCTACTTATTTACAAATATGGGGTCAGGTCCATATAATATTTGAATGTCTGATTGCTTTGGTAGCATTCAGAATATAATCCAACGTCTCTTAATTTTCTTTGTACTCTATTTTCATCTTCTTAAGTCACTCTGGGTGTTTGGACACATTTCTTTCCTTTAACTACTTTGAGTTTATGTGTCAGGATGTCTGGTGTCACTGTTATTAGATTCTGTACAATTCCCAGGTTCTGCATAATTCCAACCTGTAGTCAGAGCCTCTGCACTCACCACCCTAGATTCAGGCCTGTGCTTCCCTACAGCAGGGGTGGAGGATGTCCAAAGTAGACTTGGAAACTCCCCCTGAGTTCCTGTGTAGATACTGCGTCTTGATGAGTTTTCCTGTGTCTCTGGAAATTCTAACTGAGCTAGCTGGTTTGGTCCCAAGATGTATCCTGGGCAAAGGGCTGCTGGTTCCTGGATGCACACACTTACTGCCAGAGCACTGCCAGTTCCAAAAGTGTAGGCTGGGTGCACTGCTAATACTGGACCCTGGTGTGAGTGGGTGCAGATGCCTAGTGCCTGCTACTATGCTCCACCAGGGTGCACTGGGCTGTGCTCTAGACTAGAACTGAGTCTCAGGCTGCCGGGTGGGCAGGAACTCCCAGCGGTGGGCCAGAGGTGCAGGATAGGCACACACGGGTCTGGGTCCAGGGGCGCAGGCGCTGCGCGGTGTCCAGCAATGGTTTCTGCCTCCAGCGGGGTATAGAAGCTGGGGGCATGAGGAGATCTCAGGGGCGCACAGAGCTTTCGCCGCCTGGAAAGCAGGCCGCCAGCAAGGTAGGTGCCTGGGCTCCAGTGGGGAGCAGGGACTAGGCGCACAAGGTGAGCACTGAGTTTAGGGGTGGGGGTGGTGCAGGCACAGGTTACTAGCGGGCATCCTGGGGTGCAGACAGGGTGCAGGAGGACAGTGCTGGGTTCTAAGGCATGGGACAGATGACCAGCGCCAGTGTTGGGCCTGGGGCACACGCTAGGACCCTCACTTTCCCTGGACGCACTCAGGTACCTGGCTTCCTTGGTCCAGGCATCTGTGGGGGTCCCTGTGCTGTTGCGGTCCTGTCTCTGGTGAGCGCACAGGATTCTGATGTGGGCGCTGCTCACTGCTTAACATGAGGCTCTATGACCATTTTCAGTCTTGGTTTATTTTGCCACTGTGGTATCAGTCAGGACTAGGGAATGCAGTTTGAGCAGGTAGGTAGCCCGCTGGCGGGCAGCCTGGTTGTATCTGCAGCAGGTCTGATGCCCGATCTTTGTTCTTCTTCTTCTTCGAGTTCAGGGTTTCCGCTGAGGTACCAGGATCTGTTTTGGTTCTTGGGATGTATTTATTTTGTTGATTAAGAAACTGCTTTCTAAATAGTTGAACTTTATTTGTTTCAGCTACTGAGAAGTGCTTTGTCCCTCAGTCGCCATTTTGAATCTCCTCCCCAAATTTTAAATATAGTGTAAAATAGGTCTGGGAGTGTAGCCCAGAGGCAGAAGGGCTTCTGGGAACCCCAGTACCACAAAAAAAAAAAAAAAAAAAAAAAAAACTGTTTAAAGTCTCTCTTACACATTAGATAAAGTAGAAGACAAAATCTCAGAGTTATACAAATAGCAAAGAAGTCAAATTACTATTGCTTACATATGATGTGATCTTATACTTAAAAGTTCCATACAGCTTGCCCAGAGACTTTCTAGAGCTAATGAAAAAATTCAGCAAATATCAAGATATAAAATAACAAACAAAAATCAATAGTTTTTGTATGTGCCAATAATGAACCTACTTAAAAAAAATCAGGAGAATAATTACATTCACAATAGCAAAAAAAAAAAAAAAAAAAAAAAAAAAAAAAAAAAAAAAACCTAGGAATAATCTAACCAAGAAGAAAGACCACAGCAATGAAAATTATAGGGTACAAATGAAAGAAATTGAAGAAGACACATGAGAAGGAAAGACCTCCATGTTTATGGGCAGACAGTATTGTCAAAATTGCCATATTATCCAAAGCAATCTACAGATTCAATATAGTCCCCATACAAATGCCCATGACACTCTTTACAGAAATAGAAAAATAGTTCTAATATTTATATGGAAAAATAAAAACCCAGAATAGCTAATGCAATTCTCAGCAACAAGAGATAAGATGGAGGCATAATGATTCTTGACTTCCAGTTATACTACAGAGCTATAGTAATAAAGACAGCATGCTACTGTCATAAAAAAAGACTAGTTGAACAACAGAACTAAAGACGAGCTATGAACACAATTCCATATACATGCAATCATATGATCCCTGAAATAGGTGCCAAAAATCATGTTGGAGCAAAGACAGCCATTTTAGCAACTAGTGGAAAAGCTGGATATACATATGTAGAAGAATGAAATTAGATTGCTACCTTTTGTCCTACACAAAAGTCAATTTAAATGGATAAAAAAGAACTAGAAATTAGACTAGAAGCATTGCAAGTTCTAGAAGAAAATGTAGATGTCAACAATTCAACATATAAGTGCAAGCAATGACTTTTTCAATGATGCTCATAATACTGGGAATTTATAAATGGATGGCATTTGCCATGCGTGGTGGTGCACACTTGTAATCCCAGTATTTGGGAAGATGAAACAGGAGAATCATGGTTTGGGGACAGACTCAGCTATCTTTGCAACTCAGTGAGACCCTGTTTCAAAGTAAATAATAAAAAATTGGTGTAGCTCAGAGGTAGAATGTCCATAGGTTCCATCCACAGTACCACAAATAAATGGATAATATTAAATTAAAGTGTTTCTACATAGCCAAAAAAACAATTATGAGTGTAGAAAATATTTTCCAGCTATTCTTTTTGTTTCAGTACTGGGGATTGAACCAAGAGACATTCTGTCTCTTAGCTACACCCCAACCCTGTTTTCCATTCTTTATTTTGAAACAGGGTCTCACTAAGTTGCAGAGGGCCTCACTGAGTAGCTGAGGCCAGCCACGGACCTAGGGTTCTCCTGTCTCAGGCTCACAAGTGCTGGGTTTACAAGCATGTGCTACCATGCCCACCCTGCTAGCTACTTTTCTGACAAAGGATTAATATCCAGACTATACAAAGAAATAAAAAAACAGCAAAACACACATAATCAATAAATAGGCAAAAAACAGACATTTCTCAAAAGAAGAAATACCAACAGCCAACCAATATATTTTTTAAATGTTCAGCATCATTAACCATCAGTAAAATGCAAATCAAAACTATACTGGGATTTTATTTCAGTCCAATTAAGAAGGCAGTCATCAAGAATACAAATAAAAATAAATGCTGGTGAAGATGTAGAAGAAAAAGAACTCTTATATATTGCTGGTGGGGTCATAAATTAGTACAACCACCAAATAAATCAGCATGAAAGTTTCCCAAAAAACTAGGAATGAAACCACCATATGACCCAGTTATACCTCTCCTCAGTATTTATCTAAACAATTAAATTCAGAAGAACTAAAGACAGCATACCATAGTGATGCCTACATATCCATGTTTATAGCAGCACAATTCAAAATAGCCAAGTTATGGAACCAACTCAGGGGTCCATCAACAGATGATTGGATAAAGAAAACGTGGTGTACGTACATGATGACATTTTACTTAGCCATAAAAATAGCATTATTTCATTTGCAGAAAAGTGGATGGAACTGGAAAGCATCATATTAAGAAAAACAAGACAAACTCAAAGGCAAAGATCATATGCTTACTCTTATATGTGGAAGATAGAAAAAATAAAAGAGCAATCTCATGAAAATAGAAGGAAAATTATAGAGTAGAACAAGAACACCAATGGGAACTGAGGGAAGAGGGGAGAATGAGTATTGGGAATTAAATTGATTAGGTTATGTCATATGCAGGTACAAATATGCCACATTGAATTCTATTATGTATGATTATAATGAACAAATAAAAATAATACTATTGCTCACTCACAATTTGTTCTAAAGCTATCTTAATGAGAAAAAATAAGAAAGTTTCATTATTTTCTGACACCAGTAAGACTTTCTTGCAGAGCTTACTGGACTTGGAATATCGTCAAGTTTCTAAACTTAGTCCTCACTCTCTGCTTTGGTCTTTGGTTCTGTGGCTTTAGGAAGACAGAGATCAATTATGTCAGCAGGTTATGTTGATCCCCCTGTAACACAGGAGCACCATACATAAGACAGTCCCCAGTGTTCTACTGGGGAAACCAGCATGTTACTTGACTCAGGCAAAAACCATCTTGAAATGCATGTGATTTTAATTTCCTATGCCACAAATAATTTTTCTCTAATCCTATTTACTAGAAATTTCAGTGTTTGCAGTAAAGAGATGAAAAAATAGGAGCAGTTAGTTTTTAGTGCTGTGTGTTCATAGTACTATTCTGCACTTGAATTGTGTTTGTCCTTCCTTCTTTTCTTTTTCCTTTTTAGGAAATAAACTTTCTTACAATTTATACTACATAATTTATTAAGTGCTTAAATGGTACTATATATACATAAAGATGTTATGTAATGTACAAAGATGTCAAAATGGATTCTACTGTTATATGTCATTATAATGTATAAATAAACACAACAGTATATGTCATATGTGTATGAACACATTCCAAATGTGTTCAGAAAGGCAGTTCCTAGTAGCACAAAATTATGCTCCCCCTTAACAAAGTAAATGTTAAGCAGTACTTTTGTCATTAGGAAGACCAACAAACAAATTTAATTCTATTAGTTCAATTGTCATTAAGATAAACCGTTACAGGTAGAATTAATAACCTCTAATTTTAAGTGGGACCAGACTGTATCTTGCCAAGATATTTCAAATGAATACACTCTTGAACAATGTTTCGTTAATCCATTTACTTAGGAAGTCACAGCTCAGATGCAGCATCTGGTTCTCAGAGATTTCTGGCTTTTGCCCCATTTTTCCATCTGGATTGACTAAGGTACAAGTCAATCAAGTGTGGAGCCAAAGGTCTCACAGCAAGATTGAGTCTGGTCCTGGAATTAAGTCAAAGAGTTGTCCTTGTAAGCACTGCACTGTACATCTTCTTTATACATCTCTTTTTAAGATACATAACTATTTTAAAGCATGGATTACATTGGCATTGCCATTGTTCAAAGCTTACATTTGACTAAAGATTGCAATCATAATAGCCATCATTTTAGAGCATCTGTCACAAAACACATCCAAGTTAGGAGCTTTAATATTCAGCAACATGAGTTTCTTTGGTAAGCATACATCCTGTTTGGAAGACATCACTGTGTAATCTAGCGCTGAAAAAATTGACTAGCAAAATGTTCCCTTTGCAAAGCAAAATGGACAGAATTTTGTGGAAGACAGCATAAGTTAAAACCCAGTTCTACTACTACCTAGTTCTGTGAACTGATCAAGATCTTGAACCCCTGTATACTTGATAAAAATTAGTACTAAGTTATTCAAAGTAGTGCTATGAGAGAAGAATATTTAGGTGAATGTTAAGTAATATGAAAATACTTTGTCATATGCAGATAATAACTGCCATTAGACTGAATTGACTTTATGGTGTTACTGAAAGTAGAGGAGATAAAAAATAGCATTGGCTAGTGATACATCAACTTCCTATTTAGATATTTGTATATGGAGTTAGCATTGGAACCAGAATATATTCATTAAAAATTAAATGTGTGTGATGCTTTCCTGTTTATCTATGGTAGATAGCATTGAACACAATGAATTTTCTAAGCTTTCCTACACTTCCTAAACTTCTTGCATTTAGGTGAGTCTTTGTGACTAGTTCTGGGCAAAAGCCTTGAGCAGGAATGATCTTTGACATTGTCAGATGAAAGCATTTAAGGAGCTGAGTGTGATGGGGCACGTCTATAATCCCATTACTTAGGAGGCTGAGACAGGAGGATCTCTCAGATTCAAGACCAGCCTCAGCAATTTAGCAAGACCTTGTGTTAAAATAAATAATAAAGAGGACTGGGGATGTAGCTTCAAGGTAGAATGTACATCCTAGTGTTTTAGTTTAGCATATCATTTCCAAAATTGTGGGGAGCCAGTAAGGGTTTCCCCTAAAAGAAAATTTCTGACTCAGCTGATTGTCCTTCACCCAGAGTCAACAAGGTTTGGGTCATGGAAAGTTCAAAGTAAAAGGTCTGAGAAAAGATCAGGTGGTGACAGCACGAGGGTGCTGATTGACCTGCCTGCGATGTATGTGCTTTGGATCTGTCTTTATAGTATTCAGGTTGTGATAGCATGAGGATATTGATTCACCTGAAACTGTATAAATACTTCAAGAGAAATAAACCTCAGGTCGGCCCAATAGAGATTGGCGACCCTCCCATGCTTCAAGACAAGTAAATTAAAATTCTTTGAATTAAATTCTTAGAATTTCTTTCATCCTCACTCCTCTCTTCGGAGCCTGTACTTTTGCCGGCTGGCTCTGACACAAAATATATGTTATTGTATTGCCTATATTTCACTAATTAGGTAAACAATGTTTTCTAAACTGACTGCTTGTTTTTCAATAGAAATATAAAGAGTAAGTTATACTGACTACTGTTTACATTTTGAAATTAATACCAAAGCAATTTTCCAATACCGGCACAGTACCTTAGAAAACTGAAAACCATTTCCCAAGGTCAGGCTCCTATTAAGAGGCTCAGCAAGACCCTCTGTGTAGGATGTCTGACACCTTGCATGTGGTGTGGCTTAAACCCTACTCATATATGGTTATCACTGCCAGAGATAGACCCAAGCACCACCTCACCCCAGGCCAACCATTTTCTTCTGACTCAGCACCCACACTAAGTCAGGAATTCTACCTAGCCTGACTAGAATTTCCAAGTTTAAACCATACGTGGTGGAATATGAAATAACAGCTCCACAGAATAATGCAAGACAATCTTTTTAATTCCCTGATTTTATTGTACAGTGTCTCTACCTGAGCAACCTTTGTGTGTTAGCCCATTTGTGCTATGATAACAGAATATCATAAACTGAGTAATTTTCAAAGAATAAGAGGTTATTTTCTTCCCATTCTGGAGATGGAGATAGGCTGGTAAGGGCTTTTCTGTTTCCAAGGTGGCACTTTAAACACTGCTTCCTTCTCAGGTAAGGAACCCTTGGCTTCACATGCCAGAAGGCAGAAGAATATAAAAAGCCAACCGCCACTTTTTATATGGCATTAATCCATGTTTTCTCATGACCCAACCATCTTTTTTTTTTTTAGCTTTGATTCTTTATTGGACAGACAGCTGATTCAATGTAATTCTCTGCCTTAAGTCAACAGCTTCCAGCATTCAGCACTCAGAAAATTGTGTCAGTTTGGACTAAAACTGCTAATTAGGGAGTGCTGGAAGACAGGGTTGCCCCTGTACTACCACTATATAGATCTGAGTGGCCTTGACTATATATATATGTATATATATATATATATATATATATATATATATATATTAGTATACACATTTTTTAAAGGGCCGCATCCCCAATGGGGTGTGTTGAGAACTATGCTTCTAACACATGAATTTGGGGGACACCTACTCTGTAAGAAGACAAATGGTGTCTAGCTTTTCTAGATATTACTTTTATCCTATTTACTCAGTAGTAAAGTTTAAAACCAATTACAAAAGAAAGTTACAGTTTTAGTTCCCGAGATGATGATTCCACACATTTCTGCCTTCAACCAAAAGAGCTCAGAAGATTAAAAAAAAAAAAAAAATATATATATATATATATATATATATATATATATATATATATAAAAGAAATTCATTGAGCATAATGGCACACTTTTATAATCCAAGTACTTGGGAGACTGTAACCGGGGGGTCTATAAATTTGAGGCTAGCCTGCATAATTTAGTGAAACTCTGTCTAAAACACGTTTTTAAAAAACAACCCTGGGTGGCCAGACGTGGTGGCGCACACTTGTAATCCCCGTGCTTGGGAGGTGGAGACAGGAGGATCGCACTGGTTCGGAGCCAGCCTCGCTGACTTAAAAGACCCTGTTTCCAAATAAAAAATATAAAATAGGTCTGGAAGTGTAGCCCGGAGATAGAAGGGGTTCCAGGAACCCCAGTACCACCATAAATAAATAAATAAATAAATAAATAAATAAATAAATAAATAAATAAATAAAACAACCCTGGGTGTAGTTCGGTGGAAAAAAACTCACTGGGTTCAATTCTCAGTAACACTAATAATAATAATAATTCTTTGGTTCTCTCTAGTTGCTTACTTCTGAATACAAGTATTTTTTTCCCCAATAGTATGCCTAAACCGAAAAAGCATAAAGCATTACTTCACATTTGGAAAGCTGACACAGGAAGATTGCAGTTCGTGGACAGCCTCAACTATTTTTTTTTTTTTTTTTTTACAGTACCAGGGATGGAACCCAGAGGCATTCTACCAATGAGTTACACCCCCAAACCTATTTTTTAGTCTTTTTATTTTTGAAACAGGGTCTCACTGAGTTGTGAAAGGCCTCACTAAGTAGCTGAGGCTGTCAGCAAACCGTGATCCTTCAGTCCCCACCTCCTGAATGCTGAGATTACAAGCATGCACCATAATGCCAGGCTTCAGCCTGAGTTACTTAGTGAGGCCCTTTGCAACTCAGTAAGACCCTGTTTCAAAATAAAGAATAAAAAAATAGTGCTGGGGGGTGTAGCTCATTGGTAGAATGCCCCTGGGTTCCACCCTCAGTTCCACAAAAAAAAAAGCATTGCTTTTTTCTTTTTTCTACAAAAACAATATTGTCTCTATACTAATTGATACAATGGAGTATCATTAATATTGACAAGTTTTCTTGATAGTTCTAGACTATTTGAATGTTGTTGGCATTATTCAGACAGGTATATTTCTCCCCGTTATCTTGCTATGATCCATTGTATCTTTCAAGTTTAGAATCTACAGCTTTAGCAAAGTTTTCCCCATGCTAACCTCAAAGGGCTTCTAGGTCCTCAGGGATGCTTCTCACATGCTCAGTTATAAAATTACTCCCAGTAATGATATAAAAAGTGAAATAAAAAAGGAAACAGATTTTGAACCTAAACCTTATTTCTCCCAAATGTCATCAGGTCGGAACCGATCTTGAATTCTCATATGTTAAATTATTTGATATGGTCTGAATGTATTTGTTTAAATCTTTTGATAACACCTGTCAAACAAATGGAAATGTTTGAATTTTAAAACATTTTAAACATATGAATTTTAAACAAAATTCATATGTTTAAATCTTTCCCCAAAAAATCTTGATATTTAGAGTTGAGGTCTTTGCAGGTCATAAGATGTTGGGATAATGCCCTCATTAATGGTATTAGTGCTCTTGTATAAGAGGCCCAAAAGTGACCCTGTGCCTGGGTCTTAGGCTTCCAGACTCTAGAACCATGACAAATAATATTCTGTTGTTTTTAAGCCACGTCATTTTTGCTATTTTGTTACAACAGCTCCAATAGATGACAAGCATTTTAATAAAAAAAAAATATATTTTTTGCCTAACCGTGTGTTTACCTTTATTGTGGCCAAGCAAAGAACTGAGTTAAAGCTGGCTATCTGCAACCTTGTCTGGGGTTATCACCCATCTCTCAGTGGAAATCAAAGTTGCTTTGTGGTATTAATCTAGATGTTAGTCTGTTATCGAGCAAAATCAGAGCATTATAAGAGTCTTATATGGCCACCTTGTAACAAATGAGAATCTATCCTACTCTTAAAACTTCCAGCGGAAGACACTCTTTTGTGTCTTCCTATGGCCTTTAATGTAAAAAAATCCTTCTGTAATTATTAAAACTTAGGCCTATGATTTCTCAATAATTGCGAATTTTTAAAGATGTAATATGCTCACAATACCAATATATCATTGTACCAAAAATGATGATCTAAAGATGTAATTTAAAAAGCAACTTGCCAGGGATGGTGGCTCATGCCTGTAACTCCAGTACTTGGATCGCAGGCTCATGGCCAGCCTCAGCAATTTAGTGAGATCCTAGCAACTAGCAAAACCCTATGCCCCTGTGTTCAATTTCCAGCGCCATATGAAAAAAAGAAAAGAAAAACCAGTGATTAAAAGTAAGCAACATTTAATTAGTGCTTATTGTTTGGCAGGTGTTATCCAAAGACCTTCATATGCATTATCTCATTTAATCTTTATATGGATTTTTAAGATAGGTAGTTCCTTGCCCAGTTTTTCAAGAGAATCCAGGCTAAGAGAAGTTAGAGGACTTGTCTAAGGTAAAAAATATAGGTCCTAGATTAAATTTTGATTTAATCACTGACTTTCAGATGTCATCCCCCTAGTATTAAGCTGCTGTTCCATACTCCCTTTCAAATAAAACCTACAAGATGGACATGGTGGTGCACACTTATAATCCTAGCATTCAGGAGGCTGAGACTGGAGGACTGCGGTTCACAGACAGCCTCATCTATATAGTGAGAATAAAGAATTAAAAAAATAGGGCAGGGGATGTAACTCATAGGTTGAATGACCCTGGGTTCCATCCCCAGACCCACAAAAAAAAATACATTTAAATTCTGTGACATTTTATAACCCATGTGCATGTATGTCACTATCAGCATGATTTACATTATGACGTGAGACTATAATGCACCAATAAAAGCATATTAAAAATAGAGCCACACTAGTTCTGCAAATTCAGAAGAGATCATATTACAAAGAGATTCTCCATTTGGTCCCCCTGATTCTCCTAAATGATCCTCCTAAGTGATTCTTATTTTTTCTAAATGACCCCTTCACATATAAGTCTGATCACATCATTCCTCTGGCTTAGTTACTTCCAATGTGTTCTTCAGAATAGGAACCAAAATTCTTACAAATACCCTATAATTTTCTTTTCAGATTGTTTCCTGCATATTCATTCTCTGTCTCTGTCTCTGTCTCCCTCTCTCTCTTTCTACTTTCTCTCTCTCATTATCCTCTTTCCTTCACTGCAGAACTTTACTGCCTTCTTGTTTCTTGAATACACTCTCCCTCCACAGGAGGGATTATGCTGTTTAACATAATCACATAATTTGTTCTTTCAACTCCTTGAGATATTTGATCAAACATAATTTTATCAATGAGACCTTCCTGACCCTCTGTTTAAATTATAACCATCTCTGACTTTTCTTGACACTCACTGCCCCCTGCCTGTGACCTTTGCAACCATTTGACATATTATATTTCATTCATTATCCATCCGTCTCCATTAGAACTAAGATCTCTGATAAAGGGATTACAATATGTCTTTGATTTGCTGTTGAATGTAGGACAGTGTGTTGCATATGGCAGGTACTCAATACTTTAATAGAGGAGAATAAATGACTGTATGTTGCTAATAACAGAAAAATGTATATTATAATAACATTATTGACTATAGTCCATTAGCAAACTAAGAAATATATATATATATAATCTGCAAATGTATATAAAATTGAAGACTAACTTAAAAGCAATTAAATATTACAGAATCACAAGTCTATATTTTTAATTATTAAGACTCAGTGAGAGTTTACAGAAGAACAAAGATATAAAATCCGTTCAGCTAGATACCAAAAATGCAAAGCGCTGCAACTAGAGTAACTAATAAAGTTACCAACACAAAATATCATGTTCAGAGAGATCAAGATTACAATGCCACAGCGTCCTTGCTCCCATCATCGGAAAAGTGTGGGAAATGAAGTCAAACTTAACCAGTGACACCAGGGAACAGAGTGATAAGAAGACAAGGGAATAATAGCTTCACAGTAATAAGGAGGCACATTTTAATTCACACTCACTTGTTACCCGCTCCCCATTAAAACCTGATGGAGAAGGATAAGGCTATGAAGAGAATTCACACAAGCTTTTTATGAGCTTTTAACTCCAACATCAGAGAAATCAAAAGTCAGAAAGGAGAGTGATCCTTATATAATTGTGAATAGTCATTAATTCTTCACAATGCCAAAAAAATGGAAAAGAAGGCCAAAACAATAACACAAAAGTGAACTGGGGGTTGAGAAAAGATGTGTGAAGGAGCTTGATACTCCCAAATGCTCCTGGACTTGGGTTTTAACAACCTTCACTTGGCACCCAAACCAGCCAACCTTTGTGGACTTGGCTCTCTGACCAGATGGAGTATTCTCAAGTTCCCCTCATGCTTCCTCTCCAAGTACAGTTGAAAAGAGAAAAACAAAGCCCAAAACAAAAAGAGGTAAAGAAAAAAACTGAAAAGCTCGGCCCAGAGAAGCGCTGTTTTTATTCTGGCAGTGATGTGCACTCCTTGGCAGGCATCACCGTTAGTTAACATTGTTAGCACTTTGGAATTGTCTATGACTTTTGTCATGTGTTTAAGCTGATTAGCCCCTTGGGTGACTTTGGCTTCCAACACAGCCTTTCTTTTGACAGCTTGATGAGGGTACAGATGTCTGGACAACAGATAAAGTTCTTAACCCGTATTTTTCATTTGGTTTCTGCTAAACTATTTTAATAGTGCCTTGCAGACTAATAAACAGAAGGCAACAGCTTATAGTGTTGTAAGATGTTCACTTATGTGCTAGCCACTGCTGCTAAATTTGCATCCATAGCCACACATGTCACTCTCCTCACTCTAGAGATTCTGTCTCTGCAATCTTAACTCAGCCCCAAGCTTTCCATTTCTATACTACCCTTTCTCCAGCATAATAATAATAATAATAATAATAATTATTATTATTATTATTATTAATCAGTGTGTGTGTGTGTGTGTGTGTGTGTGTGTGTGGTATTAGGCATTGAATCCAGGAACATTCTACCTCTGAGCTATATCCCCAGGCCGTTATTGTTAATTTTTTGTTTGGAAACTGGGTCTCACTAGGTTGTTGAGATTTTCATTTTGTTGATGACACTGTCTTTGAAAGTATAATCCTTCTGTCTCGGGCTCCCAAGTACGAGGATTGCAGGAGTGCATCACCACACCTGGCTCCAACTCTTATTATTTCTGCCTGAAAATAACTTAGCCTACCTCATTCTTTGTGGTATGAGTTCATCTTTGACTTTATACTTTGTAATTTCCTCTTCATGATTAATATTCCATTCAAACCAATTTGTATCTTACTTCCTGGTCATTCCCAGTGAATTCCAGCTTCTGTACCTTGGCTCATGAACTATTCATCTTTCACATTTTTATGTAACCCATCATTCAAAATCAATATTTTAGCCACTATTCACCACTGTAGCATATATGATTTACCCTCATAATTTCACCATTTATTTGTTCATGTAACTGGGGATTGAACCCAGGGGTATTCTATCCCCAAACTATACTCTCAGATAATTTTGAAAATTCATTTTGAAACAAGTTCTGGCTAAGTTTCTGAGGGCCTCCTTAAGTTTCCGAGCCTGGCTTCAAAACTAAACCTCCTGCCTCAAGCCAAGTATTGGAACTGCAGGTATGTACCACTGTGCCCAATTAATTTCACTGTGTTTTGTTTTGTTTGTTTGCTTGCTTTTGTTTTTGTTTTGTGTGTGTGTTTTACTGGGGATTGAATCTAGAGACTTTCTACCTTTGTGCTATACTCCCAGCACAATTTCATTTCTTATTTGGAAACATGGTCTCACTAGGTTGATGAGTCTTGCTACTTGCTGAGGCTGTCCTCTTGTCTCAGCCTCCCAAGTACAGGGATTACAGGCATGGTGCTCATCTGACTAGTTTTAACACATAAACCTATATTCTTTTTTTAAAATATCTTGAGTTATTTCCTATGTATATTCTCCATCAAATAACTCTATATTCTGCAAATATTCATCTTACTGAAGGACAGATCTTAACTAGTTATAAAATAAAATCCCAACCTACTTTCACAAGGCTTTGATCACTATAATAAATCTCTTGTTCCCATAATGCTTGTGGTCGCTTTGTCTGTCTTATGAGTGATAGAGTAACCAAAGTTTAAAAGCACATATTCTTTATTGTTTTCCTTTTATTTGTCTATTATAAAGAATTCTTCCATGTACCTAAAGAAAATGGATGGTATTGCTCAATGTTTCACTGTAATATTAAAAATAAGAAAACATTGAAATATTTATCAATAATGCAGTGGTGAATATATTTTGAAATAACATCTTTATGTAATATAATATTATGCAGCAATAAAAAATATAACTAGCTTAGCCATGTTTAGCTTAGCCATGGCACATGCTTGTAATCCCAGCACATGGTAGGCTAAGACAAGAGGATCAAAGTTTTGAGACCAATCTCGGCAACTTAACGAGATTGTGCTTCAAAATAGAAAAAATAAAAAATATTTGGGAGTGTACCTCAGAGATAGAATGTTCAATCTTCAGTACCAAATAAAAATAATAATAATAACAATAAGAATAATAAAACTAGCTTTGTTAATGACAATTGTTGATGTTGAAAGTTTGTCAGTATATGTTGTAAGTGAAAAATATCAAATTACCAAAATAAGCAAAGTTTAGCCAGGCGTGGTGGCGCATGCTTATCATCCCAGCATTCGAGAAGTGGAGACTGGAGGTTTGTGGTTCTCAGACAGCCTCAGCTACTTAGTGAGACCCTTTGCAACTCAATGAGACTGTGTCTCAAAAAAATAAAGACCAAAGATAGGACTGGGAGCGTAGCTCAAAGGTACAATGCCGGTGGGTTCCATCCCTAGTACCGCCAAAGGAAAAAAAAAAAAGGCAAAATTAAATGTAACATTTAATAGAAGCAAATGCTTTGAAAAGTCTGGAAAAAGATTGCTAGAAAATACTACTTTCTGAGAAAGATGCATTTGAGCAAAGGGGATGAAGGGACCCTTTCTTTATACTCATTTTACTTTTAAGTTGTTTCAGCATTTTTTCAGAATGTGTTCAAATGCTGTTCACTTATTTTAACCAACATCATCCACATAGTAGGATATATAATGAAGACTTGATGTGTTATTGCTTATATGTGTTTATTTTGTATTTCATAATGACAACAGAGTAAACGTCTAAAGAGCCCTACTATGGCAATTTAATAGCATGGGTACATTGAAAAATCTCGAGCATTGCTCTTCAGAGTTACAATATAGGATCAAACCTTCAATTTGGGGTATCATAGTTCATGAAGGGAACTAATAACCAGTGTGACTCAGAAGTAGAATAATCAGGATATAGAATCCATGTGATAGTAATAGTCACAATGAATAAGAAGAGGCTATGACACTTAGGAAGATATTAGTCTGAAAGCAATAAACTAGTTGCTTAAACAAACTTCTCAAGGTCATTATGAGAGTTACTTTCAAGAAGGGTTAATTCAGCCAACTCTCTATGATTATTTTATGCTTTCCCTTCAGAGTTGCAAAATGACCCCAAGTATCCAGTGCTTTCAAGGAAATTCGAAGGGCTAGGAAGAAGGGAGGGAGGGGTCATTTTCATGCACCAATGATTACATTTTATCAAGCATATCCTGACCTGTGTTCCTGCCTGTCAGCCACCAAGGAGGGAAAAGGGCCAAGTGGTGACAAACATGCACTAGTCACCTCTAAAAGTCATTCCAATTCCAAGAAACTCTACTCATTAAGTACCTGCACAACTGACCTGAATCCACACAGGATGAGCCACCATCCAAGACTACTAGAGAAGTAAAATACAGCCTTATTTTTCAGGAACTAAAGTCCTAAACTTAAAGTCAATTCATCTAGATTTTAAAAAAAGCAGATTACTTCCAGTCATGGAATCAATATATTATTACCTATTTACCAATCTGCCTGCAAAAGTAATAGTATTATATTACATATAAAGTAAAGAAAACTTATTTTGTGTAGTTATAATTGTCATTTAGAAATAAAAATTGCTAAGAACTTCTTATATAATTTTTGACATACTCATTTGAATGTAATATATAAAGTATATTGTCATAAAAATATAAGTACATGTAACACGAGATCTACAGTTTTACCAAAATTTTAGGTGCATAATATAATATTGCTAGCTATAGGTACAATATCATACAGCAAATGTACTTGTCTGGCTATTATTTTTAGATTCTCATCTTTAAAATTCAATACCATATTCCTAGACTCTGCTGCTTTTCTGTGTGCTCATAAAATTTCTTTCTGTCACCATTATCTGCTGTTTCCTCTATATATGGAGCTCATTATTATTTCCAATCCATGTGCACTTGAGAAGATGGATTTAAGAGATAGTGATTACCATTACTATGGTATCCTAGTAATTTGTAAAGGTCTTCTTAGAATTGGTTCAATTTACATGTGCTAATGACTGGCCCACTGAGTTTTACATTACCCACTGTCACCAGACATGCAGAGATGCTTCCCAGGACTTCAGCCTTAATGACAATGAGTGAAAACACCTATTTATAAAATCTGAACATCTACTTAATTTAGAAAGCAATAAATGCTGACCATTACATTGACTCACTATCTTTCACTTTACTAAGCACCCAAAGCTACTTAACAGTTTGTTCATTATTTGATCATCATTAGCTCTATGCTGTACTGTCACCATCTCTTAAATGTTTTATTTCTTAATGTTTTCTCTATTGATACATGCTATAAATTGTCATGCAGTTCCTAATACACTCATGATCAAGGTTGACCCCGTGTCCTGCTGACAGGAATGAAGAACATGTGTGTTCTTTAAGAGTAAGAGTAATCAACAGCTACAGTAGGACAGTGGACTTAAGTATCTGAATGATACTGGAAGGAAAATATGTCGGGATGAAAGCATTCCTTTCATACTTGAAGTCCTGCTAACAAAGTATGATTCCTATTATTAGTTAATTATATTTTTAAAATCAAGTAAATGTCATTCAGTTGTGTAGACTTTAAAACTGTGTATTGGTAAGTGTATGTTTGACTTTTGAGTTTTCTCTATTAAGATTGGATTCAGGACATACAATGACTTCTGTATCAATCACTCAAACTTAACTCACACTTCACAGCATAAGGACAAAATCCTATACAAGCCTGCCCTTACCTTAGACACCAGAGGTGAGATTTAGGTTCCCCAAGCCATCCTCACTACAAATTCCTGGATTCTCACTGACACCTCAATTTCAGTAATTCACTACAAAATTCACAGAAGTCAACAAAGCACTGTACTTAATGATTACATTTTTATTATTATTAAAGTATAAACATCACAACCAACCACAGGGATAAACTTCTGTTGTAAAGTCTGAGAAGTCCTTAAATGTGAATTTTTTCTTTTCTTTTCTTTTCTTTACTTTTTTTCTTTCTTTTTTTTCATACTGGGGATTGGATTCGGGGGTATTCTACCTCTGAGCTATATCCCCAACCCTATTTTGTATTCTTTATTTTTGAAACAGGGTCTCACTAAGTTGGTAGAGTGCCTCACTAAGTAGCTGAGGCTGGCCTTGACCCTACAATCCTCATATATCAGCTTCCCACATACTAGGATTACAAGCACCGTGCACCACCATGCTTGATTCAAATTGTGAATGTTCATTGTCTCCAAAGATTCCTTACCTTCTGGGCACATGAGCATATTATATAATGCAGAATATTATCCACCATAGAAGTTTGCTTGAACTTGTTACCCATGCATCTAATTGGGGTTTCATTATGTAGGAACAATTGGCTGAATCACTAGGCACATGAATGAATGAATTCCATCATGAGCCTCACAGAGGTGCTGAGCTGATAGCACATGGCTTAAGTTCTCAACTCCCTAATCACATGGTTGGTTTCTCTGGCTTGGACATCTTTGGTCCTAAGGTCTGAATCATCTTATTAGCATAAACTTCCTAGAGGTCCACTTTCATTAGACTAAACTTTTTGATGTGGTACAAAATGCCTTTCAGGAATAACAAAGACATTTTTATGAGTCAGTGTATTCCAAGGATTTAGTTTTTAGGAACTGGGAAGAAAATCGAGGAAAGTTCCTTATTCCAAGAGGTTAGAGGTTACTGTTCAGGAACTAGAGATAAAAGCCAGACAAGCCCCTTATTACTTAAGGCAGGTTTTTTATTTTTAAAGACAGAGAAATTTTGTATGCCCATATTATTCTATTTTATCCCAAATTCAAGATTTCTGAGACCCACAGAAGAAATATTCAACATAGTATACTGAAAGTGTTACACCTGAGGTTCAGTACTGGTTATTA